>NW_006159968.1:1151246-1163662 GCF_000334495.1 Tupaia belangeri chinensis | reverse complement strand
AGGAGAGAGCCCCCCAGCCACACCCTCTACCCAGGCCTCACCATCTACAAAGGCACAGCTCAACATTTCTGCTGTCCTATCATAGATATTCCTCTTGGTATCTGTCTTCATACTGTCCTTTCCCTCCAGCTTATACTGAGCCAGTTTTTAAAATGACTTGCAAGCAGAATAGCTTTTTTTTTTTTTTTCACAGTCTAACCCATAATATCCTCAGTAGGTACACACATTGAACTACACTGGAAAAAATTTTTGGTCACCACACCCAAAAAATTCCCCTATTAGCTACTCAAATAACCTAACATAAAGCCAACAATTGACTGTATTAAGCAGTGCCGTGATTACACACATGTGATAGAAGAGCTCATTTGTAAAATGGTAGTATTAGGAGCCTTGGGGTTGATTTCTTCTCTTCTCTCTCCTTTCCTTCTCCCTCCTTCTATTCTCCTCTCCTTTCATATTATTTGTTTAATTAACTTTTTTTAAAGTATCAAATCCATGCTAGGCACTGGGGTAGGTGCTAGGATTTCTAAAACTGATAAGATACAGGAGCTACCCTTTTCCTTTCTAGATGAAAACAGAGGTATAAACACATAATTATAAGTGGGTATGTACATAATAGTAACTATTATCTCTCTCAGTTAAATGTTTCTCTACCCATTATTCCACTCACAGTGCATTGTAAAGAGCCTGGGATTTGAAGAGAATGGATCTGAGTTCAAAGTCCTGACTTTTTGTACAATATTTGTGTGTCCTTGGACAGGTCATTTAAATCTTTGGAGCCTCAATTTATGAGTATGTAAAGTGGGGATGATAATATGTACCTTTCATGGATTTCTTTTCTTTCTTTCTTTTTTTTTTTTGTCTTTTAAAAAGGGCTTCAATTCTTTTCCTTTTATTTTGAGCAAGAGATTTTTGCTATAGGGAGTGTGCACTAGCTGGAGGGATAGAGAGACAGAAAGCGAGAAATCACTCCCTGCAGTGGGGATGGCCATGCCACAGTCCCTTCTCTTCCATTCTCCTCTCAGGATCTTGGGCACTCAAAGCACATGCCTGGTGTGAGGTTTAAGCCACCAGGTCCAGGACTTGAACCATGGTCGACCACATGGGAGTCCAGCAACATAACCATTTTGCCATCTGCTGGTCTCTTTTCCCTTTGTTTTTAATTGACCCATAATACTATATTGAACATTAAAAGAGATGATTCATGGAAAACATTGTGAAACATCTGGAATGTAGCTAGCACCCAATGAACACTATGCTAGTACTATGTTTAATCAACCTTGCCAGCCAGTTTTGAAACCATCTTTACTTCCATGCAAATCAAAACCCAGAGGGGAATGCCAACATTGGAGTCCCAATCACTTGAAGACTAGGACAGGGCTTCATCCTGCACCAGGAGAGTACATTTCAGGAATACTCATGAGGAAGGCAGGAAAAGCTCCCTGGTGGAGGTGTCTTCTAAGGGAAGGTCTGAGAGAATTAGTGAGGTCAGGGAAAGAAGAGGGAATAAAGAAGAGGCAAAATAATGTCTAAGGTCAAAGAGCAAAGAACAAGCAAGTAATTAGAGACAGGAAAACATGGCATCTGTAGATAACAGAAATTTAGCATGGCCATACTGTGTGTGTGTGTGTGTGTGTGTGTGTGTGTGTGTGTGTGTGTGAATGTGTGTGTATGTGCTGGCAGGCAGGTGGTGACTAGAGAAATAGATAGTGGGGCGATCACACCAAGCTAAATTAAGGTATCATGTTTATCTTTATTTACAAAGCATCTAAGGATTTTCAAAGATCACGTATGAATTTAGGCAGATCACAGCACTGCTGTGCAAAGAAAGGATAGTATAAGGGACTGGAGGCAAGGAGACCAGGCCATTGCCTTAGTCCTGGCAAGCAATGATGGTGTCCTGATCCAGAGAAGTGGCGGGGGAGTGAAGGACAGCATGCAGAGTTGAGAGATGCTCAGAAGGTTAGCTGACTTGAAGCCGTGACTTTTGATCCAGGATCACTGGTCTAAACACCCCAACAGGAAATAATTAAGTTGTTTCACATGAATTCACAAGTCATGAGAGGAGTTGGTCTCTGAGTGTCTTACTCTGAACTTCTCTTTCCTTGATGTCAATGAACTGTGCTGTCATTGAGGTGAACCTCATTTTATAAACACACCCTTTGGTTGGGTGGCTGTGTTAGTTGGGGTCATTAATGTTAATTAGTATAACAAATTATTTAAAATTTTTAGTTGAATGTTATCTTCCCTGACATAAATCCATCAAAGTCTTCAAGTTCAGGTGACTCAGTCATTCAGATGCTTTCGACTGGGGTCCTGGATGTCCCCAGGGCCTTGGAGCCTCCTGCCCTATATCCTACACCCAGCCAGTATGTGATCAGAAGGCTGTGTGGGGAGTTCAAGCATTCAAATCTGGAACTGGTACAGATAATGATTACAACTAATCATGTGGGCCATATTCAAACAATTTGGGAAATACAGAGTACATGCACAGGAGAAAGAATGGGATCTGCTGGCCATCTAGCCAGAGTCTCCCATGATAGGAGAAGCAGATGATGAACCAAGTGGGTGGTTCACTCCAATGATGTTTCATTTCCCAAGCCCACAACGCTCTGGAAGGTTTCTTCCTCCATCCTAAATTACTACCTGTATCTCTTAAGGATGGTAAACAGAAAGCCTCAAGTATATTCAAGGCAGGCCTCAACTTCTGTTTGGTTTTGTGCCACACCCAATAAGCAGTGTAGAAAATAACAATGAAATGTTGCTGTTAACAGAAGAATGAGGTCATGAATCTTTAGTTTCAGCTTAATCCAGATACTCATTAGACACTAAGACCCTGTCACTTTTTGCCTGCTAGTGCAGGCAAAAGTCATCCTGTGATTCTGGTTGTAGAAATAAGTGCTAAGGCTCTCCAAGCCTTTCTGAAAACAGATGACCATGTAGTGTATGACCAGCAAATGGCATTAATAGTTACATCCCTGGACTCCCACATAGCCTGTTGCAATTCAAGTCCCAGACCCAGTGACTTAAAAATCACACCGGGCACATGAGCATGCATGCCGAAAATCCTGAGAGTGGAGAAGGGATTGTGGCATGCCCATCCCCCCAGGGAGTGATTTCTCGCTTTCTCTCTCTCTGTCTGTCTCTGTTTCTTTGGTGAATGCACACACTCTATAGCAAAAATCTCTTTTAAAAAAAAGAAAAGAAGAGGGCATGTGAGGTATCATTCAGGACAAGTGATGGAAGGAAAAGCCCAGTTGGTAGAGGAGGTGCCTCTGATATTGAATTCTATTGCTTATCAGTTGAGCACTGCCACCCTAGGTTGTTTCCTGTGGTTTTTCTTTTCACCCACATTCCATGCTTATCTCTAAGCTCAATAGCCCTTCATTTAAATTCATTCTCTAATGTTTATTAGCTATTTGGCCTTTGGAAAGCCCCTTAACTATTTTAAACTTCTCTTTTCTCATTTCTGAGTTGGATTTGATCATTTGTAAAATCGCTTTGGCCTCTGATCTTTGCAGCCTCTGTGGAGAAATCCTGAAAAGAAAAAGGTAGAGAGCAGCTGAACATACTTGTCCCTGAATTTTGAGAAACACGTTAGAATATGGACATTCCCAGAAAGGACTGGAATCTAACATACTGTTAGTCAAACTGCGGTCAAGGGATGAGTCCAGCCTCGTCCAAAGTGACTGCCCACTACAGCCAGGTCACTAACTCTTCACGTGCTGTGGTCCCTCCTGTGTCTTGGTAAGACCACAGGGATAAAAACCCTGATCTCACATTAGAAAGAGGGATCCTGGGACCAGCAGTTAGTGTAATGGCTATGTTGCTGGACTCCCATGTAATCGACTGCAGTTTGAGTCCCGGACCCGGTGGCTTAAACTCACGTTGGGCGTGTGTGCGTGTGTGCCCAAGATCCCGAGGGGAGAATGGAGAAGGGATTGCGGCATGGCCATCCCCCTGGGGGGTGATTTCTCACTTTCTGTCTCTCTGTAGCTCTCTGTCTTTCTGGCCCTATAGCAAAAATCTCTCCCCCCAAAAAAAAATTAAAAAAAAAAAAAGAAAGAGGGATCCTTCACTGAGGTCTGAACTGATGGTAGATCCTCACCTGGAATCAGGCTTCCAGGAGGGACCACGGAAACTGCATGTGGGTAGGCACCCTCTCTATCATGCAGATGAAGAAACTCTGTGATAAAATGTTGGCCCACTGACTACTCAGAGGTGATGTACCTACTGAGGAAATAAAAGAGCCACACAGCTTCAGCAAGAGGGTAGAATAGACACCAACTGTTGTGCCTGGACCTTCCTTCTCCCCCCTTCTAGGGGAACACTCTGATTTTCTAGAAAACTTCACGTTTCTTTCTGCAATTCTGTGTGGTTTTGGTGGGGCGGATCTGGCCCATTAGCTCCAGTCCAAAGTCAATCATCTTGGTCAGAGGTTGGTTTGAAGATGGCCATTTCTTGGGATGGGTGAAAGAAAGTGCCGTCCCTGCAGTTATTCAGAGCATCATTGAGAAATGGGCTGGAAGAAAGGGATGCTGCCAAGAAAGGAGAGAAATTGAGTCCTGAAAATCTGCTCAGGGTCTGGATTCTGTCCTCCCTACAGCATGTGTCCTGAATAGATCCTTTATTCTCCCCCCAATTGAAGATGTTTGAAGGGGGCAGGGAAGGATCTGTCTCTTGCTGCTGAAGGGGTTCTGACTAATGCAGGAGGGCACTGGATTGCCTAAGCTATTTCAGCAATAATTATAATTGCATGATGATAACTATTCTCTGGGCTCCTGCTAGACACTTCACAAATATTGCCTCTTTCTCTCAACAATTTGCAAGAGATAAAATTATCACCATTATATAGTTCCAGTCACTCTGTTTTGTTGAGTGATTTGATCAAGGTCAAATTGCTGGTAAGTAGTGAACTATGGATTCAAAACCTTATTCTGCTTACACCAAATTCAATGGACTTGTCATGTTATCACATAGTCTCTCCTGGAGGGAGAGGTTGAATAAACATGAGGACGAGGAGGAGAACCAGAGAACAATATCAAAGGTACAAACATCTAGGAGAGCAACTATTGTTACAGGAAAGAAAAAGATTGAGAAGCAATAAACAAACAAGTGCTGCTAGAAAAGAACATTTGCTTAAATAGAAGGAAAAGGGAAAAGCCAAGGTTTCTTTTGTGTGTGTGTGTGCCTAATATTTTGTTAGGATTTTTAAATAGAAATCATCTGGAATGAATTTATTACAGAATTACAGAGATACACTAAGTATTTTTCTTTTTCTTTTTTCTTTTCTTTCTTTCTTTCTTTTCTTTTTTCTTTTTCTTTTTTTTTTTTTAGAGAGAGATTTATTACAGGGTGCATGCATTCGCCAGAGAAACAGAAAGACAGAAAGTGAGAAATCACTCCCGGAAGGGATGGCCCTGCCACAGTCCCTTCGCCTCCAGTCTCCTCTTGAGATTTTGGACATGAGTTTGAAGCCATTGTGTCGAGAACTTGAACTACGGCTGACCACGTAGGAGTCCAGTGAAGTAACCATTATGCCTTCTGCTGTTTCCAAGTATATACCAAGTCTTGCAGAGCCTGATGTTGCAGACTTAGCTGAGTTTAAGAGGTGGTTTGGAAGAGAAGACCAGAAGGACCTCAGGTCTCTAACTCTTATCTCCACCTCTCTTCATTTATTTATTTTATTATTTTCTTGCTCTGCAGAGAGGCTTCCTGTAATTCAAATTCACGAGGCATAACCTGGCTGTCTAAGACCTCCTGGTCTTAGACACTCAGCTTCTCATGGAAGTTGAACACCTGTCTCAACTCCCTCTTCCAGCCACTTACAAATTTCTCACAAGAGTAACTGATTGACTTGGTGGGATAAGCTGTCCATGCTGGAATAGTTTGAAGATCTCTGTGGAGTGAGAGTGGAGAAATGGTGCTGGGCCATTGATATTTGGAGCCATGTCGGAGGGCTCTGATGTACTTACCACTCAGATCACCATAAGCTTTAGAAAGTGTTTTACCTTTGCTGGTATCAGCCTTCTCCTGGCATCACCTTGCAAGTGATCATACCACCTTCATGGAGGAGAGATCTTTCCCCCATTGAGACATCTCTACAGATATTTTCAGCTTCAGAAGTCCATGGGAGCTGGCTGCTTTGGACTTGAATTACAGCTGAATTTCTCCAATCTGATGTGTGTGTGGGGGTAGTCTTCAAAAAGGTCATGGAAACTGAGTATGTTTTTAAACTATGCATGGATTTCCATTTTTTTTTGCACCAAAATAAACCCATACTTGAATTCCATTTCTCCACTTTCTGAAGTTTCTCAGTATGTCCTCCCATCCTTTCCTAAAGTTTACTCTTGAATTCATTTCTTTCATTCAAATTTTCACTGAATCTGCTTCCCAGAGAACTCAATCTGTGGTGATTGGTAGTCTGAGAATAAAGGCACTAAGATGAGAATCTGAGCAGGACAAGCCACTGACTGTCTGGGGATGAGGACTCTGCCCGTGGTAGGAAGGGAAGCACAGACATATGCAGTACTGATAATGGAATGGTTGTAGCCTTACACTGGTGCTGAGCTGGTTATTGGTGAAAAGGGATACATTTGCTAATATGATGTATTGGACATTTATAAATATGGGGTAGAGAGTACATATAAAGACAAGGGGATGAAGTGGTTATTCCTATACTCAACTAAGATTCTAGAAAGTGGAAATGAGAAGGCTAGAGGCATTGATTACAAATGTAAGCTAAGTGTGCAAGCTAGGGACTTTTTGGTTAGCATATAAAGAGGATCTCATCTCCAGCAGCAAAGAGGACAGAGAAAGCTAAGGACTTAATTGTCTCATACTTGAACTCCAAGGAAAGTGAAACTCCCTACTCAGGCAGGTGATCTCACATTTTCAAAGCCACCAAAACTTAAATCCTCAGATTCCCTTGGATCTATGGGCCCTCCTCTATTAGAAGGTAGCACTCCTTCTTTCCTTGAAGGTGGCGTAGAGGTCTTACCCCTTTCCGAGAATATTTACTACCCTTAGTATCTGTATCTATCTGTCCCTGACCCCTTCACTGCTAGGTTAATATCCACAGATAATTCGGCTCTCGACTTGGGGCATGCTTAGAAAGGAAGAAAGGAGCTCCATGCTGAAGGAGCTGAAGAAGCTGCAGGAGCTGTCAGTCTGCATGGGAAGGAGCTGGGAGACTACGCATGAGGCTGAAATTCAAGGCTGTGTTATCAAGGAGGAAGAAATAAGATGTTAAGGCAGTTATTGAATTGAGACTACTTTCCTGGGGTACAGGAACTGGCACCCTGGAAAGAGCCCTGGAAAATGCCAAGAAAACAAGACTATAAGATGCACAGAAAAAAAGTAATCCCCATACCCCAGCTTGGGATGATTCCAAAGGTCCATCCCTGCTCCAGAGCCCTGCTAGGGTCAACTGAAGCTTTGGCTGGAACTGCAGAGTAACTCAATGTCCCCTTTGCCAAATCCTATTTTCCTCTTTTTCTTAATGATAAACTTTCTGTACCCTATTTTTTATTTCAGAGTCTATGGTCAGGGGAATGCAACCTGCTACAGACACCACCTTTATTGGTGGGGTCGAAGATAATAGAGCATGGCTGTGGGATAGCTGCTCCCTAGAGGTCTCTGTATATACAGGGTCCAGAGCAAATGACTTGTCCAGAGCAAATGGGCAGTGTCGCCAAGTTTCAGGTCCAGATGTGACTGTCTTCAAAGCCATTTTTTAAAGGTATTTTTATTTTATTTTATTTTATTTTTTTATTTTTTGGAGAGATTTTCGCTATAGGGCGCGTGCGCTTGCCAGACAGAGAGAGACATAGAGACAGAAAGCGAGAAATCAGCCCCCAGGGGGGATGGTCACGCCACAATCCCTTCTCCTCCATTCTCCTCTTGGGATCTTGGGCACGCACGCACACATGCCCGGCATGAGTTCTAAGCCACCGGGTCCGGGACGCAAACCGCAGTCAACTACGTGGGAATCCAGCAACATAGCCATTATGCTAACTGCTGGTTCCCTAAAGGTATTGTTTTTAAAGCCATTTATATCCTGCTGTGTTTCCCTATGTATTAAATATTTTTAGAGTTGACTGTGTATAAGTTTACAGAGAAAAGCAAAGCTGGTAGACATCAGTTAAATCAGTCCCCAGGGGGGGATGGGCACGCCACAATCCCTTCTCCTCCATTCTCCTCTTGGGATCTTGGGCACGCACGCACACATGCCCGGCATGAGTTCTAAGCCACCGGGTCCGGGACGCAAACCGCAGTCAACTACGTGGGAATCCAGCAACATAGCCATTATGCTAACTGCTGGTTCCCTAAAGGTATTGTTTTTAAAGCCATTTATATCCTGCTGTGTTTCCCTATGTATTAAATATTTTTAGAGTTGACTGTGTATAAGTTTACAGAGAAAAGCAAAGCTGGTAGACATCAGTTGCAGTGTATACTTGGAAGCAATTGGAACATTTTGTGTAAGATGATGAAATAAATATCTATCATTCATTCACTTGTTGACTTATTCATTTAACAAACTTTTATTAAGTTCTTGCTCTGTGGCAGTTCTAGTCTTGGTGCTGGGGATACAGCAAGGACTGAAGCCTAAATTCTTATTTAAAATGTACAACCCAGCAGAAGAGAATGACATGGAAACAAGTGCAATAAATCATCTGATGGCTGACACAGGATGATTAAAGCTTTCACTTACAACCCACAGAGTAACTGATCATCAGTCCTGAAGACAGAGACCCACAGAGCTACTGTGCCATGTTGGGTCAGTAAAATGCTGGCGTCCTCAGGTTCAAAACCAGCAACACAACTGATAACCCTTTCTTTCCTTGTATGACTTAAGCCCTTGTGAGTCAAATCCCATGTGCAGCCCTACCTCCCATAACACAGAATTCCCAGTGCCCTTCGTGCAACAGCACAGTGATGGCCGACCAGAAGCTTGTAGTCAGGGCAGCACATTTCTACTTGAATGGACTCATTTGATGGCGATTTCCTCTGCCAAACTGGAAGAGGTACAGGGCCTGCCAATAAGATGTGAAGGGGAATGTGTGGGGAGCTAGTAAAACATGGAGAAGCCAATAAGATGTGAAGGGGAATGTGTGGGGAACTGGTAAAACGTGGAGCTATCACCAGCTTTTCTTTTCTGCCCCACCACTGGTCACAGTACTCTGTATCTGCCATCTTGCTCAATGGACACACACCAGAGCTTCTACTGTAAAGAAGCTCAGAAAGGGCAAATGTGCTGGATTTAAAGTTCAGCAAGATGAGGAAGAGACAAAGGATTATGGGTAGAGAAGGAAGAGGGAGGGAGAGACATTTAATAATTAACCACCAAGTAAGCTCTGTGTTGTTTTTCCTTGCAGAGCCCATTGTCCTGGGTGCCCCAGAGAAGATGTGATCCAGTCTAAGCACAGTTAAGATGGGCCTTAGATCAGGCGGGCTGTGTCCAGTGTCAGGAAGGATGGCCTGTACATGGCACTGAGACAGGGCATGGCCAAGGTGTGTGGCAGTGGTGGCAGGGCCCTTCTGGCTTTCCTGTCTTAAGACTTTTTGCCAACAGGATCATCCAGCCCTTTCATTCGTTAGGCAAAGCCTTTCTCTGGCTGATGTCCATTTATATTTCCTCATGTCTTATCCTGTTGGAACTGCATCCCACATGACCTGATGCCCCTAAAGCTCCAAATAAACTTCACTCGCCTTGTTCCCCACACATGCCAGCCTTCAACAGCTCAAGTGCTGCACTTGGTATTCCTTGCACTTGACATGCCTCTGTGTTCTCTAAGTAGAAAGTGCTTCTCACATCCTGCTCAAAGGCCATCATTTATTTTGCTTCCTCTAACTTGTGTGGACTGTTAACCCCTCTGCCCTGTGGCTCTTTGGTTGAAGCTATCCAGGCACAAAACCTCACTCATTGCTGAGTCAGAGCTTCCAGCATAAAGCCTGGCCCTCACTCCAGTGGCCATGGAGACTTAGTGATTGTTAGAAGAAATAATCGTTAGAATGTTGTTAGAAGGAATGAATGAGTTGAATATCTCATAGGATCACTGATCCAGGCCTTGATAAACTCATTTATAAAGGGTTGTCAGGAGAAAGATAGATGAAATTAGAGATTCTCAACAGGGATGTCCACCAAAGAAAGTGGTGAAAGTTTTTAGGTATCTGGTTCTACTAGGAATGAATGAATCAGGCTTTCTGATTATGAGGCCTCATGGCAGGTTGGCACCCTGTCTGATAGGGATCAGCCTCTGAGCAGGAGGGCTCTTGAGATCTTTTATTTTCTACATTTAATGGATTCTATTGGGTCGTCAGAAAAGTCATGACATGTTTTTCTATGCAAAAATGTATGGAAATTACATTTTACTTTTATAATTTTTGTCCTTCTGATGTCCATATAAAAATGTAGAGCTCCAATATCAGGAATCATTGAGTCCTTCTTGAGATGCCCCCTGGATTAACAAAAGGGTGCCGCAGTTTGCCTCAGCAGTAATGCACAGATTCCTGAGGTTTTCCTTTGCATTTTCTCTAATGTTGTCCTGGCCTCAGCCTGCTTTGTGTTGTTTTAATTTTGGAAAGAGCTGATTCCCAGCTATTTATAAGCCCCTACAGCTCAGGGGCTGTTTTACTTATACCTGTTTCTTCAGCAGACGTATTAATAGTAAGCGATGGATGTGTGTATCTTCTGTCCACTTTTTCTGCTTTGTTTTCCTCATTGCAATGAGATTGAATTTAGCTGGATAATGCTCTTCCACTGCCAATCACTATCCCGACCTTCAGAAACACAAATGAGGTATTTCTCTGGGAAGAAAGGAGCCCCAGGTAAATGCTACAACCTATTACTTGTGAAAGTGGACACACCATTTCCAGAAGCCTGCACTCACCAAGGACAGTGTAGCGTAAACAAGGGCAAGCCAGTGACATCCTCTGAGTACCTTACTGGATGCTTTTCTGCTTCAGCCCTGGCTGGAGGGTGTCAATAGCTTCTACGCAGAGACAAGAAATCAAAGCCCGGTGAAGTTATGTTGGTCCGCCTTACCAAGAGTGCTGTGACTGGACAAGAAGCCTCTGCCTAGAGCCTCACCTTCATCTCCATCATCTTCTCAGTAGCTGCTCAGTCCTGCCAAGAGGGAGGCTGCCCTTGGATTTCTAAGGATCCTGGGATGTTTAGAGAAGGACACACTTGAAAAGAGATCTAGAAACATCCCCTAAAACTGAGGTAGTAAAAGCCGTACGTTTGATAGGAGGATGGAGCCACCACGGGAGAGGCCCCCAGCTAACCTCCAGTTTCAGCTCCCAGTTGTCCCTGCACCGTGTCAAAGTCTCAAATTTGAGTTGAGTCCTCCCAACTCCTTTTCTATCTTGGACTTGGCTAATACTGTTTCCTTTCCCTTGAAAACTCGCCCGGTGTCCTTACCTCCATCTGGCTATCACCTCATCTCAGCCAGGTGGAAAATCCCAGAGATTGGGCATTCCCTAGGGAAATCTTCAGCCAATGAGGGTTGGGATTAAGAGGATCAGGGTAAATGCTGCACCATCACATCCTAGTTCTTTCAGGGACAACTATGAGATACGTCTACCCATTTCCAATGGTCATTGTCCACAGGGTCACTGGCCACTGATGCCCCTCTACTGGTTTTTACCCTTCCTGTTTCACCTCCTTTGCTCCCTTACACTTCCTTGATACCTCCTGAGTCTTGTACTCAAATCTTTATCTCATGCAAGGCCTCCTTCAGGGGTTGGATGGGTACTAAGGTGGTGATCAGTAATGATGCATTGTGTATTTCAAAATGGCTAAAAGAGTAGATTTTGAATGTTTTTACATTCCCCCAAATAAGCATATGGTGTGATTTGTTAAAGATCTTGATTTAATCATCCCACAATATGTCAAAACATCACACTGTATCCCATACGTACACAGTTATTATACGTCAAGCAAAAAGAAAATTTAAAAGGGCACTTATAAAGATCCACCCACTCCTCAAATCCTTACCTGGCAAGACCCCAGGTGAGAGCTGGTGAAAGCTCTCCTCCTTGAGTGCCCAGGGCACCATGATTGCCCCTATCCTAGCAGGAAAATCAATGGATTTCAGTGGTTTGCTTCCTAGTCTCCCCCACCAGGCCATGGGCTCTGGGAGGGCAGAAGTTCTATCTCTTCATTTTTACAGACCTAGAGCCTACCAGACAGAGGTTCTCAATACATACTTACTTTACAACTCAGCAATTCACTAACGATGTGATGTAGTTTCTCTATTTGTAAACTCCCTATGGTCCCCTGACCTTAGAATCTCCATGAGGACAGAGGTGGTACAGTCCAGCTGTCACTCAGGATTCCTGCCACAGGGAAGGTCTTATATGACGGCATAGTCATGGCGTGTGGAGAGGCATCCTGGCTCCTAAGTAGCAGG
>NW_006159968.1:1141145-1151160 GCF_000334495.1 Tupaia belangeri chinensis | reverse complement strand
TGTGTCAATTTCTTAAGTTTTTCAGGGCTCTCATGTATCTCAGGTTTTTAACAATCCTTTCTGTACCTGGGGTTTTTTCTTTCCATAAATGCTGCTGCTTCAGAAGCCAGAGTAAGATACCATCTAAAACAATCCAGATCAACCCTGATGCTTTGCTTCCTGTGCTGCAGCCTAGAACCAAGACCTGGTGAGTGAGCCTCACACTCCAGTCTTGAGAAACAGGTGAGAAGGCAAGCATGTCACCACAACAAAGCAAGGGGACAGGGCAGGGTGGACCGGGACAGAGGGTACCCTGCCCCACTGCACTGTGCTTCAGGGATCCTGTTACCCTGCCAAACACCTATGATAAGTAGCTTAACACGGTTACATTGGCTGCTGTTCTCAGGTCTCTCGGCACCTTCCTCTACAAATATTTCTGCTCAGAAAAAGTAAAAATCACCCATCACTGGATGAGGGGAGAGTAGTATAAATTTTAGAGACGAAAGCAGCTGAGACAACCTTGTAGTCCCAGATTCTGTAATCTGGCTCAATCTTTGAGAGTATTTGTTTAAAGCTCACTTTTCATAAATCAATGAGCTCCAGATCCCACTTTGGGAATCTGATGAGAGCTGCAGGCCTGTTGCTGGTAAAGGGCCCTGCTCACTCACCCAGAAATCAGACACAACTTCAGAAATTCCTGGACCTTCTGAACCCAGCAGGTCACTAAAGTACAGCCCAGCATGGAGTCACCTCCACAATGTCATGAAGCTCCAGGGAAAGAAGAGAAAATGCTCAGTCACACTCAGGTCAGGGTGAGGCTTAGATACGAAGCCAAGAGGCCTATTTCCTTTCCTCATCTTCTCTTTCATCAGAGAGAGAAATACCAGTCCAATTCACTGACCCCATAGTCATAGATATGCAATGTGTGTCCAGGTCCAGGACTCATTGTATTTAAAAACAGATTATTTTTCTTGAGCTGTAAATTACATACCATAAAATCCATCCATTTTCAGTGTACAATTCAATTTTTTTTTTTGCTGTTTACAGAATTGTGCAACCATCACCATAATCTAATTCTAGAATATTCCATTACCTCAAAAAAAACTTCATTAACAGTCACTTCCTATTCATACCTCCACCCTAGGGAAACTCTGATATACTTTTTGTCTCTGTAGATTTTCCTTTTCTGATCATTTCATACAAATGGAATCATATGACATGTAGTCTTCAGTTTTGACTTCTCATATGGAGTGTGTTTTTGAGGATAACCTACATTGTAGGGTGCAGTAAAACTTGTTTCGTCTCTGCTTTCTTTTCTTTTTTTTTTCTTTTCTTTTTACCATAGGGCACATGCGCTCACCAGAGAGAGAGAAAGGGAGGGAAAGTGAGAATTCACCGCAGAGGGGGGATTGCTATGCCACAGTTCCTTCACCTCCATTTTCTTAGAATTTGGGGCATGCACATGTATGCACTCAGGATGATTTTCAAGTTGTGGGGTCAAGGACTTGAACTGCAGTCGACCATCCAGGAATCTAGCACCTTAACTACCACACCACTTGCTGGCCCCTATATTTTGTTCCTTTTTATTTCTCAGTTGCATTTCCAGGGTCAATTGCTTAAGGTTATAGTGTGTGTGTGTGTGTGTGTGTGTGTGTGTATGTGTGTGTGTGTGTGTGTGTGTGTATGAGACATTAGCAGTTGGGGCCATGCGGGGAGTGGTAGGTAGGTTGCCATATCACAAGATATTACAGTGCCTGCCCTTTTTGAGGCTGAAGTGGTCCTGCTGGACTCTAGGTTAGGAAACTGGTGGCCCTCTCCATCTCTGAGGTGAGAGCTGGACTCAGCCTGATGTTACCACTTCCTCTGAAAACAACAGGGATTTTCTAGCAAGCTGTAGGGCTTTTTTGTTTGCTTTTGCTTTTTTTTTTTCTATAGGGTGTATGCACTTGCCAGAGAGCAGAGAGAGATGAGAGAGAGAGAGAGAGAGAGGAGAGAGAGGGAGAAGAGAGAGAGAGAGAGGAGAGAGAGAGTGAGAGGGAAAGTGAGAAATCAGCCCCAGGGGAGATGACTGCAGCATGATCCCTTCTCCTCCATTCTTCTCCTGGGAATCTGGATATGCACGTGTGCCTGGTAGCAGGTCGAGAACAAAGGAAATTCAGCTCCATGGGGGAGTAGATCTCTTCTGAAAGAGAAGGCCTCCTGTGACCCCATCAAACATCAACAACAGGTGCTGTGAATTTCATCTGTGCCCAACCTGCCTAAATTGAAAAGCTCAGCTACTCTGATTCTTATCTCAGACTTGAAGGAAGAAGGCCTTCTGCTGCCACAAAAGGTCTGGGGTTGTGTGGATGGGTGGGCGCTGCCCTGTGGAGCACCTGCCAAAACCTTTGTGCCTACTGGGTGATCTCGTATGAGGTCCAGCTCCAGCCTCAGTTGGCCTCCCACAGAGCCCAGCCCAAGCTGCACAGAGGCCATGGCAATCAGGGTCCTCTCCACTATCTATAGATTCTGAAGGGCTGACATATGGGAGAAATGATCTGAACTTACTCAGGAGGGTCCAAAGGGCCAGACAAGAACCAGTGAGTCTGGGTTATAGCATGAGGACAACAGGAAGGGGACAATGGCCACACTGGAAAAGGGGGTTGGGTGTGGCCAAAGTACCAGTCCCAGCAGGCAATTTAAAAGTAAATTAGGGGACCAGCAGATGGCATAATGGTCATGTCACTGGACTTCCACGTAGTTGACTGTGGTTCAAGCCTCAGACCTGACAGCTTAAAGCTCATGCTGGGCACATGTGAGTGCATGCCCAAAATCTTGTGAGGAGAATGAAGGAGAAGGGATTGCAGTACGGTCATCCTCCTCGGGTGGGGTGATTTCTCGCTTTCTGTTTCTCTGTCTCTTTCTGTTTCTCTGGTGAGCGCAGGCATCCTATAGCAAAAATAGTAAGAATAATAATAACAAAATAAAGAAAAAAAAGTCAATTAGAAATTTAGGCATAATCCTCATGAAACTGATTAGGAAAACTCAGCTTAGGAGGAGGAGACTGTGGTTCTTGCCTTTGGCTCACTTCTGCTGTGCAGATGTCTGGCTGAAGGTATGAAGGTGCCAGAATTCTGCCTGCCCTTGGTCAGGACTGACTCAGGACATAGGCATGACTGACCCTTCTTGGGAAGGGCTTTTTGGCTTACTGTTGAGCAAGTTGAGAGAGGTTGGGGTCAATTTCTTTTTTGTTACTGTAAGCATTTTCCTATTTCCCTAAGCTCTGGGCTTTGGGGTTAAATGACTGGGGTTAGGTTATAAGAATAAATCCATGAGTCATTCTCTGCGTTTTTCTGATGTCCTCAGCCCTATTAGTCCCTCGTACATCCTCCTTAATATCTCTAGCATTACTGAGAAAGTTTAATGGCTCCTATATATAAGATGACAGTGAACTTGCCTTGCAATCATTCTTATAAGATTTTTTATGAATAGCAACAATGTCCACATTACGATTTTACATTCCACTTTAATATGGATCAAATTGCCATGGGTGATTTAGAATTAGATGATCTTGTCTTCTAAGATGGTATGTCTTCTGGCAACAGCTTGCTTTATTTCCTGGCTCCTTACCAGATTAAATTAACTTTCTTCACAATTCGTCCCTTAACCCTTCTTGAACTAGCAACTCAGATGGACAGATCAAAGGCTCACAGAATTTCTGGCACTGAAAGGTTTTTAGAACCCTCCGTGCTTCCAACAAAGTGCAGAAATCTCAGAAATAGCAGGACAGACCAGTGGATGGTACAGGATCCAGGCAGGGATGAGTCTCCCTACTTTAGTTGCAGATGGTTTCTTTGCTCAATATTCCAGAAACTCCTCCTCACATTGAACAGAGTGGAATGTACAAGGCAAAGTGGTTTTGGAAGAAAACAGATCTGAGCTAAGTCTATACTGTATAATATTATGTAGATTATTTAGTTACTCTGTTCAGTTTTGTCAATGGCTTAATACACATGATAATACTGACCATGGATGGTAAAAAGGCTCAACTGTGATGTTGCGTGGAATGCTGAGCATGGAGCTGGAGTTCAAAAAGCTGTAATTATGGGATAACAGTAATACCCTGGCAGATACTAAAGACAGGCTCATTCAAGATCTATTCTAAATCATATTAAACGTGAAAGCTTAAACTGAAACAAAACTAAAGAAAATCTGTGGACCAGACAATTACACAGCAGTAATGTAACTGGGTCTACATGGGCATGTTTTGGGTTCACATCCTGGGGTCTCCTTGTACATACCAGGCATGTAAATGGCATGATCTAGCCTGGCTGAGGCTGGGGGTGGATTGCAGCATGTAGACCTCTCTATCTTTCTCTCTTATGGGAGAAATAAATAAACTTAAACAAATAAAAAAAAAAAACTACTTTCCCTAAACTCTATTACACTCTAGTTTCTGCACGTGACCCATTGGGGCAGCAGAAGTAACTGGAAATGGCAGCTGTGAAGAGTATCATTGGGTATGTTTAGTGAAGATGGTGTCTGAATTTTGGAGCCAGTGCCAATAGAGTTTCTTTTGTCTGAGTTCCATAGCATCACAGGAGCCAAATGAAGTCCCCACTGGAGTTTTTTTCCTGGGGTCTGTGCTATGCTTAGGGTCTCCCTTACCTACATTGTTTCTGGACATGTAGAATCTAAGTCTGACTCTGGTCATTTTGAAGATGTCGTGAGCTAAGTCTTTAATCTTTTGTTGTCTAGATTATCTAGATTTGATTTATGTCCTCCCCTCCTTTTCTGTTCCCATCTATCCATCCCTTCTTTCATCTAATTTGGAAATATGACCAATACAATTGCTTTGAACAACTCCTCTGATTCTAACTGCTCTCCAAAATGCTGTAGGGAGCAGCACAGATCAAATCTATGTGCAGCCAGCTAACCATGGTCTGAGCACCTAATGAGTTAAAAATCAGCCTGTTTAGTAGGTGAGGGAGACCCAGTGAGACTCTAAAAGGTGTTCAGGTTGCTCAAGGTTTTAGCAGTAGAACCAAATATCTTAACAGTTGTGATTCCAATGCTGGTTCTCCTGCTGGGCTGGGGAGTGATCCCATCTTCTCATTTTAGGTCCTGGCCAAACTCTCCTGAAGCCCCTGGCAATGTCTTGCTCAATTGAGCCCTGCAGAATTAGCTGGATCTGGTCTTTAGCCTACTTTCATCTGTAGGCCATGTTGTTGGAGAGCTCTAAAGAACAGCATGGAAGCCTGACGTTGCTGCTACTGGGTGGAAGTTGAACCGGTTTGTCGGGTTACTAGGTGAGAGGAGAAATAAGAAATCTTGTTAGAGCACTTCCTGCTTCTTTTCTTAATTTTCTTACCTTTAAAATGAGGGAGTTGGGCAAACAGGCTGACCTAACCATGAATGCTCATGGATCTATAATCTGAGAAACAGGGAAGAAAAAGAAAAGGTGTACAGAGAAAGACCAATTCTTGCTTCCCTGGGTCTACCCTAGAGCTTTAATCATGCTCAGATTTTGAGCTGATGAAGGCCAGAGGCAAACATGGAAGTATGTGTCATCCCATGGGAAACAGATAGCTTGTTGGCAATTGCATATACATCACATTGAAAGAACTCTGGGGCCATGTTGGGCTTCAGGGGAAGGAGATCTGTGAAGGTTGGGAGTACCTACCACGAGTACAAGATTTGGGAGCTGTAGAGTAGCCAATTTTTGGCCTTGAATCAGTTCTTCCCATAGTGAGATCCTTTCATCTTCAAATCATGGATTGTAGATAAACACCATGATTCCTATTTTGTGTATGAATAAACCAGTGCTCAGAGAGGTAAGACAAATTGCCCAAATCCATGCAGCTAGGATATGGTGTATCTAGGATTCAAAACCTAATCTACCCAATTTTAATCTGTTTTCTTTCCATGCATCAGTACACTCTGCTTCTTAGGGTTCCTCTGTGGCATATGCTGAGTTAATTTTTACATGTATTCATGCATATTTTAGAAAGATCCCAAATGAGCAAATGTAAATTAATTTGAAATTACCATTAATTTTTTCTCAGTTAAAGGATAAAAATTAAAGTCATGGAACAGTTATGAGGATGCTCATAAGATCCTTTAATATTTGCTTCAGAACTTGAGAGGAACAGCTACTGAGAGCTACTGTAGATGCTTGAAAAGGTGACCTCAGGCCTTTGCAGAGATTAGCCCAAAACAGATAGGGATAAAGTGTTTTTATTAAGGCAATTAGAGCTAGCATGGATTCATTCTCCCAGGGGATAGTGACTCTGGGCCACTTAGCGGTAAGCCTGAGGCATTTAACAGCCATAGTCCCTTAAGGGAGAGGAAGGGTTAATTTTATCTCTAACTACAAAAGCAGGAAAACTCTATATTAGATTCAGCAAAGAGTTCATATCTCACACATCTGTTTTGATATTATGTATTTTATTCCTTCCCAATGTCTAATATATTACATGACATATCATGTAACTAGAAAAAAAACAAATACAGATAAGAAATGTACCAGACCAGCTTATGGCGTGGTGATGAAGGCAGATGAATATCATGTGGCCTACTGTGTTGTTCAGTTCCAGTCCTGGTGGCTTCAAAAGCGTGATGGGCCTGTGTGTGCATGCCCAAAATCCCAAAAGAAGAATTAAGGAGAGGGGTTTGTGTGACCGTTCCCTCTGTTGAGTGTTTTTTCAGTTCCCTTTTCTCTCCCTTTCTGGTGAGTGCTTGTGCTCTATAGGAAAATTCATAAATAAATAAAAAATAAAGAGAGAGAGAGAGGTGAGAAAAATGCCAAATGGCACCAATGGGTTTATTTATTATTTAATTATTTTTAATTTTCAGATTAATTTCACATTTTGCATAATGTCGAGAGAGAGAGAGAGGTGAGAAAAATGCCAAATGGCACCAATGGGTTTATTTATTATTTAATTATTTTTAATTTTCAGATTAATTTCACATTTTGCATAATGTCGAGAGAGAGAGAGAGGTGAGAAAAATGCCAAATGGCACCAATGGGTTTATTTATTATTTAATTATTTTTAATTTTCAGATTAATTTCACATTTTGCATAATGTCGAGAGAGAGAGAGAGGTGAGAAAAATGCCAAATGGCACCAATGGGTTTATTTATTATTTAATTATTTTTAATTTTCAGATTAATTTCACATTTTGCATAATGTCGAGAGAGAGAGAGAGGTGAGAAAAATGCCAAATGGCACCAATGGGTTTATTTATTATTTAATTATTTTTAATTTTCAGATTAATTTCACATTTTGCATAATGTCGAGAGAGAGAGAGAGGTGAGAAAAATGCCAAATGGCACCAATGGGTTTATTTATTATTTAATTATTTTTAATTTTCAGATTAATTTCACATTTTGCATAATGTCGAGAGAGAGAGAGAGGTGAGAAAAATGCCAAATGGCACCAATGGGTTTATTTATTATTTAATTATTTTTAATTTTCAGATTAATTTCACATTTTGCATAATGTCGAGAGAGAGAGAGAGGTGAGAAAAATGCCAAATGGCACCAATGGGTTTATTTATTATTTAATTATTTTTAATTTTCAGATTAATTTCACATTTTGCATAATGTCGAGAGAGAGAGAGAGGTGAGAAAAATGCCAAATGGCACCAATGGGTTTATTTATTATTTAATTATTTTTAATTTTCAGATTAATTTCACATTTTGCATAATGTCGAGAGAGAGAGAGAGGTGAGAAAAATGCCAAATGGCACCAATGGGTTTATTTATTATTTAATTATTTTTAATTTTCAGATTAATTTCACATTTTGCATAATGTCGAGAGAGAGAGAGAGGTGAGAAAAATGCCAAATGGCACCAATGGGTTTATTTATTATTTAATTATTTTTAATTTTCAGATTAATTTCACATTTTGCATAATGTCGAGAGAGAGAGAGAGGTGAGAAAAATGCCAAATGGCACCAATGGGTTTATTTATTATTTAATTATTTTTAATTTTCAGATTAATTTCACATTTTGCATAATGTCGAGAGAGAGAGAGAGGTGAGAAAAATGCCAAATGGCACCAATGGGTTTATTTATTATTTAATTATTTTTAATTTTCAGATTAATTTCACATTTTGCATAATGTCGAGAGAGAGAGAGAGGTGAGAAAAATGCCAAATGGCACCAATGGGTTTATTTATTATTTAATTATTTTTAATTTTCAGATTAATTTCACATTTTGCATAATGTCGAGAGAGAGAGAGAGGTGAGAAAAATGCCAAATGGCACCAATGGGTTTATTTATTATTTAATTATTTTTAATTTTCAGATTAATTTCACATTTTGCATAATGTCGAGAGAGAGAGAGAGGTGAGAAAAATGCCAAATGGCACCAATGGGTTTATTTATTATTTAATTATTTTTAATTTTCAGATTAATTTCACATTTTGCATAATGTCGAGAGAGAGAGAGAGGTGAGAAAAATGCCAAATGGCACCAATGGGTTTATTTATTATTTAATTATTTTTAATTTTCAGATTAATTTCACATTTTGCATAATGTCGAGAGAGAGAGAGAGGTGAGAAAAATGCCAAATGGCACCAATGGGTTTATTTATTATTTAATTATTTTTAATTTTCAGATTAATTTCACATTTTGCATAATGTCGAGAGAGAGAGAGAGGTGAGAAAAATGCCAAATGGCACCAATGGGTTTATTTATTATTTAATTATTTTTAATTTTCAGATTAATTTCACATTTTGCATAATGTCCCTATCGTGATATATGCCAAAGGGTTAAGGGTTTTATTATACTGAGGTTGTTCTCTTAAATAATAAAACTCTTTAAGATATGTTATGTGATTGCGTGTAATAAAATAATAAAATGAATAAAAATAAAGATGTATTATGTGGGGGCCAGAATGTGGCATAGTGATAACTGGAACCATTGAAGGCTCCCAGGTTTGAGTTCCAAGGTCTCCCTGGACAAGCCCATGTACGAACATGCCCATGATCTGGCCTGCCTGAGACTAGGGGTAGACCACAGTGTGAAGAGCCTGTTGAAGATGCCCATATCTCTGTCTCTCACTCCCATGAAAGAAATAAATAAAGCTTAGAAAGATAAAGATATCTGGGGATAGCAGGTAGTGTGGTGGTTATGGTGCCGGTCTAAAACATGTTTGACCACTAGACTAGCCAATTGAGAATCACATTGGATGGGTACATGTCCGTGTGTGCCCGAAATTCTAAGAGGAGACTGAGGGAGAAGGGAGTGTAGTGTGCTCACCCCTCCAGGGGTTGATTTCACACTTTCTCTCTCTCTCTCTTTCTCTCTCTTCAGCAAGCCACACACCCTGTGGCAAAAAACTAAACTAAAATAAAAATAAAAATGAAGGTATCTGTTACATTATTTGGCTATTTGTTTTTAGATACAGCCTGGATATGGGAGGTGATAAACAGGAGAAAGGAGACCTAGATCCTGGGGGGGCCTTATGTAAAGGATGGAAAGAGCTGGACTTTCTTTTATGTAAAATGGGTGCCCTCAAAATGATTTCAAGTAGAAGATTGGCATTATCAGATTTGCATTGTATATAGGCCAGTCTAGTGAGCTGTTGAGTGCAGATAAACAGGAACAGGCTGGAGACAGGAGACCTACAGTCCAGGAGCAGGAGAACGTCTGCTTTCCCTTCTGTCTCCATGAGGGCGGGGACCATGTGTGACTTGCTCATCACTACAGTCTGCCTCTAGTAGGCCTGTGTCCCGTCCCTGTTCAGGCGCCAGGTGTCCCGACCCAGGAGGACAGCCGAACAGGTTTCCTGAGTGAAGGAGTGAGAGCCGGGACAAGCGGCGTAGTGTTACAGCACGGAGACGACAGTGTCGTCCGTTTATTGTGGGCAGCACGGTGCAGCACAGAGACAACACAGTGTCACAACTCTTAAGGGTTGCGGCGTCTACCATGAGCAGCATGGAGACGATGCAGTGTCACAACTCTTCAGGGTAGTCCGGAGACGATGTAGTGTTACAGCTCTTCAGGGTCTCCCCGGTCGTCTGGAGACAATGCAGTGTCAGCTCTTCAG
>NW_006159968.1:1073969-1140058 GCF_000334495.1 Tupaia belangeri chinensis | reverse complement strand
ATAAACCTGCTGTGACGGCGCCAAACCTGTCCTTGGGGATCTGTAGTTTCCATAACAGAGAATGTCTCAAAGTATGTCATATGTGATCCCTGAACTAGTTTTGTTTCTTTGTCTGTATTGGTTTTTAGTTTCTCTAATTGCGATACAAAAGGTATCTGCATGGATAATATTAAACCCACAATGTAGAAAATGCTATATGCTATGTAGACTCTTTTGCTATATCTCTGCATCAGTAACAACACAAACACATGCAGTGGAATAAGGTTGATGATAAACACATAACCATCCCAAGCAGAGACCATATAGAAATATGATAAACAGCAGCACATTGTCCAAAAAACTGACTCAGTTTTTGACTCATTTCTCTTTGGCTCTTGTAGAGCCTTAAGGTTGTTTTTGTTTTTTATTTTTTTGGATTTTTTGGATTTTGTCTTGCCTTCGGGGTTTTTAACTTCTCCCTCACTATCTAGGGAAATAAAATCCTCTCCCTGTTCCTTTTCAATTTTAGAATCCTTGGCTAGATCGACCATAGTGGCATGGGCTTCTTTTAAGCCCTGAACGAATGGTTCGTGCTGACTAAGCTCTTGTTTGTGCTGACTAAGCTCTTGTTCGTGCTTACTAAGCTCTTGCTCGTGCTGACTAAGCTCTTGCTCGTGCTGACTAAGCTCGTGTTCCATTATTACCCTTATTACTTATAAGTAAGTGATCTTTGTTATTCACCAGGACGATTCTCTGATGTCCTCCTCTGTAGCCTTTCTCGGGACGATTTTCTGCCGTCCTCTTCTGCAGCTTTTCTCGGGACAATTCTCTGCCATTCCCTCCTAAACAATTCTCTGCCGTCCCCTTCCCGGACGATTCTCTGCCATCTTATCTTGGGACGATTCTCTGCCGTCCCCTCCTCGGATGCTCTTCACTGGATCCTTCGTACTCAGGTCCCTGTTCGGGCGCCAAGTGTCCCGTCCCTGTTCGGGTGCCAGGTGTCCCGACCCGGGGGGACAGCCAAACAGGTTTCCTGAGTGAAGGAGTGAGATCCGGGACAAGCGGCGTAGTGTTACAACACGGAGAAGACAGTGTCATCTGTTTATTGTGGGCAGCACGGTACAGCACATAGACGACACAGTGTCACAGCTCTTAAGGGTTGTGTCGTCTACTGTGAGCAGCACAGAGACGACGCAGTGTCACAACTCTTCAGGGTCATCTGGAGACGATGTACTGTTACAGTTCTTCAGGGTCTCCCAGGTCATCTGGAGACAATGCAGTGTCAGCTCTTCAGGATCTTCAGGGTCGTCTGGAGACTGCGCAGTGTTTCAGCTCTTCAGGCTCTTCAGTGGTCGTCTTCCTGGTCATCGTCGTCGGGCTACTGTGGGCCAGGCATCGTGGTTATATACACTCTGGTGGGTTGTAAACAGTGGGCCGTGATTGTTTGCAAATGATGGGCCTGATTGGTTGTAAATGGTGGGCTGTGATTGGTTGTAAACAGTGGGTTATGATTGGTTGCTTTTGGACCAATCATGAGGTGCCGGATATGCAAATTTGAGGGATTCTAGTGGCCAATCAGAGCAAGGTTTCGAAGGTCAGGTTTTTTGAAGGGTACCAATCATGGTAATTATTTGCTCTTTGAGGAACCTCGGCAGACTCGCAGGTGTGCAGCCTCCCACAGGCCTGCAATAAATATCTGCTGAATAAGTGATGTGATTTCAGTAATCTTTTTTTTTTTTTTTTTGGTGAGTTTTGTTTTGTTTTGTTTTGTTTTGTTTTGTTTTGTTTTTGAGAGGTTTTTGCTATAGGGTGCATGCGCTCGCCAGACAGAGACAACGAGACAGAAAGCAAGAAATCAACCCCCAGGGGGGATGGTCACGCCGCAATCCCTTCTCCTCCATTCTCCTCTCGGGATCTTGCACACACACACAGGTGCCCAGTGTGAGTTTAAGCCACCAGGTTCAGGACTTGAACTGCGGTGGACTACATGGGAGCCCAGTGACATAGCCATTACACTAACTGCTGGTCCCATGATTTCAGTGATCTTAATGAAAGAGTCAGCTTCACCCAAAGTTTTGGTAGAGGGAAGTAAGAGGAGAGGGTGGATTTGAGATAGAGGGGATAAAATTTGAGAGACTGAAAATTGATAGAATAGGGATATGAGGACAAAAGAGTCTGAGATGCTTCCAGGTCCCTGGCCTGGGGATTAGAGGGCCCTCACTGAGTGAGAGGGGGATTAGGGGAGACAAAGGGTCAGGTGCAGTGGAGATGCCTGCCAGATGTGCAAGTGGGAATGCTGTAGGCATGAACGCCAAGCAGCCATCTTTCCCTTCAGCTCTGACTCTGCACACACTGCTCTCTCTGAGCCAGAAGCTCTTCCTCTCCTTTCATAAGGCCAATTCTTATGTGGTCTTGGACTCTGGCTCCATCTTACTTCCCCGTGGAAACCTTTCCTGGACCCAAGTAGGCCAGTCATATTCCTTGGGGTCAGGTTTCTAGCACTGGGCTCTAACAGATGACTTAATTCCTTTGGGGCCATAGATTTAGCTGGCAATGGCCTGTGTGCATGTGGTTAGTGAGTTAATGTCTGCCTTGTACTCTAGGGAGGTTCAGCTCCATAGAGGCAGGATGTGCCTCTTTGCAATCACCAGCGATTCCTGGTAATAGGCACAGCGCCTGGTATATGGTGGGCACTTAGTAAATATCTATTGAATAAATAATTAAATGAATGCATAAATGAACAATAGTCAGGGCTCTCTCACTCTTTGTTTTTGGGGTTTTTTTAAGTATATTTATCAATTTCTTTCATGAATAAAAGAGACAAAGAGAGGACAGACCCCTGAGAGGGTCCTGATGCAGACCTCCACTGCCAGCCCTCAGCAAGGCCTGACCATGGTCAAGCACAGGGCTGCTGTGCTCAAGGAGGTCTCCAAGCTTAGACTGGAAATCTTCCTGAGTAGGATTGCTTTGAAGAGTGTGGCCTATACACCTGCACCACTGTCTGGCTCCCTGTCTTTTAATATGATATTATAGAATTTCCAACTAGCTTCCCAGATGGAATAAGAGGAGAGGCTGGATTTGAGAAACTGGGGATAAAATTTGAGAGACTCTGAAAATTGATAGAATAGGGATATGAAAACAGTAGTTTTGCAGTGCAGGGATAACATGAATTCTTGGTTTTCGAGTCATGTGCCCATCACAGGTGCTTCATAAGTGCTAAGCTTCTCTTATCATCTTTAAAAAATATTTATTTAATCTAACTTTTTATTATTATTTAATATTACCAGAAAGAGACAGAGAGAGAGAGAGAGAAAGTGAGAAAGCAAGCCACTAGGTCTGGGATTTGCACTATGGGCGACTGTCTGGGAGGTCAGTGCCTTAACCACCACACCACCCACCAGTCTCTTATCATTTTATCTGATAACTTTAGGCAAAGAGTGCTATGTTTTGGGGCTTGTTTTTCTTATTTATGGGAAAAATAAGGAATGGGAATAAGAATACCTATTTTATTTTTTTCTAAGACTCTTCTAGATAACTATATTAATGCCAGGCACATACCAGACACTGATAAATGCTTATTATCACTAACAGGACTAGCTGTGAAGTAAAAGTTCCCTAGAGTTTCCAGAGGGCACTAGATAAGACATGAGTGTAGCATCAAGAGACCTCGGGTCCTTCCACATAACAAAGAGTACACACACACACACAAACACACACATGCACTCCAAATCCCTAATCCCCCATTCACAGTTTCAGCAGCTTTTGGCAACTGGTCATAGTCCTAGAAAGAGGCTGACTTTCTTGCTGTGAACATACCCAAATGTTTCTAGCTGTAACTCAAACACAGGTAAGTGACTGGGCTTGTGCATCTGTGTGTTCAGCATCACCGGGTAGTAGATGCTCAGTACACACCCGTGTCCTTCCTGTTCTACCTACCTCTACATTCCCAGTTCTGTGCACAGGTTTGGCACATAGTAGGTATTTTGAGCAAGTTGAGTCAAGGACAAAGGAAAAGAAGAAAAAAAGGGAGAGGAAGTGAGAAAGAGAGAGAGGAGTATATGTTCATGTTTTGCTTTATATTCAGGTAGATCTATGCCATCAGGCATGAGTTTAAGGAGACAGTGAAGCACGGGGGAGCTGTCGGGGGACAGGCTCAGGATCTGAAGCTGCTTAGCACCTTTTATTTATGATAACACCACGGGGAGCCCTGAATGCTGGCCTGGGCTTGCTGGTTCCATGTTGCCTGCTGTGCCAGAATATCGATCTAGCAGCTGCTGCCAAACCACCAAAGGATCCTGGCCACCTTCCTACTACTTGTTAGACTCCTGGTGAATGCAAGAACTTGGTGGCAAAGCTCTAACAGATGCCAAGAGGAGCAGCAACAGCTCCTTTGCTGGTGAAGTATTTGCTACAGGCCACAGGTCTCTCCTGAGCCACCTCTCAGATAACTCAGCATGAACAAAGCAGATCTCACTATTTTCCAGGCCTCAACCTTGCCCCTCCTCCTGCATCGTTCATATTTGTCAACTGGTAATCTGAAAGTCACTCAGATATTCCAGATAGGCAGGGATTGGATCTACCTGGACACAAATCCCAGCTCTACTTCTTAACTGTGTGATCCTGAGTAAATTACTGAATTTCTTAATTACTCAGCCTCAAGTTTTCCTGTCTACAAAGGGATGGGAGGGGGGAGTATTGAGCTTCACTCATCCAGTTTTTGTTTGGAAGGATGACCAAAGATCACATTGCAAAGATCTCACCAAATGTATATGAGATACTCAATGTATGAGTCTTTTCAATCTCCAATCATTCATGGCCACATCTGGGAAATTTATAAACCTTCACAAGGTGACCGCTTTTCCTTGAATTCCTTCCCATATCTTAGCACAAAGTAGGGCAACCAGTCTTAAACCTTGGTGTACATTAGCAAAATCTCAGGCATGATGGAAAACAGATACACAGGCTAACCCCATAGCACAACGCTGTACAGAGGAAGCTGGATCCCACATGAGAGACTGGGGTTGGAATTTCAACCTCAGTTACTTGAAAAACACATTGAACACAGGTTTGCCCAGCATTCTGATGGGATGGAGAATTGGAGGAGAACAGATTGTGGTGTGACCAGGCCAAAATTGGGGATGCTTTCTTCCACTCTGTTTACTTCTGTCTTCTGTGTATGGGAATCTGCCCTATGTCATACAAAAGAAGTTCTGCAAGTTTTCAACTTTGCTTTTTAAGATACTGATGTTTTAAGGTTACTGATGTTTTAAGGTCTCTGCCTTTTTAAGGATGGGCTTCGGATGATGTAAAATCTCCCCTGGAGAGATGGCCCATTTAGAGATCTATGGTTTAATGGGGGCTCACTCATTCTCTAGTTGACTGGCTGTGGTTTATAATATAGACAGAAAAGAAAGAAGATAATTTTAAGAAGGTTGAGATTAGAGAAGGAGGGTCCCTTCACAGTTACCTCTCATTAGATGGGAAAAGCTGACAAAGCTTCCATCTCTTGTTGCCCATAAAACGACTATTGTGCTTAAATTGGCAATGCTCAGCAAAAGAGACACGCCATCTTGGCTCTGGTACCTGCCATCATGGCTCTGCTAATTAAGACCTGCTGGCAGAAGGCCGTTTTGGCAACTGAAAACCTCCTCTGGGGTAGCCATGTTTTTAAATGCCAGCTTTTGGCTTCCTGGAACTCTCGGGGAGGACAGCTCTCTGAGGAATCGTGGGAACTTTGATCTTGTTTGTATTTCCTGATCAGATCAAAGAGTTGGACTTCTCAACATCAAGCCCCACTGTGAGCCCCAGAAGCCTTTAATGGCAGAGCGGGTTAAGCTGTAACCTTACTCTCATCCTCTCTTCTTCCTTCTTCTCTCCTACTTAGAGACAGCTTCCAGGACAGGAATAGATTGGCCTGAGGGAGGGGGAGGACCGGAGGAGAGGGCTTGCAAACACAAATCCTAAAGTTCAAAGTCAAGGTTTGGTTTCTTCTCTTGTGGACATTAAAGTGACCACAAATCATATGAATGATTTCACTGGCTTCCCATTTAAGTTGGTTTTGCAAAAGGCTTCCAGAGGAAGAAAGCCAGGAAGAGTTTCAGAATTTGAGAGCTGCATGTTCAAATCCAATGCTCCATGCTTCATGCGAGCCAGTCCATTCTGGTTCTGACTCTTCTCTATTACAAATAAATGCCAGCGACAGCTCAGAGTGTTAGGTGGAAATGAATCGGTCTTTCTTCCCATCTGGCAAAACAACTTAGTGCTCACCTAGAAATATAAAAGTAGAACATGAGAATATGCATGGTAGTTTCTCGCTGCCTGGGGCTCAGTCTCTAGGTCTGTGGGACCTGAGGCCCATGTCATGACCCTCCTTAGAAACCTGATGAAGTGATGAGATGCACAAGGGCAAGGGCTGGTTTCATCTGTGTGTTTACTCATGATGGGACATGTGCAGGTACATGTGAGAATGAGAGAGAGAGAGCCCTCCCTCCCCCAAGTCTGGTCCTGTCCCTCTTATCCACTACCCCATTGATTATTGGGCATTTATACATGTGCCTGGTGTGTTTTGGACTGACCAGGTCAGGGAGTCAAGCTGATCCAGCTTCTCTTGAACAATACATTACCATTGCACTATGGCTCTGTCCCATAGGGCCCTTTTTTTTTTTTTTTTTTTTTTTTTTTTTTTTTTTTTTTAGATTTTTGCTATAAGGCACATGTGCCTCTGAGAAAGACAGAGAAAGTTAGAGACAGAAAATGAGAAATCATCCCCCCAGGGGGATGGCCACACCACAATTCCTTCTCCATTCTCCTCTCAGGACTTTGGGCACGCACACACACATGCCTGCCGGGAGTTTAAAGCCGCTGAGTACAACAGTCAAACCGTGGTCAACCATGTGGGAATCCAACAACATTACCATTTTGCCATCTGCTGGTCCCACCCGTGGTCAACCATGTGGGAATCCAGCAACATTACCATTTCGCCATCTGCTGGTCCCACCATAGGGCTGTTTTATTTCATTTATCATATAATTTTTTAAAGAATTTATTTAACCTTATTTATCTATTTACTTGTTTTTCAAAAAATCTGACCAGAGAGAGACAGAAGGAGAGAGAAAAAGGGAGAGAAAGAAAGTGAAAAAGCAAGCTGCCAGGTCTGGGACTCAGACTGCTGTTGGCCATGTGAAAGTCCAGTGCCCTTAACCACCACACCACCTGTTGGCCCTCATTTATTTACCGTGTAGTTGTATTCTAAGGTTCAAGCATGTAGGATTACATACACGTGTAGTTGTATTCTAAGGTTCAAGCATGTAAGATTACATACACATATATATGTAGATATATATGTGTATACATATATATATAATATGTATATTACATATGTGATCTAATATATACGTATGTGTTTATATGAAATCCTATTTTATATATATATTAAAATCCATACACGTGTATGTATGTGTGCATGTGTGTGTATGTATGTGTGTGTGTGTGTATTTAGTCTTACAAAGTTCATAAAAATGTGTATTACAAAAAAACTATTCATGGATTTCAACATTTTTGCACTAAAATAAACTTGTGCCTTAATTCTATTTTCCATGAACTCTTTGAGGCCCCTTATGTATACATATATGTATATACTCAGATATACACACATAACAAACAGATACAACAAACACATGTATTCATGTATACACATAGATACACACAAACACATTTGCTTCTAAACAAAGAGTGTGAATATCACACATTACCTATGTATACGTTACCTACATATGTGTGTGTATCTGCACATCCACACCTACGTCACCCGAACCACCTACTCACATGACCTACATATGTGTACATATCCATACACACAGTATGTGGCTGGAGTCCCATGTGTGCCTCTGTGTCTCTTGGTGGTCCACAGTGGCTCAGCCCCCAAGGCAGGGGCCTCCTGCAGACCTCCCTGACGTTTCCCTGCTCATGCTGCATCTGTCCCCAGTGAGCCCCACACACATAGTCACAGGCCTCCACCCAGACCCCAGACTGTCTGAACTCTAATGTGACATGTGGCATTTTATTTTCCTGGGAGATGTCTTGGTGGTGTATGAGAATCACACTTGCATAGATATGGGGAGACTGGAGACGATTTCACGGTGGCTGGGAAAACATGGGGGCAGGATGGGGGAGCATGCCACTGCTGTCCCATTGTACAGTTGAAGAAAGAGGAATGAGCAGATTGGTCCTGTGTCACCCAACTGGTATGGGGGCTGCTCAGGCCAGCCTCAGGGTTGCCTGCCCACCTCAGAAGCATCTGGCGTTTTCTCTGTGGTGTCTTGGTCAGGGACAGTGCTGGGAGAGACACACTCTTTGGCTCAGGGCCCAGTGTCCTTTGCAGGCCCTCTCTGAGTTAAAAGCAAGAGTCACGGGACCAGCAGTTGGTGTAATGGCTATGTCGCTGGATTCCCACATAGTCAACCGTGGTTCATGTCCCAGACCCGGTGGCTTAAAACTCACGCTGGGCGCGTGTGCGTGTGTGCCCAAGATCCCAAGAGGAGAGTGGAGGAGAAGGGATTGCGGTGTGGCCATCCCCCCTGGGGGGTGATTTCTCGCTTTCTGTCTCTCTGTTTCTCTCTGTCTGTCTGGCAAGCTCATGCGCCCTATAGCAAAAACCTCTCCAAAACAAAAGGAAAAAAAAAAAGCTAGAGTCACGAGCTCCAAGTCTGCAGGGCCCAGGCAGATGTCAGCATCAAGGTTGAGGGCAGAGACACCCTGAGAGCAGAGGATCACCAGGAACAGCTCCAGGGAGTGGAAGGAGCCTGGCCAGCTGGAGGGCACCTTCTGACCACAGGGACAGCTGCTCCTCAGTCCAGACCTGTGAGCCAACTGGGAAAGAAGGCCCTGCACTGCTAGATCTGTTGATGGGAAACCATATCTTGAGGATTTTTAAGTAACATTTCCTAAGGGTCAGCAGCCAATTCAAATTGTGTGCATGTGTATGCATCCATGAATACACTAGCTGAACAAAACCATACATTTGCAGACTCTTGCTGGAAAGCTCACTTTCCTCTTTTGCTGAAAACTGATTTACAATTAATGAAGGTAATTTTTTTTCTTTTGGAGAGGTTTTTGCTATAGGGCATGTGTGCTCCCCAGAAAGACAGAGACAGAGAGATAGAAAGTAAGAAATCACCCTCCAGGGGGGGATGGTCATGTCACAGTCCCTTCTCCTCCATTCTCCTCTTGGGATCTTGGGCATACATGCACACGCACCCGGCATGAGTTTAAGCCACCGGGTCCGGGACTTGAATCGCGGTCGACTACGTGGGAGTTCAGCAACATAGATATTACACTAACTGCTGGTCCCTAATGAAGGTAATTTTTAAAGTTTGTTTTATTTTGACAGACAGAGAGAGAGACAGACTACAACCTCCTTCCAAGCTTTCAGCCAAGCTGGCATGTTTATTGATAGTTGACCCAGGATCCAAACCTTGGTCTTCCACTGGCTCCAGAACCTGCACCATGGCCTCTGGGCCTGGTTAATCATCGTCATCATCATCATCATCATCATCATCATCATCATCATCATTATTATTGCAGATGAGCCTAACAAACCTATCTGAGCTGCCTTAGGTCTTCTATGACCAGCTTTACGCTTCCAGTCAGGGAAAGTGAGGCCAAAGCAGCCCGAATTATTACTGAGAAGGATGGAATGGGAACTGGGGTCAAGTGGCGACAATGCCTGATGTAGTCATGGTTGTGCAAGCCCCGTGGGCTGCAGCTCATCTCAGCTCTGTGCCTGAGTCAGGTAGGAGCTCTGCTTCCCTCTCCACAAGACAGGAAGGCACTGAGCTTGGAATGATGAGTTGCAGCTTTGTGTCTAACAAACTGCCTTGGGATTACCTGGATGAAGAGAACTCCACCAGCAGGCACCTCAGGACCAGCTGTGCAATATGTGGGGTTGGATGCAAAATGAGGATGCGGAGTTGCTTGCTCCAGAAGCATTAAGAATGACAGCGGAGCAGTAAACTGAGCCAGGAGCCCTTCTCACTGCTGAAGGTTGTACCCCCAGGCAGCTATCATTATGAGCTAACAGAGCCAACATTTGTTATTTCTGTATAGACATCATTTCAAGAGCTTGTCATGCTTTCATGCCATTTTCACTAAAGCGTTATGAAGTAAATGTGCTTTTATCCCATTTAACAGGTGAGGAAAATGAGGCACAGAGAGGTAAAGTCATGTAAGATTACACAGCTAGAGGATGCCTGAATTTTACCTAAGTAGTTTGACCACTACCCAATCTCAAGTTAATAATCCATGGGCCATGGTATCCTGTTTTATAGCCATCGCTATTGTTATCCTTATCATTGTCTTCTGGATCTGAATGAGGAGCTCACACAACCAGGGTGGAGTATCCATAGACAGGACTATGAACCTTATACCTATAGCCCAAGAGGCTCAAGTACAGGCGGCAGGACAGGGTCCTCCCCATGCACGTTATCCATGCTATGCTTGTGTTGAGAGAGTTCTTGCCTGGAGAGCAAAGGGAAGAGAGTTCAAATGAGAATACTCCTGCTGTCATCCAACCAAAGGGAGGCCTCCGCAGGGCTGAAAGCACACTGCTCTATTCTTTGATGCCAACCTGGGATCAGAGCTAGTGCACCACTCATATTACACCACTTCAAGCTGACTCAGCGTTCCTGAACACAGACTGGATAACAGATCCTCGCTTGCCACTGACCTTCAGAGTTTCTAGAGAGCAAGGGGCATCACTACCTTGATTTTAGATATGAGGCTGCAGTGGATTCTCTGGAGACCACGCAGGAACCTGTCTCCTGTGTAGATACTTCCTAGTATCTTTTCCAGGCACCAAGAAGTGAACAGTGCCCTTGTAGTTCTCTCTTTTTAAACTAATGTCATGAATTTGAGATTTTAAATTGTAGAATAAAGACTGATGTATCAACAATATTTATGAAAACAATAGCACAGAAAAATGTACCTCAATTATAGTGATTCTCTCAGAATGATTAACTTCTTGTCCACGAAATGAAAACAGTGGCGGTAATGATGATGACGCCAATTATAGCTTACATATATCAAGTGCTTGCAGTGTCTTGAGTCACTTTGCTAATGCTTTGCTCATGTTACCTCACACGCATCCCTACTGACATAGGTGTGGTTCTGCAGTCCAAACCACTCATGACCTTGTTTTTAAAGCCATGCTGAATTACCGCTAAGGCAATTTACATGTAATTAATCTCCTTAATTGAACATTTATGGTTGGATAATATAACCATGGTGTAGATGAGTGGGAATTCATCCAGTTCCTCTGCAGGATCTTGCCCTTTCTAAGAGGAGTGTGTGTAAAGGAAGATGGGAGAGGGGACTCTGAGCTGAAGAGTTGATGGCTTGCCAATGACCCCACACCTCTTGTCACTGCCCCTCACCCAGCTTCAGCCACACCGTCCTCCTTTCTTTGAATTCTCTGTGCTCCATCCTCTTCAGGGCCTTAGTAAGTTCTCCCTTTGCCTGCACACTGTTCCTATTCTTTTGCCCTAGGAAACATCTCATCCTTCCAATTGCCAGCTTGCTGTCATGTGCCTGGAGAGCCCTCTCAGACCAGACGTCTTCATACTGTAGAGCAGCTCCTTCATGATGCTTGTTAAAGCTGCAGTTGGACATTTATTTTGGATTGTCTTCATTTATACCTCCCATGAATGCAACTCTTCACACCATGAGGGTAGAAGTCATGCATCTTTCATTGATTATTTTTAAAAATTATTATTGCATCCCAACTACCTAATATGGAATATGGATATAATAAATGTTTGTTAATCACTGTGAAAATAGGAAGGTATATTCAAGTAGCAGATGTGTGTCAGCTCCAGGGGTGTAGGTGATGCAAGGCCCCAGTGAAACTTTACCAATGGATATAGAACGTTGAGTTTCGCATCATTTTTATGTGCTACGAAATAGTTTTATTCTTCGGATTTCCTCCTTTAACCACTCTTAACTCATTGGTTGTACAAAAACAAGCAACCTGTTGGGTTTGGCTCTCAAACTCTGGTTTGCCAATGCATGTCTATGCTCTTGCACTGTCTTGGCATTTCACAGAGGTGCATCTGGAGGGCTGGGGCCAGATGCTCACCTGTCCTTTACTTCTCTGACCTAGGTATGAAGTCTTGTTTGACCTTTCAGGGACCTGGGTTTTAGAATCTGGGTTTGATGAGTTCCAAGGTCCAGCTGTGGTCTTCCAGCAATGGTTGATTGATGTCAATGTTGGAGTCATGCTGGGGATCTCTGTCATGCATCTCCAGATAGTGGGCGCTTCTCAGGAGGACCATGAAGCTTTGGGAAAGACTGAGGCACAAAGAAAGGCCACTGAGTAGTGAACCCTCAGTGACTGGAGAAGCAGGCAGTAGACTCCTGAGCTGGGGTGCTCCAGGGGGTCTGACTTTCTTCCCACTTATTTTCAGTCTCAAATTCACACTTAGAATCAGACCTGAGCCTCATACCTATTCATTTCCCCAAGCAAAACTGCAAGATTACAAGAATCCATCCTTTTCTTCACACACTTTGTTATCATCAAAGAAGGATTTGCTACCAGTAGAGCTGAGTCTCAGAACTGGCTGAAGAACATGGGTCATGATACCACAGGTAGTGTGTGTGCAAAGGTCACAGATCACAGATGATTTGAAAAACAAATTTAACCAACCTGTTCTTTCTCTCATAACCTTAGTCTCATAAATGACCTCAGTATGTATTCAACTTGGGAACTGGGATTTATCCTTCTTCTCTCCCCCTCCCCCAACACACAATTAATCATCTCTACATTTTCTTCCAGAGTCACATGGAAAGGTGTGCCCTTTCTTGAGCTTCTGCCCACACTTTCTCCATTCAGCACTTTACCCTGCCTTACCTGGAACAAATGGACCTTGTAAAAATCATCCTCTGTTTTTAGATAACTCCTAGTTTCCAGGTCATAATACATTTTTTTTGATGTTTGTTTTGATTTATTTTCCAAAAAGGGAAATCTAATTATATCCTTAGCTGGTGGAAATTCTTTTTTTATTATTTTTTTCTTTTTTAGGTTTCTGCCATAGGACACGTGAGCTCAATGGCCAGAGACAAAGGGAAAGAAAGTGAGAAATCACTCTCCAGGTGGGATGGCCATGCCATAATTCTTTCTCCATTCTCCTCCTGGGATTCTGGGCATGCACATATATGCACACACACACACAGACACACACCATGATTTTCAAGTCATCAGGTCCAGGACTCAAACCGTAGTCATCTATGTAGGAATCCAACATCTTAACCACCATGTTGCCTGCTGGCCCCAGCTGGTAGAAATTCTTCAATGGTTCGGGATGATGAAAAAATTCTGCAGATTGATAGTTTCACAACAATGCTAATGTGCTTAATCCCACTGAATTTTATACTTAAAAATGGATATAGTAAATTTTATGTTCGGATCACATATTTTCCATAACAAGTGATGTTCATGAAATCACCTACTCTTGCATGTAGTTGTGATCCTTTCCTCTTTACTGCAATTATCCACTGTTCCAGTGGATAAATAGAACATATTTTAAAAAATGTATTCCTGATATTTTCATCTGTTGCTATTTAAAACTGTGCTGACATGGCCATTTCTACACAGAACTCCTGGGGCAAATGCAAGATTCCCCAGGCATTTACCCATGTGCGGAAATACAGGGGCAGACTTGCACATATCTTTTACTCTGATAGTGAGGCCAAATTGCTACTGACTGTGATTTCATTAAATTACACTCCCACTCAGAACTGGTTAAGAGGAGTGATTGCTCCACTTCTACGCATCATTTGATCATCAGACTTTGGTTTTGTTAGATTGGGGGATGTAAAATGATATCCCAGAGGTTGAGTTTTGTTTTTGATATTGACTGTAACTTTTCTGTTGAGTGAAATATATTTTACCTGTTCTTCTGTTGAATTGTGTTTTTTGTTCTTATTCATTTGTTAGTTCTTCATATATTCTGAAAAGTATTAATATTTGATTATCAGTTTTGTATGCTACAAATATTTTCCCTTAATTTTGGTCACGTTTATAGTCTCTATAATTTCTTCTGATTAAGTGAAGCTCATAAGTTTAGTGTAGATATTTATATTTTTTCTATATTGCATGTGATTTTTGTATCTTATTTAATAAATCCTTTCCTAGCTTCAGGCCATAAATCTCTCTTCTGTGTTATTTTCTAAAATTCTTGCAGTCTTACCTTTAAGGTTTTTAAGCCTGGTAAGGCTGATTTTTGTGTATAATATGATAAAGGAGTTCCAGGTAAACAACTTTTCCACATGGATGACAATCATCCAAGAATCACTCATCAAATGTCTACTCTTTCCATCTTAATTTGTATAGTGTTTTCACTGGTGGCAACTCAGTTCCTGGGCCTTCTCTTCAGTTCTAATGTCTATCTCTGTGTTCGTACCACATCCTGTGTGTGTGTGTGTGTGTGTGTGTGTGTGTGTGTGTGTGTGTTTTGCCAGAGGAGGTGTGCACTCACTTGGGAGAAAGAACCCTCCATACGACATGGTCATATCTAAATCCCTTTTCCATTTTTCCCTACTTTGGGGATTTTTGGTGTGTATGTATGTGTCTGGAGTGATTTTCAAACCACCTGGTCTGGGACATGAACTGCTCAGTTGGCCATGTGGGATGCAGTCACCTTAACCACTGTGTCATCATCTGGCCCACACCACAGTGTTTTCATTATTAAAACTTAATAACAAATTTCAGTATTTGGTAAGGGAAGGGAAGTTAAACCAGCAACACTTCCTCTAAAATTTCTTGGCTATATCTGTTTCTTTATGTTTTCATTTATATTGTAAAGGAGGCTTATCAAATTTTCCCCCCAAAGGTTATGATTGGAATCATGTGATTCTTAATCATTGCTCTCAAAGTGTTTTACAGGATGCACATGAATCCACGTAGGCTTCCTTCTTCACAGACTTCCTGTCTCATCCTTAAAGCTTTTCATAGTGCCTGGTACATTGCAAGTGTCTTCAGTGAATGACTAATTACAGCCCTCCATTGAGCTGAGGCTCACTCTCAGACAGAACCCCAAATTTATAGTGCAATTAAATTGTCGACCGCTTGAGAGTTTCTTTCACTCGATAAACAAGGAATCAAGAAGGAGCAGCTCTCGTTATCTGAGCAGCTACTCTGTGCCGGAAATGGTACCAAGGAGGAGGAGACAAAGAGCCATGTTGGGGTCAGGTGGAAAGTCAAGCACCTTGAGTGCTTTGAAATTAGGAGGCAATTTTAAAAAAATAGGATTCCCACCATCTTCTCTAGAAATGTGGTTTGTGAATGGCACAGAATCCCTTCCTTAGGCTTCCATGTTGGGTTCTGTGGGCAACTCCTAGAGCTGACTTTCTTGATATCTTGAATTTGAGATTAAGAGATTCCAAAGATGGTAGTTTTATTAAAGAGGTCTCACAATGGGCCGAGTGTTTTCTCTTCTTAAATAGATACAAATGAAAGAGCCCTGCCTTTTAAGAAGTGCTTTTCTCTGCCTGGGAAATCTTAGGAGAAAGCACACACGTGTATACACACACACACACACACACACACACACAATTTACAAAAGAGAAGGGCAGGATTTCTTTTATTTTCTTTCTTTCCTTTTCCCTTTAAAATTCAATTTTAATTTCAAACACAGAAGTACTCTTGCAAGCAACTTTAGCTGAATGGTACCAAGGCAAAAAAGGCAATGCCCTAGACCAGTTTGGAAGCAGTAATCTTTTTTTTTTTAACAGTGATTTTTGCTATAGGGTGTACTCACCAGAGAGACAGAAAGCAGGAAATCACCCCTCTAGGGGGATGGCCAAACCACAATCCCTCTTTCTCCATTCTCCTCTTGGGATTTTAAGTGAGTTTTAAGCCACCGAGTCTGGGACTTAACTCATAGTAGACAATATGAGAGTCAAATGACATAACCATTATGCCATCTGCTAGTTCCAGAAGCTGTAATCTTAAAGCCTGGATTCAAATCCAGGCTCTGACATTCCCTGCTCGTCTGATGTAGGTGGACACTTAGCCTATGGGAAAGGCAATGAGGAATGGACAGGACAAGGTTTATCTCCCATGTGTGCATGCACTTGGGGTGAGATCCTCTACAGGAGAACCCCTCACAATCAGTAATGTGCCCTGGAAATCTAAGATTTCTCATCCATTCTCTCAATAAGAATTCTCTGCACATACACTATGTACTGGAACCTTGAGTAAAACTGGAGGCACAGTAGTCAAAAACCAAAATCTATCCTTCCGGGAGCTGGTCCAGTGGTGAGATATACTCTAAACAAAGACAGTGGTGACAAGGACTATGGAGAAAAACAAAGTTAGCTAAGGGTAGGAGGGCAGTCATGGCTGAGGAGTAACAGTAGTGATGGGGAATATTTTATGTGGGCTGGACAGGGAAGGAGACAAGGAGACTCCTGAGCAGCATGATCTGACCAAAATGAGAGAGTGAGCCCTGTGTCCATCTAAAGAAATCCTTCTTGGCTGGGAGAATGATGAGTACAATGGGCTTGGGACAGAAGACAGTGATAACATGGCAGTTGCCATGGGGTGGGTGGGTTGGGTTGGGCTTATAAGTTTATTGGAAGATTCTATGAGTAAGAGTTCAAAGAGGCACAGCCCATCATGTTTAGTCTGGAAATAGAAAGATGAGTGAAAAACAAAAAAAAAACAAAAACACTGGGTTAAATAGGACTCCAAAGGAATAACTCTTGCATAAAATACGTCTCCTTCAATAAAAATTTACTCAGCAAATTGCAAAGGATTTTAGCTAGACTGTTTCCAGTAAGTATTTTCTGGCTGACTTATTCTTGTAACAACTCTGTGAATGACCTGTGAAGTCACCTTCCCTAGGAAACAGTCTTTAAGATGTAACCTGCCTTGTAAGACATTTATTTGGAAGTGTCATTGGGCTGAACATCAGTAGATAGGAGGAGGAAGACAGGATGGGACAGAGGGAAAAGCTGAGTTGTGACAATGTCCCCACAGAGGCATCAGCAGACTGCAGGGAACTCTGGCCGTGAGGTGGATTTGCAATGCAGTCCCAAGTGGGATGTGGGGACTGAGCCTTTGTACATCTGTGTTGATCCCTCATTAGATATGAATTTCCTCTGGAAGGAGATATAGCCTGGGAACTGTACTGGGCACAGTGAGAAAGATGGGTCTACCACTCCAACTATACTTTCTACCATCATCCTCTCCCTGCTATGCTCTAGCCACACTTGCCTTCTTTCTCTACTGAGAACGCAGGACATTGTTGTCTTGCTTCTGAGCCTTTGTACTGGTTGCTGCCTTTCTAAATTACTCCTTTCTCTCATATTTCCACGATGATCTCTTTCTACCCTACAGGTCTCAGATCAGTTATTACCTCAGCAAAGAAATGTTTGCATCTGTTAAAAAATGACTTTGTTAGTAAGAGAAATCCAATGACCTTGAATAATAACAGAAGATGCTCAATGAGGTCATTAGGGACCTGCACTTGTTTTATCAATCTTTGCCTTATCAATGTCTGAAGATTGTTTTTTTTATCCTTAAATTCAAGGAAGATTGATGGGATTCTATCCAATGTGAATATATACTAAATGGGTACCAGATTAGAAGAGTCTAAAAAGCATTCTCCCTCTAGCTGTCTGTTTCTTCTCTTAGGAGTTTTTCAGGAAGTCCAAACCCAAAATATTAGACCTGTATTAACTCTTTTTTTTTTTTTTTTTTTTTTTTTTTTTTTTTTTTTTTTTTTTTAATGGGGACCGGCTTCGCACAACACAAGAAAGCTATAGGGCACGTGCACTCGTCAGACAAACAGAGAGAGACAGAGAGAGAGAAAGCAAGAAATCACCCCCCAGGGGGGATGGCCACGCCGCAATCCCTTCTCCTCCATTCTCCTCTCAGGATCTTGGGCACCCACTCGCATGCGCCTGGCGTGAGTTTTAAGCCACCGGGTCCGGGATGCGAACCATGGTCGACTATGTAGGAGTCCAGCGACATAGCCATTACGCTAACTGCTGGTCCCAGACCTGTATTAACTCTTAGCTTCAAGGGAGTCTAGGAAATAGTATTCTACTGGGTACATTCTTGTTGGGAGTAAAATTATGTTTCTAAGAATAAGTAGAGTGCATAGTTGAGTAAGCAGCTAGTCACCTTTGCCAGTAGTATCTTGACTACTCTAATAAAACTATCTGTACCCCTCTTGACTCTATCGTGCTGGCCTATTTTTAATGTTTAGTAGGAAGAATTACTGCCCGAAGGTGTCATTTTTTGTTATATTCTCCACTAGACTGGAAGACCCTAAGAATGGGTCTGTGCCTGTTTTGATCACCCCTATATTTGCATTTCCTATAGAAATATTAGATACATTGGTTCTCATGTTAAATGAGATTCAGTGGTAGCAAGATATACATGAACTCATTCATTCATTCATCTACTAATTTATACTGCAATTATTATTAAAGCTCCATCTGTTTGTTGGGCTTTATATTAAACACTGGTGGAAGTAAACTATGAATAAGACGTGGCCTCCCAGGAGAGACCAACACATAGATAGAGAAATTAGACTGTTACATGAAAAAAAAAAAAAACATCTAGTGACAATATACATAGAATGATTACTTTCCTGGAGCAAGGTCTTATATAGGGCATTGCAGTTGGGACATGCATGACAAGTAGGAGTTCATCAGGTAAACAAGGCTTTAAGGTCTGTCTTTCCCCTTTCCACATGGGACAGAAAATGCAAGACATGAGTGAAGTAGGACAGTGCAGTCTAGAAAGACTTTGCTTCTTCTTCTGGACGATTTCCATAATACCTACAAGACTATGAGGTTCTGGATAGCTGATGAAGAAAGAACAAAAGTTTTCATCAAAGTCTTGAGGATTGTCTCGGAGGCAGGAGGGAGCATGAAGGAAATGAGAGAAGGCGCTCAAGCAGAAGGCTGTCTAGAAAGTCATTATGGGCTTTTAAGTAAATTTTCAATTATAATTATTCTAATGGATGTAATAAGTCTACAGTTTGGAGCTACAATGCTCTAATGTGTCAGCTGTCATGTGCTTCAATGAAAGGTTCTTTTTTACTCCTTTGAAAGCCAATAAAAAGAAGTGTGCACCTGCTATGGTGAATTCTGTCAATTTCTCACGCAACAGGGGTTCAGACTTCTTATCTAATTTTAGGCCCAATTCAGTCACCAATCTGTAGCTACAACGTAGTCTTCCCTGGACTCTATTCACTTTCAGTGGGAAATGATAGCAGGAGAGAGTCTCCCAATGGGAATGAGTTATTTGGTAGATGTTACTTACCAGATTTGGATTCAATCTGTTTATACTTCAAAGTAGCTAGGAAACCTTGGGCAAGTCAATTCCCTTTTCTGTGCCTCAGTTTCCTCATCAGTAAAACAGAGATGATAACAATGCTAACCTCATAGTGTTGGCAGAATACACAAACACATGTGTAAAAGCGCCCACTTGCTATATAATGAACTTTTCCCATGACAGCCAAATTCCTTATACTTCAGATGAGATAAAATGATAGGATAGCTGTCCAATGTTACTTAGCAACAAAATTTCTGACACAATGAGCCAGTGAGATGGAACCAAAGGAACATCTTGGACTTCAGAGTTGGAAAGACCTGGATTGAATCCTGGCTCTGCCATCCATGATCTGGGTGATCCTGAGCAAAGCTCTCTCTGACCTCAGGGCTGCTCCTGCTGCCTGAGATGTTCTTCCTCCCTGGATCACTTTCTTCCTCCTTACCTTTTTAGTGCTCACCATCTGATAGATATACATTGTCTCCTCCTCCAATAACTCTGCAAGTTCTTGGGAACAGAGATATCTGCTTGCTTTCTTCACTTGCCATACTTCCACATCCTAGAAGAACCACTGGACCGGGCCAGGTACATAATACATATTTGTCACACAGATGCCAAATGAGTTTCTTAATTTCTCTAGGCTTCAGATATTAATGGTAATGGGAATGGAAGCACATACCTCCTGGGGTTATTATGGTAAGAACTTCTATTAAATGCTTAGCATGGGACACAGCAGGAAGATGGGACTAAATGGATGTGATGATAATAATCAAACGATCAGGCCTATTTAGAGCCTGTGGCTGTGGGGCATGTTTTTGTGGCCAATCCAGCTCCTGAATCCTACTTGAGAGGATTCAGGTCAGTATTTCCCAAGCCTGGCTGCAGATCAGCATCCCCTGCTTCTAGGGTGCTTCATGAAAACACAGCTGTCTGGGTCATGCTGTGGTCATTCTGACCCAGATCTCCAGTCATGGATTTTCTGTTTTCTTCTTCTTCTTCTTCTTTTTTTTTGGGGGGGGGTGGGGGAGAGATTTGTGCTACAGGGCGATAGGGCGCGTGCGCTTGCCAAAAAGCACCAGAAAGACAGGAAGAGACAGAAAGTCATGGATTTTCAATATTGAAGTAGTCATAGCATTTCCTTCTCAGGCATCAGAATGGCAGCAATTCCAGAGAGAGCATGATGCCAGAGCTGCAGGGAGATCATTATTATTACAAGAAAGAAACACTTCCTGAGTGAGTGAAAGGTTGCATAGATACACAAATAACAATTTCACCAGAGAGATGTTGCCTGTAAGGAACAGGCAACTTGGTCAGATAGAAGACCTTCTCCAGGCACATCTTTAGGCTATAGGGTGCATTTCTGCAGGTGAAGCCAGTGACAGCTGCAGGATAATGACCTTTCTTCTTTCAAACTGACACTGTAGGGTAGCAGGTAGGCAGTGAGTGCTTGCAACCCTGTTTGAGTGTTTAATCTTTTAATTATTACTCTTGGACTTTCACAGTGTAATGCTAATAAGCAAACACATGGCCTCTTTCTTGAACTTAATTTCATGCACAGAGTGTTTATACAACTGTGAATTCCTGCAGTGCAGAATACTGGGGCCAAGAGTTAAGCCTATTGGGTAAACAAACTGCAATCATTCTATGTTTACAATAAAATAAGTGTATAAACAAGTAACTGGGTTGATATTTTCTTAGTAATTATTAAGATCTGTGCTGTCCACTAGTGTAGTCATTCATCACGTGTAGCTATTTAAATTTAATAAAAATTGAATTAAAAATTTGATTCCTCAGTTGCACTAGCCACATTTCAAGCACTCAATAGCCACACAGGACTGGAGACTATGGCTTTTACAGATTACAATAATTGCAGATTTACAGATTAGAATACTTACATCCATCATTCCAGATGCTTCTACTGCATAGTGCTGATGTAAATTCTCTAGAAGAGCTTTAAGCAGACCACAACCAGTGTGTGGATATCTGCAACTTATGGTATGTCCCCGATGAACAATAAACACCAAAAAAAGGACAAAAACATAAAAGGTATGTTGTTGAGAAATTTGAGTCTCAGAGCAAGCTTTTATAGCTTTTTTATTATCTTGGATATTTACAAAGAAGCCATAAATTACTGATAGAAGAACACTATCAATACCTTGAGCAGATAATAAAAGAAAAGCAACTGCACAAAGGTTGGAAATTCTCTCCCAAAGAGCGACTTTGCATGTACTTGTAATGAAAAGGTGAGAACTTTGTTGTCCTGCCGTTCTTGGAAGGAAGGCTGTCCTCACAACTCTTCACAGGGGAAGGTATATAAGGTGAGATTCGTTTTTGGATTGGTACCAATATTGCTATTATCTAAGAAAGGAAATCATACTGAATTTGAGAGTGATAGTTACCTGAACCCACACCTCTCTTCCTCTTGTTAGTTACATTTTCTTCCCAAATCAAAGGCAAGCTGAGGTCCTACACAGAACCTGGCCTCAATCACACCAGCTGGGCAACATAGGCTGAGTAATCCCACCTCTCTGGGCTTCATTTTTCTCATTAGTAAAATAGGGAGAACAACGTATCTGTCCTATGGAGCTGTTTCAAGAGTAAAAGGAGGGGCCAGCAGGTGCTATGGGATTAAGACACTGGACTCCAACATGACTGACTGTGGTTTGAGTCTCAGACCTGATGGCTTGCTTTCTCACTTTCTCTTTCTGTCTCTCTCTGGTGAGTGCACATGCCCTATAGCAAAAATTAAAAAATAATAATAACATAGGTTGGGACCAGCAGTTGGCGTAATGGCTATGTCTCTGGACTCCCACAGAGTTGACCGCGGTTCAAGTCCCGGACCCAGTGGCTTAAACTCATGCCAGACATATGTGCGTGCATGCCCAAGATCCTGAGAGAATAGAAGAGAAGGGATTGCAGTGTGGCCATCCCCCCTGGGGGGGTGATTTCTTGCTTTCTGTCTCTCTGTCTCTCTTTCTGGCGAGCATACGTGCCCTAAAACAAAAACCTCTCCAAAAAAAGAAGAAAGAAAAAAATAATAATAATAACAGGGGCCAGCAGGTGGCGTGGTGGTTAAGGGCGTTGGACTCCTACATGACTGACTAAAGTTTGAGTCTCAGACCTGGTGGCTTGTTTTCTTGCTTTCTCCCTCTCTCTTTCTTGTGCTATCCCTCTCTGGTCAAATTTAAAAATTTTAAAATTAAAAATAAATATTTTTAAAAAGTAATAATAAATAAAATTAAATAAAGGGAGACAATTGGAAGTACTAAATGCAGTGCTCATAACACACACCTAGATGGCTGTTATGGGTCAGGCAGATTATAGGTCAGGCAGTCCTAGGCACTGGCTTCAGCTTGGCTGTTAATTAGCTACCTGCTTTACTAAATCTGTTAACACTTTCTGTGTTCATTTCCTCACCCATGAGTTGTATTAGTTAAGGTTCTATACGTGGCAAAATCTAAAACCTGTTTTGCCTAACTTAAAAAGAAGTCTGTGCGTGTGTGTATATACACATGCGTAAATGTGGTGGGTGGGACTTACTGGAAGGGTGCTGGGGCAGTTCAGAGAAAAAGAACATCTAAGACACAGGAGAGTAGGTACATGGGGCCCTTTGAAACCATCAGACAGTTAAGCTCAGTAAACAAGGACCATTCTAAATCTTTCAGGCAGGGGTATGTACATGAAGTTTGCTATAAGGAATACAAGGACAAGCGATATGACCTGACCTGCTTAAGTGCTGTTACTTCTCTTGGCCTGGGAGATATCCTTGGGAGCAGAACCTTTTCAGTTCCCAAGCTTTTTCAGTATCTCTGTTATGGCCAAGTCCAAGCTGGATCATGGTGAAGCACAAAGGGAGTTCTTTGAGCCCATGAGTTCTGTTCAGCCCAAGCACCGTTTCTAGTACCCAGTTGGTGTGAGCAGAGAGATTCTTTATTTTATAGGTTCCCGGGCTGGCTAAGAAGGCTTTGAGTGCCTTGGGCAGGTCAGGAGAGAAAATGTAATTGGGCTAGTTGCTTGAGCCTCGACTTCTTACACAGAGTCCTGGCCTATGGACAGTTCTGCACAAAACTGTCAACTGCAGGAGCTGGGCTCCCATCCAATAGGAGAGGTAGTGAGAGGGAGCCCACTCAGGCCGGATGTGCATACCCAGGCCCAGCCTGTGGCAGATGCCTGTGCTCTAGGTCTGCTCTGCTCTACACCCCGACAGTAACTAAGCAACGGGATTCCCAGGGCCATCTCATCACACCCAGGGAAGAAGCAGGGCAGAAGAAGAGTAGATGTGAAAGCTGGCCCTTGGAAAGGAGGGCTCCCTCTCAGATAGACATAGCTAGTGTGTGGCAAGGCTGGGATGAGGACCCAGGACATCCAGATCCTGCTTTGATTTCCTTTGTCTTGTCTCTCCATCGTGCCTTCCTTCTGAGTTGTGCATCTTCCCTAGCTTCCCTGGGCCCTTCCCAGCCTGCCTGTACCTGCAGCACCCTGCTACATGTCTACTCCAGTTCCCTTCTAGTAACTTTCATTTTCACAGTGCAGCTGAAAGAAATGTAATTTGACCAGAATGATTCCCTCTAAAGGCTCAATGACTAATATTTATCAGCTCAAGAAGGTTTTGAAAGAAGAGGTTGAATTACTCTAATAAGATCCTATTACAGTGAATTTCAGGCACTTAATGCCAAATCTCATGGCAAGGGGCAGAGTGAGGCAAGGTTTTGTGGCTAGCTGTCCATGACATTGGGTTAGCTTCTTGAACCTGAGCCTCAGTCTTTATTTCACTCAACTCTATGCCTTACGGAGGTCCTTGCAGCCCACACTTCTAAGACCCTTTGAAATGAGAGGGAGCATTTCAAACTTTGAAGAAGCTGCAATGTCCTGTGTGGGGTGAAGGGGCTCCTAGATTTGGAGACAATACCAAGGTGTGGTATAATCAGCTGCTCTCAACATTCTGCAGCATCTGCCTGAATGGGAAGCTCTGGGCAAATAAAACCCAAGATTCTGCCCTCCTCAGAAATCCTTAAGGCGGCCCTTTCTTCCCATTCCCTCTTGACCTAGGTTCAAAGGTTTCTGCTGTTTAATGCTGAATGTCCGTCTCTATATCCTCTCCTCCTGAAAACAGCCTACACAATTCCCCTCAGAGCCAGGAGGCATGGAAACTATGTGTGTCTAGCGTTTCTTCAATATCCGACATGGCCATAAATGGGAATGTGAAGCAAGGAAATCAGGCCACAATAGGGAAGAACAAACCAGCCGTAATGCTGAGGACGACTGCAAATTACGACAATCCTGCCATCGACAGGCATGTGTGCATCAGCCTGGGGCTACTGAGCACAATTCAATACTCTTCAAACATCCACTAAGCACCTCCAATGGCAGATGCGTATTTGAGAATTGTGTTATAGTTTATTGAGCATAGATCATGCACCGAATTAGTTAAGGTTCTCTACGTGGCAAAGTCTGAAACCTGTTTTGCCTAACTTAAAAAGAAGTCTGTGCACGTGTGTATATACACATGCATAAGTGTGGTGGGTGGGATTTACTGGGAGGGTGCTGAGGCAGTTCAGAGAAAAAGAACATCTAAGGCACAGGAGAGTAGGTACATGGGGCCCTTTGAAACCATCAGACAGCTAAGCTAAGTAAACAAGGACCATTCTAAATCTTTCAGGCAGGGGTATTTAACAAAAGGAAGTGGTTACACGGGTAATGTAGTAACTGAAAATGCAAACAGAGGACAGTAAGCTTACACAGACTAGTGAGAGCGGGAAACCTACTTCTCGTAAGGCTAATGGGAAATGGGAGGGGATGATACTCAGGGTCAGAGTAAGGGCTTTTGTACTAAGAGTTAGAACCATAGTGAGGCTGCCTAGATAGGTGCTGGAACAATGGGGTGAGAACTCTTAACTGGCACAAAGCTATTGAAGAGAGACAAGGCCACTGCTGAAGACTCAAAGAGATAGAGGTGGGAGAAACTTCGGGCTTTTCCATTTCCCTTGCACCAGTCTCCTGCCAGTACTTCCCAGTGTCCAAACCTATGCAGAAAGCAGCAGACGAAGGAGGTGGAAGTGTGCACGCTCCCTGAAATGTTAGAAGGGCATGTGAAGAAACAGGCAAATGTCCAGCTAGAAACCCCAGCCATCCTGACACGGGAGTATAGCCCCAAAGTGCCTTGGCTCAGCCCTCGCCAGTCTTGGACTTGTTCTCTTCAAGGTTTAAGTTCCTCAGGAACAGGATGTGATGGCCCTGACTTGGTTCAGAATCAAGCACCTTTGGGTGTTCAGCTGTGGCCAAGGCACAGGATCAGTAGGGAACTACTGGGAGCCTCCTTGCCCAGCATATGGTTATTTCAGATTCATCATTTCATTTGGCCTGGGAGGTGGTTTTCATTTTCAGTCTACTTTACAGATGGAAAGAGTATAATTTCTCACATACTATGTGATGGTCAAGAGTTAATTAAATTTATATGAATTATGGCTTTTTCCCTCACTTGTTGAGTGATCTTGGGGAGACAATTTGATCTCCATGATTTCCTCTGTATAAGGGAGATAGCCATATTCACCTGGCAGCATTGTCGGGGAGATATAAATAGCACACTCTCTCTTACATACACTCATACGCTCACTCACACATGTGTACAGGCACCTGTCTGCTCCCAGTGGAGCAGCTGTTTCAGTGTGCATGCCCTGACCCAGTTCATGGAGGTTTTAGCCAGGTCAGTAGAACTTCTTACCTCATTAAATAAGCCTGATCTAATGCAGAAGGTATGCAGAGTGATCCGCATCCCACAGAAAGACGGGATTAGGCGCTCCTAATTCACATATTTGAAACATGGGGCTGGGTGGGGGTAGGAGCCCTGAGGATGGGGTGGGAGACTGCTGGTGCAAAAATGGTTATGGAAAAAGAAAATATCTGACTCTTTTTGTGTATAAAGTACATATAGATATACAAACACAGAGTATATCTTTGGTATTTACATTTTAGAGGGGAAAAGAGTATCTAAAAGGCTCCTTAAGCAGGCAATAATGAAATGCTCTCAGCTATCTCTGGAAAGTCTTCTATTACTCTGTAAAGCGTCCTTTCCACTGTGCTGTACGAGAGTTCAAGGAGCAGGTAGCTTATAACCTCTGACCAAAGGAAAGCTTGGAGCGTAGAGGGCTTGGTAAAAGTTTTCAGGTCAGAAGAAGCAGCTTAGATGCTAGACTCTTACTTTTAAACCATATGCCCTGAGGAGGCTACCTTGACCAAGGGCCTCAGGTTTCTTAACTCTGAACTGGGGGTGGTGACTTCTCCCTGCAGAAGTGTGGGAGTTATGGGGGGACAAAGCTAAGTCACAGTACCAGGCACATTTCTGCTGCCCCATGCATAGTGTTTTGATCACTCCAATTTTGCTAAAGACCAAATCTGGAAGACCTTTGTTCACTACTCATTCTCATGCAATACTTTGTTTGTTCTCCACTCCATCTCCTGTCTCTTTCTTCCACTCCCCTTTGAGGTCCTGATATCTTCCCTTGGATCTGACCTGCCTCTGTTGGGTGAGATCTGAGAGCCTATACCAGCCCTGCCAGTGCTGAACCTGCCTCACCTGCCCTTAGTGCCTTCGAGGGTAGATCAGACACTCATGTCTGTCATGAGTCCTACCCACTCACCCTTGGCCACAGAACTGAGGCTATCAACAGTCACCCCCCACAACAATCACCCTGTGTCACTCAGAGGGCAACTCTGCCTACAGAGCTCCAAGTCAAAGCCTGGGAACATTGTTCTCCAAAGAGCCTGAGGTCTGACATTGCAGAACCAATGTCTGCACTCATGCTCAAAATGGCATAACTCTGCATTCTCTAGCAGCTTGGCTGGATTCCAGGTAGCTCCTGTTGACCTTCCTGTATAATTCGAGTGGGTGGTAAAGAAATTCTCAGCAAACACTGCAAATCTGCCTCTTTACAGACAGCTGCTTCTAATTTGTCTCAGTTCACTTATAGAATCTTGACCTATAGTCCTGGCTTTGAGCCCTTTTGGGTTGGTGTTTCTCATTCATTCATTTTACTCACTCACTTAATCACCCAGCCAACATTGATTAATCACTTACTGTAGTTCCTAATGCTACCATAACAAAATACCAGAAACAAGTGGCTTAAAACAACAGAAACTTACTCTCTTACAGTCCTGGATGTTAGAATATTGAATTCAAGGTGCAGGCAGGGCCATGATCTCTCTGAAAGTTCTAGGGCGCAATCCTTCCCTGTCTCATCCTAACTTTGGTGTGTGCTGGCAATCAGTCCTCTGCATTCTTTCTCTTGTAGACATATCTCCCCAATGTACACCCCAGTCTTCACACATCTGTCTTCTCTACATATCTCTGTCCTTTCACGTGGCATTCTTCCCTTTCTGTGTCTATGTTCAGATGTCCCACATTTGATAAGGTTCATACTAATTCAGAATGCCCTCACCTTAACTTGATTACAACATGCCCCACCCCTACTTCCACAGTCTCAGATGCTGGGCTGGGACATCAATGTATCTTTCTCAGAGACACAATTTACCCCAAGTCCGGGCTAGGTACCGCTGCCCTTCCCTTAGTGTTGGCTCACTGAGCTCACGCCTTTGAGGCACGTTCATGCCTTTTAGGATGATCAAGATGATTCTTCGTTTCTAGGCATAGCCACTTGAATCTCTGGTTTTCTTTTTCCTCCAGAGTGAAATTTACCAGTTTGTTTCTTTAAAGAAATATTTTTATAATCAGCACAATGTCTGGGTCTAATCTCTAGGAAACAGAAAGTTTAGCTCAGTGGCATATCTGTGCAAACATCTGCCAGGGTGAGGCTGAGCTGCTAGCTCGAGGTTTAATCAAGAAATGGGAAAAGAAATTGAATTAGAGTAAACAAGAGTAATCACCCTTCTTGGGTTCTCTTGGAAGAAAAAAAAAAGTATTTCAATCATTTTCTAGGGAATCCTCACTCCCAACTCATCAGCTCCAGCGACTCTTGTCATTTTTCCCTCTGGAAGCTGGCAGATTTAACAGCTTCCTGGATAAATGGGTTTAGGTAAGGACTGGCAACCTTTCTCAGTAAAGAGCCTAGTAGTGAGATTTTCAGCTTCACAGGTCACAGGGTCACAAGTACTCCACTCCGCTATTGCAGTGTGAAAGTGAAGCAGACAACACACAGAGGATTTAACGAGGCTGCGTTCTAGTAAGAGCTTATTTACAAAAACAGGCGCTGAAGGGACCTGGCATGTGGGCCATGGTTTGCCAACCCTTGAGTTATGGCAGAGAATCATGAAGAACTTCTGAGGAATTGAACCTGGGGACTGGAAAGGGCCTGAGTGTGCCCCAGGTGCAGATGGCTGGCCCTTGTCTGCACAGCTAGCTGTAGCTTACACAGGTATCAGCACAGGGGGACTCTGCTTCTCCAGACAGGTCATTCCAAGCATTCTGCAAGAACTGAATTCAGTTCTTGCTGATATCAACCAGAAGCCTGTCTCTCCATTTCCTCTGTTTTTCCTTGGGGCCACATAATGTCTCCGAGGCTCACTCACATCCAGTGGGCCCTTGGATATCCCCATCCCTGAGGCTTTACTTCTCTTCTTTGCAGGTGATCCTTATTTTGTGTGGTGTTGGCTTCAGACAGAGAATCAGGAAAGCAGAAATGCATGTGTTTCAGTTGCTATCTTGGAAACTCACTGCAGGGCAAGGTGATTATTTCTGAGCAACACATGCTTCTCACCTGTCGAGTGGAATAAGGATGCTAAGCTCATGGAGCTGTCATGAGGAGGAAATGGGCACTTTGTCCCTGGTCACAGCTGGCACACAGAAGGCCCTGGGCAAGTGATTAGGGTAAACCTGGAGACACCAGAGTGAATGGTCAGGGAAGATGAGGAGCGATATGAATCCCAGCACGTGCCTGACCCCCAAGATGGTGCAGAGAGTGGGAGAGTTTGGCTTGGTTTGTGTAAGCCTCCTTCATTCTGAAGCTGTTTTGGGGGTTAAAACCAGACAGAAGAGAGCCCAGATGAGTCCATCTGGGTGTACCTGCCAGGGGAGGGTTGGCATCTGTCATCAACAGTGCAAGTGTGCCAATAGGCCAGCAGAGACAAGAACAAAGGTGGTCACCTGCCTGGAAGAGATTTGGCAAAGTCTCAGCTTGCCCTTCTTTCTGGGAAGGGAAAAGGATTCGTGTGTCTCCACAGTTTGCTGTTTGCCAAGTGTGTTTGCTAAGAAGAGTGGATCTTTTTTTTTGTGGTTGCAGGTAAGCTGCTTGAATTCCCTATGTATTTTGGTTATCAGTTCCTTACCTGAATGTCTGCATGCTATGGCAGAAACTGAAAGACTGGAAAGTAAAAAACCGTGGAGAGTAGAGACAGTGTGGGAGAAGGGTGGGAAATGAGGGAGGAGGAAGGGACAGAATCAGGGGGGAAGAAAAGAAGCAAAACATTTAAGGTACACAAAAATGGAAAATTATCTGTTGATGATAATGCATGTAGTAATATCTCTGACTGGTCTAATAAGCAGTGTATTCATACTGGGAAAATTCACTTTGTATGCTGAAAAGATGCACAATGTTTGAAAATAAAGAAAAATAAATGTAATAAATAAATAAGAGGGGTTTCGTTGTGATGAGGAAGGACTCATGTGCCTTTTTCTCTTTCTCACTCTCTCTCATTCTCGATTTCTCCTCCTTATCCTCCTTTTCTGCACAGGTCTGAAATAGCTATGTTTGATTGCCTTAAACATAATGTAACTTCTCACCAACCCTCCACCTCTGTTAAAAAAAAAAAAAGAGACTTTTCATGGGCCAGTAGGTGGCACAGTGGTTGAGGGTGACTGCAGTTCCAGTCCTGAACCCTGTGTCTTGAAACTCATGCCAGGCACACATGCACCTAGGTCCAAAATCCCAGAAGAAAATGGAAGAGAAAGGATGGGGGTGTGGCCAGCCCCCCAGGGGGTTATGTCTTGCTTTCTGCCTCTCTGTCTCTCCAGGGAGCACACATACCCTGTAGCAAAAATCTCTCTCTCTTTCAAAAAAAGAAGAAGAAAAAAGGCTTTACAAACTAACTGCTCAGATTCCATAGAAGAAGGGGGTCATGCCTAGCCCTGAATGTCTTTAACAATTGCTCTCTTGTAATTTTAAGAATAGTCCTGACTGGGTGATAAACATATTTATTTCCCCAGGGGAAATGAGTTACTAACCACCCACCTGCTTATCCTTGCCACTCTCCTCCCCTAAGAAAACGAAGCACTACCCATCCTAAGGTTATTTTGCCAACTGTAGTGAAACATCAACCTCCCATCTTCTAGTGCTTCAACTTGGGGTTCATCCTCTTCCTAGTCCTCTCCTGGCCAACAGTCAGCAAAGGGGTTTTGATGTAATCTCTTTAGTTGAAAATCTGTACACTAACCCCATGTCCTGGGTACTAGTGATAAAAATACGAAAATATGGTCTTCGACCTAAAATACTGCAGTCCAAACTGGATGATAGACACACATGCAAAAACTATACTAAGAGCAGACAAATGGGTAGGGGGATAAGAGGATAGTAATCTCTTAAATATCTTTGCAGGCATGAAGGACTCCATGAAGGAGGCAGCTGGAGAACCGAGTTCCTGAGCAGAGATACTTATTTACACAGAGGAAGAACTTGCACAGCACACAGTGGGGCGTCCCTGACTTACAGATGAAACGCAACCGTGTTAGAGATGATGCCTCTCATAGACCACAAGTCTGCACCTGTTTCTGATAGGACTCATGTTGGTACCCCATTGATACATAGGCTGTGGGGCTGATGCTTAGTCAGATTAAACGGCATGCGTTCGTGATGTTTATTGGGACCCTAGGGTGTGCCAGGGACTGTGGTAGGATATGGGGACATCCCGAATCAGTTTAGTTCTCTGGAAGCAGATGCTGGGACTGAGTTTGGGGCACAGATATTTACTTGGAGCCAATGCTTGTGAGAGGAAGGGGGAGGAGTCTTGAATTATAAGGCAGACCCTAGGGAGCCTCTGTTAGTGAGCCCGGGATTTTTCACCTTGGCACAGTTAAGACTTGGGGCTGGAACAAACAGGCGGGAGCTGTCCTGTATATTGTCAGATGTTTACCCACTCTCTGTGGAGTCTACCCACTAGATGCCAGTAGCATTGTCCCCAAGTCATGAAAACCAAATGTGTCTCCAGAAATTGCCAGATGCCCTGGGTGGGAGCATAACTGCCCTTGTTTGAGAGCTACTGGATGTAGGGCTCTGGAACAAGGATTTTCCATTTGAGTTGCTCCAGTGTGGGTCAAAACGTCCAGGTCTTCATAGCTTGTTTCTCTCACTGACTGCTGAGACATAACCCAGAAAGGAGACACAGCCAGCAGCACTCCAGAGTGATGTGAGGACCACAGGGGAGGATTCTCAAACCCATGTCACAAAGAAAGGACCGGAAGCTTGGAGGGAGATGCAGTGAGTTACCCAAGGCTATGTGGTCAGTAAGAGCCAGTGCTGGGGCCATTCCCAGGGAGCCCAGGACAGCTCAGTGCTTGCCTGACTACAGGCTCTTCTTGCAGGCTGCTCAGGGCCAGAAGCCATTTGCCTTGGTGTCATTCTCATCCCTGAAATGAGCACATGGTGAGGGCCTGTGCTCTCTGCCTTCCTTTGCAGAGTCCTGAGGCTCATTGGAGAGGAGCAAAGGAGTAAGAAAGAGTCAGAAAGTGCCAGCCTCCACTGGCTTTGGGGAGCCTGATCTGCTGTCACCTCTTAGAAAAGCAGAAGGGAGGCAGTCTCCCTGCAGCAGACACTGTGCTGTTAGCTGCCAGCATGACAGGTGGGGCTCAGGAGGAAGCCTGCGGGCAGGAGAAAGGCCAGGACAAGATGGCAGGACTCTGGGGAAGCTGAGACAGGGTTAATTCAGCAGAACTGGCCTGGACACCAGGTCACTGGGCCCACCTCTACCGGCCAGCCTGACAAAGACAGAAGGTGGAAGAGGTGGCAGGTCCAGAAAATGTCTCAGGGCCAGAAAGACGAGCAGCTGGGTCATGACCCTATAGCTTAAAAGACATCAGTGAGCACGTGATGCTCAGGTCTGTATCCTCAGGCTGAGGCTGAGGCATGCAGCCACCATTTCCCAAGGAGCCCTGCCCACCTGGACACTCAGGTATCACCATGTCACTCACATGTGTTCACCCCCATTAGCCCCCTGTGCATTGACCTTCCCCATGAGTCTGACCTTGGTAGGACCCCAAAGGTTATCCAAGTGGGAGCATCTACTGTCCTTCAGCACCCCCTTTTCCTTTCTCTATCCAGTCTGGCCTGAAGCCCTGCAGCTTATACCTGTAGGCACCTGCAAGGATTTAATTTCATCTCCCTGCCTCTGTCATACCTGTAATCTTGGCTCACCTCACCTGGAGTTTCCCTGGCTAGCCTCTCTCCTCCATTCTCACCCTCATTTTAGCTCGCCAACACCTTTTCATCCATACACTCTCTCATTCATTGACTCAATATGGATTGAAGACCTACTATGTGCTGGGCACTTTTCCAGGCTCCTTTTTGGGGGAATGTAAATAAAATAAATAAATCCTATAATCAAATTGGCAAATGCTGTCATCATTAATTATTTATTCCAGAGCTAAGGACTCAGCTGATAGACAGGCAAACAAATATAGTATATTAGACACACACATGGTGGAAGAAGGTTAGGGAACCTGGGCCACAGGTTTGTATTTTAAACAAGTTGGTCAAGGGACATGTTTTGGGAAGGGGACATCTGAACAGACCCTGAAGATCTGGGAGCCATCCTTGTGGTGATCAAGAGGAGAACATTCCAGGTACAGAAAACAGAACATGTTCAACCCCAAAGCAGGAATTTCTTGGTGTGTTTAAGGCAGCTGATGTGGCTACAGTGAGAGAGATTTTCAGAGAGATTTCTGGGAGAGGAGATCAGAGGGGAGGCAAGGCCCAGTTCTGAGGTGAGCACAGACCAGGAAGCACAGCTCTTTGTTGAGTGAAATGAGGAGCCCCAGAGTGATTGGAGAACAGAAGTGGCACCAACTGGCTCACAGTGTGAAGGGACCCTTCTGATTGCTGGCTGGAGGATAGACCTTAGGGGGGAGCGAGGACATGGCCAACTGGCCCCTGCCGCAATCAGGCAGCAGAGGAGGGGTGGAGCCAGGGTGCTGGCAGTGGGGGTCGCAGAATGGGGACAGATGCTGGATACATTGGTAAGTGAAGACGGTACTGATAGGATTTGCTGCACTTTGGGTATGAGTGGAAGAGAAGGCATACAGATTTTGGCCTAAGAGCTCAGGATACTAGAGGGACCACTTACAGAGCCATGCAGCCTGAATATATTAGAAGCAAATTTTGCAGGGCAAATAGGAAGAGTCTGGCTTTGATATCATCCAAAACAGAAAGGATTTGCTATTATAGAGTCGTTACGTGTTTTTTGTTTGGAGTTGGTTTAGATATTTTTCATAGGTCGTGTGCTTGCAAGAGAGAAACAGAGAGGGAGGGAATGTGAGAAATCATTCCCCCAGGTAGATGGCCACTATAGAGCATTTTTAAACATATTCTTTCCTTCAATTCATCCTTATAACACCCTATAAATAGGGTCTCTCTTCCTCTCTCTCTCTCTCACACATATATACACTCCACAGGTTTCCATATATATCAAGATACTTTTTAGAAAGGAGACTGAAACATTTCAGAAAGAGCAATTACTTTAATTTGACACCTTCCTCATTGCAAAATCATAGAAGTTTATTTCTCTTACGTAACGGGACAGAGCTGAGTGTTCCCAGGTAACTGCCCTCAAAGCAAGCCTTTATCTCTGAGGCTAACACAGCTGCTCTGCTCTCACCTGGGAGAGGAAGCCTAACTCTCTTCTCTGAGGGCACAACCTGGAGGGACACACAGTGCCTCTGCTCACATCCTGCTGGGCAAACACGACCTACACAGCTTTCCCAGCTGCAGTGTGGGCGGGAAGTAGAGTGTTTACACTGGGTGACTGTGTTCCTAGCTAAACTTGAAGAGGTTTGCTACAAAGAGAAAGTAGGAATGGGTATGGGGATCACGTAGCAGTATATGCCACTCACTCTCCTCTATTCCCATTTAACCCAGGACTTGACCTCCGGAAGATGACAGATTCCCCTACTCCCCAGTCTGACTGCTAATGACTTGAAGGGGTAGCATGGCACTGTGCTGATTTGCTTTTCCAACAAAGTGAAGGGATGATTACACTGTAAAACTTCCTAGAGTCCTTCCTCAATGTCTTCCTTATGCACTGTCTGCCAAACCTCCATCTCGGCACAGCTTATAAAATCATGGTAGCCCCCACTGACCTATTCCTATCTCAACCTAGTCACCAATTAGCTAACTAAAGCCCGGATAAGCACTTCGGATTCTAGCTGAGCAGGCAGGAGAAAGGAAACATATGGATAAATCTAAATGTTTTGTGATGTATACACATATGTGTGTGGTGTGGTGTGTGTGTGTGTGTGTGTGTGTGTGTGTAACATGTGGATGGCCTCCTTACCTCTTGATACAAAAGCCTCCGATCACCTAATGCCTATGTTGCGGTTCCTTGTTCAAATGCTTATATGTAAATTTCATTTTGTTTGTCAACCAGGAAAGGGGCACATCATGGAGCCCAAAGCCCTCTGCCTCCTTCTTGCTCCAACCTTCACTCTGCCTCTCAGGAAGAGTATAACACGTTTCTCCCTTTTGATTTGCAGCAAAATTTCTTTCCAATGAAGAGGAAGAAGCCTGAGGCTGTACTTGCATGAAGAATAAGGGTTTTCCAGGCAGGCAGCTATCCAGTATGTCAGCCCTGGCAATGGATGGGTCTCTGCGATCCCTCTTTACCTAACTCCCATGAGGCGTTGAATTTATAATGTTATAAGTTACAATTAAACTTATGATTGTTTGGAATCACTGAACACTTTCTACCTCCTCATCTTCCTCCAGTATTCTCTGCCAAAACAGAGACAAATAACCAATTTTCTGCTCATCTTTAGTGCATCTCAGGTCTCTGCAGGAGAGGAAGCAGCATGGCTGGCTCACTGTGTGCTGAGTGGGTCGGCCAGGGCAGGACCAGCTACAAAACTTGTGAGGCCCAGCATAACATGAAAATGTGGGCCCCTTTTTCAAATATTAAGTCTCCCAGGGCCCTTCTAGCTGCTTAGATGGCACACCAAGGAAACTCCCTGACTAAGGCATATTCACCCCTACCCCCAGGACCAGCACACTCGCTGGCCCCGAACAGGGATCTTACAAACGTTTATTTAACTGACCCTGCAGTTCCACAAGACAATGAAAGGGAAGGGGCCAGGTGCAATGTCTGAGGCGACGTTGCTGTTCAGTAGGAGGCAGCCACTTCTGGGCAGATCAAGCATAATAGCAGCTCCCTGACGTTTAGTTCCTGCAATGTCCAGGAATTTGTTGAAGTACTTTCCATGTATATTAACTCATTTTAGCTTCCCATCCTTCTTATGTGGCAGGTACTGTCACTGTGTCACTTCACAACACTGAGCCTGTGCATACACCTGGTGAGCGGAGGGACTGCAGGGGGAATGAGGGCAGTGGGACCCAGGTCTGCGTTCTTAACTGCAGAGCTTACTGCCTTCCTCACACAGGCTATGAGCCAGGGCTCCCACCGTGGGCTCTGAGGGATGTGGTACCCAAAGAGCTCCAAAGCGGCATTTTTTTTACTAACTATTAATACTGATTTTTAAAATTTAAAAATGTGGTACCGGCAGGTGACATGGTGGTTAAGGGTGCTGGACTCCCACGTGGCTGACTGCAATTTGAGTCCTGGATTTGGGGTCTTACTTTCTCACCCCCACCCTCTCTCTCAGACTCTCTCTCGCTCACTCTGTCCCTTCCTGGTAAAATAAAAATAAATTAAATTAAATTGAAAAACTCTTAAAAATTTTTTAAATGCTTAATCATGGGACTGGCAGATGGCATAATGGCTACGTCACTGGACTCCCACATAGCCAACCATAGTTTCGGTCCTGTACTGACTGACTTAAAACTCACACCAGGCGCACATGTGTATGTGCCCAAAAAGAGGAGAATGGAGGAGAAGGGATTGCAGTGTGGCCATCCCCCTGTGGGTTGATTTCTCACTTTCTCTCTGTCTTTCTCTGCCTCTCCAGTGATTGCACATGCCCTATAGCAAAAACCTCTCTAAAATAAAGCAATATTTAATTGTTATAAAATATACATACAGGTTACATATCCCTCATGGGAAATGCTTAAGGCCAGACACTTTCAAATTATTTTGGATTTTAGAATATTTGCATATATGTAATGAGGTGTCTAGGGGATGAGACCCAAGTCTAAACACAAAATTTATTTTTGTTTCATATACACATTATGCACATAGTCTGAAGATAATTTTACACCCTATTTTTGCAATGTAGCATTTTGAATGTGACTTATCACATGAGGTCAGATACGGGCTCTCAAAAAAACTTCAAATTTTGGAGTATTTCAGATTTCACATTTTAGGATTAGAGTTGTAGCACAAAATTTACTGTCTTAACCATTTTAAAATATTCAGCGCAGTCTTATTAAGTATGATCATGTTGGTGTATAACCAATCTCTAGAACTCTTCGTCTTGCTAAACTAAACTATTTATCTACTAATCAACAATTCCCATGCTTCCTGTCCCAGACCCTGGCAATCATGATTCTATTGAATACTTTCAGATTCTATGGATTTGCCTACTCTACATGCCTCTCAGAATCACACACTCTTTGTCTTTCTGGCTTATTCAGTCAACGTAGTGTCCTCAAGATTCATCCCTGCTGTAACATGTGCACTCTTAGGGCTGAATCTACCACGGAGTCCCTCCTTTAGCTAACCTTAGTCAGTCATGCTGTAATGCATAAATTACTTCAAATGATGCTGAATTTAAATGCCACCTTTCCACTGGGCCATGCCTGTCTTTGCTATGACAGACCTTACACTCTATTAAGATTCAAGGAGCTTTGCGCCATCTCCCTCATGGAACACAAGCTGCTTCAGACCAAGGATCATGCAGGTACCACTGCTGATCATGGATAAAGCACATAGAACATGCTCAGGAGGGGTTTCGACTCTTGCCAGCCTGGAAGAAACCCTGGGGACCGTGGGGGTGCCTCCATTTTACTCAAGGAGACCTAGGATCCAGCAACTTGAGCACCTTGCTCAAAACCCTTCACAGCAAACCTGGGACTTCAGTGATGGCGGGCACTCAAAGAACAAAAGTCATGCTTTTACAAAGGAGAACAGTAACTTCCCTCTCATTTCCCCAACAATTGTCATTCATAAAGGATCTCTGCATGTCCAGATCAGGTGCCCTCACAGTATTTCACACTTACAACAGATCAGACAAGACTACCCCAACTCCCAAAGTGCTAGAAGTTGAATTTAGGAACAACCTTTCTCAGAATTTCCTGTACCACCTTCTTGATCACTAGGTAATCCTGCTCATCTCACAATTTTTTTTTGAGAGATTTGCTATAGGGCATGTGTGATCACCAGAGAGACAGAGAGAAATAAAGAGACAGAAAGCAAGAAATTACCCATTGAGGGGTGGTCACGCCTCAATCCCTTCCCCTCCACTCTTCTCTCAGGATTTTGGGCATGCATGCACATGTGCCCAGTGTGAGTTTTAAGCCTCTGGGTTCAGGGCTTGAACCATGATCAGTAATATGGGAGTCCAGTGATGTAACCATTACGCCATCTGCTGGTCTCTCTCATAAAGAATTTATTAGCATTTCCACATAGTATTCAGTGAATGTCCTACTTTAGGAAAACAAAACAAAACAAAACAAAAGCCCTGCCCTTTATCTATTTCCTCTTTCTGTTTTAGGCATTAATTTACCTAGTACTTTTTGTTTTTAAGAACAAAAGTGGAGAAAGTAATCTCCCCTCCATCTCTGTTAACTTTATCTAATTTAATGTTTCAGATGTTTGAAAATTGTTTTAAATGCCTAAATGAATTGCCTGCATTTTTATTTCTTAAAAAGTTCTATTATTAGTGATAATAAAAATTTACTTGCAGTTTTGCATAAAAGAAATCAGAGAACTGTTCTTGCCTGGAATTCCCACACCTTAACCACATAAGCATTGTAATCCCTGTGTCTGTACTCTCTTCCTGTAGATGGAGATCCAGAGTGAACCTTTGGGGCATCCTGATTCCCAAGTGTTTTGTGGGAGAGGAGAGATGGCAGCCTGTCTATTTGTATTGATAAAAGCTATGACACAATTTTGTTTTGTTTTTAATTGCTATAGGGCATGTGCACTTGCCAGAGAGAGAGTTAAGGGAGTTAAGAAAGTTCTCCCCTGCCCCATGAGGCATGATCCTATCATAATCCTTTCTCCTCCATTTCTTCATCCTGTGAGGGTTTAGGGGCACATACGTCCACCTGGCATGCTTTTCAAACTGCCATGGCTTGAACTCAAATTGCATTTGGCCATGTTGGATTCTGCTCCCTTAATTGCTAGGCCACTGAGTTGGCCCAGTGTAACAGTTTTTGATGAAGTAAAGACAATACTGTCTAAGCTGCCCATGCACATCCAAATTGTGTGCTATTACGACCAGTTAGATGCATCGAAAATGGAGCTGAAACATTGAACTTGGGACATATAGAAAGAGAGAGAGAGAAAGATTAAATTTTATCCAACTGCCCCTGTTCCCAGCCTGATCCCAAAGGAGTTAGCAGAATGGTGCCTCAACTCACTGTTAAGCTTCATTGCACCACAAAGGAAAGAGGCTCAGGCCAACCATCTCTCTTCCTCCATGTGTCCCTTGGATGTGATCTGTAAAATCGATGGACGGAAGGTGGGGGGTGCTTTGCACACTGACTTAGACATTCTTCTGTGAATGTGATTCTTTTTATTATATAGGGAGATATAAAAATGCATATGAGTAGGCAATTTTATTGCTTGATTTGAGCATTAAATTTTATTAGTGTAGTGGGTGTGCTTTGTCATACCCATTACTGTCTGTGCACAAGGAAGACCTGAGTGCTGCTCTAGCCTGCATGGGGGAGTCAGTGTGCAGGCACAGCCCCCGAAGAATTGCGCCTATTCTCTGCAGTGTCACATTCATGAGCCACACATCTTAGGTGCTGCAGTCGCTCCATGGGCACAACAGGATGCAGTCAGCTCATGAGGGCAAGGCTTACCTCTTCACTCTCTAGTGTGCAGTTGGCACACAGTCAATGCTCAATAACGATCTTATTTCCATTTTCTGAGTGTGACTCTGATTGCAATCTTCTCCCCACCCCGTGCTGACCTTTGAGATCCATCAGGCTTTTTGTCTTTCTTCCAGAGCTAGTGAGGCAGTGGTCCGTGACAAGGCTCAGCTCCTGTCTGACACCCTGTGAGGACATGTGCATGCCGAGACCCGTCCTTTGCTCCCTTAATTGCTAGGCCACTGAGTTGGTCCAGTGTAACTTTTCTTTTTTTGAAAAGGTTTTTGCTATAGGGCGCATGCGCTCACCAGACAGACAGAGAGAAACAGAGAGACAGAAAGCGAGAAATCATCCCCCAGAGGGGATGGCTATGCCACAATCCCTTCTCCTCCATTCTCCTCTCAGGATCTTGGGCATGCACGCACACACACCCAGAGTGAGTTTAAGCCACCGGGTCCGGGACGCGAACCGAGGTCAACTACATGGGAGTCTAGCGACATAGCCATTACACCAACTGCTGGTTCCCCAGTGTAACAGTTTTTGATGAAGTAAAAGCAAGGCTTTCTAAGCTGCCCATGCACATCCAAATCGTGTGCTAATATGACCAATCAGATGCATCGAAAATGGAGCTGAAACATTGAACTTGGGACATATAGAAAGAGAGAGAGAGAAAAGATTAAATATCTGTGTGATCTCCCTAGAAAATGAATCAACAGGCAGATGGGAAATGAATGGTCATTGGTCACTGATCAGGAGCTGGAGCCAGAGCCACAGAGAAACCTACTACCAAAACCAACAACATGAACACTTGGGCAGAGGTCCCCAGGATTCGGGCTCCTGTGCTGATCACTCTAGTTAAGTTATCCCAGCCCCTCTGAGAGAGAGAGATCTGTGGACACAGACAATATGAGGAGTAATCCATAGTCATGGCCGGACAAGCCCTGGAGCCAGGTCACCGGGGATGCTGGGTACACATAAGTGTCTCTGGTGCAGGCTTCTGAAGTGGGTGTGGTCGTGGTGGAAGGGTCCTGTTGGGAGCGCTTCTCTCTCTCTCTGTTTCTTTCTCTTATGAGATAAGTAAATACATAAATAAGAAAAATAAAACATGGAAGAGAAGGAGGAGGGAAGGCAAGAATGCAGGAGGAAAGGAAGAAAAAAGAAAAACGGTGGGAAGGAAGGAGAGAAGGAAGGAACAAAGCAAGGAAGAAAGGAAACAGGGGATCTGAATGGCCCCCCAAGAATGAAATACCAGCCCCATTGATGGGGCTATGTCAAGCGTGCAGAGAAACCATCTAAGAGAGCTCCCAGTGGCCAAAGCTGGAATGATTTGAGCAACTCAATTAAGAAGTGTAGAATTAACCCTCAAAGTGTAAAATAAATATTTATGCATTCTCACTGATACAATAAATAACTCAATTAATGAATGGGGGAAATGGTTAAATAATTATGTAAATACTCCATCCTCAAAAAATGGAATGAAACTCTCTTCTTTTTAAGTGATATCTTCTCAAGAGCACACTATGGAAAAAGAGAAAAGGAACTTGCCACTGGAGGAACCTGAGGATCACAGCCTTAACCAGGTGACCAAGGTCAAACATCAACAGTTCTAAATCATGTTGATTATATGTACCTTTGACATGATGTGATGAAAATGAGACATACTCTCTTAAAACTTCTAATCATGAGAAAAAAAAATTAGGAAAATTCCAGTAGAGGGACATCTTACAAACATCCTCAAAAATGTCAAAGTCATCAAAAGCAGAATAAGTCTCAGAAACATCCAATCAGAACCAAAAGAAACTTAACGTGTGACAACTCAGTGCAATGTGTGGGCAGCCCCATAGTGCCCCAGTTAAGTGCTGTGTGTGAAAAGCCAGACAGACATGGTTGAGTGAGGTCAGAATCTCAGTCCCTGCACCTTAAACACACCAGGCACATGGGTGTGCATGCCCAAAGTCCTGATGAGACAGAGAAATACAGGAAAAAGGACAACAGGGTGACTATACCCTTTCTTTTGTTTTTTTTTGAGAGGATTTTTTGTTATAGGGCGCGTGCACTCGCCAGAGAGACAGAGAGGGACAGAAAGCAAGAAATCACCCCCCAGGGGGGATGGCCACACCACAATCCCTTCTCCTCCATTCTCCTCTTGGGATCTTGGGCATGCACGCACACGCGCCCGGCGTGAATTTAAGCCACCGGGTCCGGGAATCGAACCGCGGTCGACTACGTGGGAGTCCAGTGACATAGCCATTATGCTAACTGCTGGTCCCAACGCCCAGCATGAGTTTAAGCCACCGGGTCCAGGACTCGAATCACAGTGGACTACATGGGAGTTCAATGACATAGCCATTATGCTAACTGCTGGTCTCAACTATACCCTTTCTGAGGTTCTCTCTCTATCTCTCTTTTATGAGTGTATGCATCTTTGGATAATTTAAATATATAAATAAATAAATGTAATGTAGGATTCTGGGTGGAGTCATAGAATAGATAAAAGGACATTAGGCAAGAACCAAGGGCATCTGAATGAACTAAAGACTCTGGTTGATAACACGGTACCAATATCCATTCATTAATTGGAGCAGCTATACCATATTAATGTAGGATGTTAAGAGCAGGGAAAATTAGGAGTTAGAGGTAGGAGGATCATGAGTTCAAGGCATCGTGAGAACCTGCCTGAGAAAGGAGCCACGAAGTAGTCCCAGTTGGGAAGGAAAGGGGATGATCTTATCCTGGCAAATCCTGTCTTCAAAACAAAACAAAACAAACAAACAAAAATACAATAGGGAAAACTAGGTGTGGAATATATGGGAACTCAGTACCATCTCCTCAATTTTTCAATAAATCTAAACTGTTTTACAATATGAATATTTTGACCTTATTTGGATTCTGATTCACAAAGAAACAAACAGTAACAATAAAACCTAACCCTAACCCAGGGATGTGCCAAATGTATCGTAATTATGCAGACTCCCTGTGACACTGTGAAAGTATTTTTGTTTCTTTTACTGATTTTCCTTCTACATGATTCCCAAAGCCTAGATTAGTAGCAAAATCTGGTCTGGTCACAGTCTTCCAGGATTGAAAGAGTTACTTCGCAGGATTTTATCTCCCCAAGCCTAGACCTAGCAGTGGTTTGCATTCTGAAGAGGAAAGTCAACTAATGTGAGCCTAAGGACAGCAAACACCCAGGTATTAGCTACTGTCCTGGCCAGCTGCAGCTCTGCATGCAGGCCAGGTGGTGTGTGCTCTCTAGCACCACCTTCTGGAACATGTCTAAATTACTTGAATAAATACACACTGGACAAGACCTCATGCTAGGCAGTAAATAAAAGAAACAAAATTCATTTTATCAGGGATCGCTAAAATTGAAAGGAACATTTAAGAGAAATTTTATATTTTATTTAAAGTAAAAATTAATTTTAGAGGTATTGGGCATTTATTAAGTGTGGCATCAAGTTGACAGGGGTTCGAACACTGGTCCTACCACTTCCTGTTATTGGTACCTTAGGCGTGTCACTGATTCACCTTCAAATTCAGTGTTTCTATAAATGGGAATAACAAAGAAAATAAACTTATCTTCCATGATAATTGCTAGTTTAGTTGTTATTTATATTATTTAGTTACTGACTTCTAATGTGAGGGTGAAAACTTTTTTTTCCCCCCATAAGGCACATACATTCACTTGAGATAGAGAGATGGAGAAAGAGAGAGTGAGAAATTACCCCTTCACCACGGAAGACATGGCCACACTACAGTCCCTTCTCCTCCCATTTCCCTTTCAGGATTTTCATCATGAATGCACGCACACACTCCTTGCAAGATTTTCAAGTCAGTGGGTCCTTGACTTGAACCATGATCATTCATGTAGAGGTCAAGACTGTAACCACTATGGCACCACTGAAGATAATTTTTGATAGATGGTCCTTGACTTGAACCATGATCATTCATGTAGAGGTCAAGACTGTAACCACTATGGCACCACTGAAGATAATTTTTGATAGATGGTTTTTGGTTTTCTTATAACCATCATTTTAGGTTCCACTATACATACATGTGTACATGCACACACATACCTATACACACATATGTCCTCCTACTCTTGAGAATTTGGGAGTGTAGACAGACAGAAAAATTGAGAAGGATCATTTTAGTGTAGAATGGATCAGGTGAGGTGGAAAAAAGGGAAGAAAAAAGCAAAAAGAATCAGTTGATTACCAGTGTGAACACTGACTCCATCTCAGGGTCATATTCTGTGAAGCCCATTACATATTTACCCATTCAAAAAATATTGACTTCTTATCTCCTATGTATCCAACATTGAAGGGTGGTGGCAATCCTTGCCGTTATGCCTCACCATCAATAGCCTTGATAATGACCTTGTACTTTCACTGCAAAGGAATTGCTACAAAAACGATTTTGGGAAACTAGTGATATTCAAAGAGTATGGGTAACTGGTAACCAATGTCTATTCAACTGAGAAGCTCAGTCTCTCCTGTGAACATGGAGCCATTAGTCTACCATTGCTCTAAGTCAATAGTCATTAAGATCACCTGACTAACTATCCTCATCCTAATACACACTGACAGCAACTTTCAGAAAAGTAATAATGAATCTCGGTGTAGTTTCATGTCTAGAGAGAAGATGTTTGGCATAACAGATTTAGACAATCTTGTCCACCTCATAGTTTTACATCCTGGCCATTGTCATCTGTTGGGGGAGCATAAAGGAGTTTCATACATTACAAGAGCTCAATTGATATTGTTGAATAAATGAGTATCAGTCTCTAGAGAATTTAATAATTATAAATTAACATCAAGAGATAGATCATTTCTCCATTCACTAGTCAAACGTAGAATCTAACCTTAAGAGCAAACTTCACATTCTACTAACAGCACCAGGAAAGGTTTACCCATTTGGTTGTAAGTGAAGCACCCACACAGTCTCAGTTTCTTACACTCCAATGCATTAGACACGATTTAAAAAGTACTGTTGTAATTGTTCCCTCTATACCTATGTTCCTAGCTAAATTGTGAACTCATTTAAAGAGAAAAATCCTCAGGACATGTCTTCAAAGTAAAGCACCAAGGTCCTAGCCCTCTACTCTAGGTCCTTCCTCCATTTCCATTCATTGATGTTCATCCCTGGAGCACTTGCTGTGTGCAAGCCCATTGCTAGGCTCTTTAAAATAAAGATCTGTACTTTCTACCCTAACATTCTTTCCTCTCATTCTGTCTTACGGTCAGTGCAATTTAGTGTCTTTGCCCTTCTTCCACATAAATGTTTCTGATAAAGGAAAACATTGACATCTTTGTTGCAAAACCTGATAAACACATCTTATTAATGTATTGGAGTGCTCTGTTGTGTCTGATTCCATTTATCATTTCTTTCTTCTAGAAATTCCTTACTTTTCCCTGTCTTCCATGCCACTAAAATCTTCTACTCTTCTTGTTCTTTCTGGAGCTTCTAATCAATATATCCAATTGTATCTCCTTTTGAATATCCCCTTCACCATTTGAAACACCACATGTAGTTATAGTTCAGCCAAGGATGGTGGGTGGGCCAGCTGATTGTATAGTGGCTAAGGCAACTTGGCCCTGTGTGGCAGATTTCATAGCTCTAGTCCTGGACCAGGCAGCTTGAAAAACATTCAGAGCACCTCTGCAGGCTTGTCCAAAATTTCAACAGGATGGAAAAATGGAGGAGAAGGGATTGCTCATCCCCTTGGAGGGTGCTTTCTCACTTTCTCTCTCTCTCTCTGTCTTTCTACAGTGAGCACACAAGCCTTATAGAAAAGTAACAAAAAGAATGGTGGACTTTCTAAGACTGAACGGAGAACTCAGATTGGGAGAATCAGAAGTCATTAAGATCACCTGACTAGCTACTCGCACCCTAATCCACAGCAACTTCCAGACAAGTAAAAATGAATCTTGGTGTAGTTTATTTCCAGAGAGTAGAGGTTTCTGTCCAACAGATGTACACAATCTTGACTTTCTCGTAGTTTTACATCCTGGTCATCCTCATCTGTTGTGAGAGCATACAGGAGGTTAACTTGATGACGTGTAATGACTGTATCCTAAACAGGATTTGAAGTCAGAGGTGAGGCCACTACTCCAAAACTAAGTCATCAAGGCAATTTATTCCAATATATTTTATATATTTTACCAATTTCTGTGTTCACCTTCATTTTCTCCTAGATGCAGAATAGGGTCCTTGGCTGGAGGAGACAGATAGAAAAGATGGAAAGAGAGAGGAAGAATGCAGTGAGTGATGGCAGGCTACATGAAAAAGTTGTGATGCTCACACAGCTATTAATTATGTGATTGTTAGACTGGTTTATGTGTACATAAGAAGTTTATTTAAATGGGCAGTCTGCTTACCTTCAAAGCCTGTGTCCTTTCAACTACTAGAGACTTAAGAGAGGGGGAAATAATAAGGTTGATGGGAATGGTATCAGTGGGAATCCAACAGAGCCATCCTTGGAATGAGCTGACCGTGAAAATCGAATGGCAGAGGCAGCTCGGAATGTTTGATGCAGAGAGAAAAGCACATTAGTGACCGTAACCGCGGTGGTCTCCCCTTTGAAAAGGAGTTTAAATTCAAATACAGAAATTCTCATAGCCACATGCTTCAGACCTCCAAGTGACAGCCAAGGAAAGAAATTATGGCAAGAATTGTCCTGCATAGTGCCTGCTGTTACTTTAGGGGGAGAGAGAGAGAGAGAGGGAGGGAGTTGTGAAAGGTTAATTAGTATTTAAACACACAGATTTGTGTTTTCTATTTGGTCTGACTGAGAAAATAAATTATGTTTTTGAAAGCACATGCTCGCAAGCTATAATTGAAAACGGTCATGGTGGGGAGAGCTGTGCCAATACAGCACCAGAAACAGAAGAGGAATCAGAGAGCAGCGAGCAGAGGCGCTGCCCTCAGCCTGGGGCTGAATGAGAAAGTGGAGAAGGGGCACAGGAGCAGACTCTGCCTCTGCCACAGCCCCCTGGTTACTTTGGGTTAGTTTCTCTACTCTTCGGAACCACTGGGATCTCATTTGAAAAATGAACGTAATGCTGCAACTTTCTCTTAGTATGTTGGAAGTTAATGAGATAATGCTCGAAAGGGCTGGCTTGGTGTTGGGTGCGAAATTAGTGTCAATAAATTCTTTTCCAGTCTACTTTCATCTTCATCTTCTCTGAATTTCCGAGGCATTTCTATAATAGCCAAGAGAGGCCCTTAATGAGAGCATGTCTTCTATTGTTGTCTAATTGTGTCATGTTTAATCGTACCTTCGTTAGTTGAATGCAATTTTATTTACTTTAGTTCAATTAAGCAATTTTAGTTAAGAACTGACCATGTTCCCAGCGCATTCTAGAGAAGTAAGATAAGCATGACCCAGTACATGTCCCCAGAGAGCTTCAGTCACATTGAAAGGAAAGTACTTGAGGGGCTCTAGCCAGCATTTGGACACCCACTGCTGAGTGAGTGATCCTGGAGAGGGGTGATCAAGTCCATTATCGTATGTGATTTTCATTGTAACCTCATGAAGTGGTGATTTTACAGATAAGGAAACTAAGGAACAAAAGAGGTAATGAACTTTCTCAAGGTCACAATGAGAAATTGGAGCTTGGATCCACATCTGCTCAACAGAGTCCATTCTGTGATGCTGTGCTTGGATCTTTCTCTCGGGCCCCTGCTCCACAGCTGCCTGGTCCGGCCCATATCTCATCTTGCAGTGTTGTGAGCCTGTGTCCTAAAGCCCAGCTGTCTGTGAACCTTCATGTTAAACCCAAGAAATGAATACATCTGTCGTAGGTTAAATAAGCTCATTGCTGAAGATGAGGAGCCCGGATTCTCATCAAGAAGGCTTTCCTTTTCCAGGACCATCAGGGAACCACCCACAAGGCAAGTTCATTTTCCTCAGATAACACTTTATTTGCCTTAATATGATCACTTATTTCTATAAAAAAAATCTAGAGTCTTAGCATTGTCACAAGTAGCTAAGGCTATATGAAAGTACATTATAATTTAAATTATTAAATTCATTCAGAAAGTGAGTTTTCTGTCTTGTTTATTTCTGTATCACTGGTGTATAAAAGAGGGCACCCCTAAAGTAGGAGTGCATTTACTTCACAGTAATAGATATTTACATTCTTCCTGTTGTTAACCTTTATGTCTGATAGTCATACTCAACTCATCATTTTTCTAAGAAATTCTAAATTTATTATCTCAATCATTCCCATATGGCACAAATTATCTCAAACGCTTTACTTATTAAGGATCCCTGTATCTTTCATATTGTTAAATTTTATTCTACCACCTTTAAAACACAGAATAGTAATCATTAATTTCTTACAATCAATTGTTAAATATATTTTCCAATATAGTTTACTAATGTGTGTGTTCACATTTATTTTCTCCATCCCTATCATCTGTAGGAGATTTTGTTTTCTGGTAAGGGCCAATGGTTAGCCTTCCATGTATGGGTATTCTCTGTAGGTTTGAAAGTCTTTGTTTAAGTCTTAGCACTAAGCAATAATTCTGCTGAGTATAAACATCCAGGTTGCCATACTGGGTGTTCAGAATAGACATTTATTATTAATTCGTGTTTTTATTAGATTGTCAATATTTTTTCTTCAGCGCATTTCACATAATACCCCATTATTCCTGGCTTCTTTTGTTGAGGATGAAAAGTCTATTGAATGTCTAATTGTGGTCCTTTTGTAGGTGATGTGTCTTTTTCTTTAATGACATTCAGTACTGCCATTTGTTGCTATAGGTTTCTTGTCTAGTGAAGTTTGCTTGTATTCATCCTTTGGGCTTTTGGGTTGTTCTTCCCATCTGTGGAGTCTTGCAGGGCATCTTCTAGCACTCCTGTATGGGAGGCAACCCTCCCCCCTCATCTCCAGTCACTGTGTTCCTTCCCTCCAGCTACAAAGAAATATCTGCAGGATTCTCACCAGAGCCAAGACAGGTGAGGCATATTTAGTACCTAGGTGTGAAATTTAAGGAGGCGCTCAGTCCCAGGGTTGTGCAATGTAATGAAGCACCAGGGAATGAGAACCTCCTTAAATTGTGTGCTCCTGGCTCCACAGAAGACTCACTCTGGGCTAAGCCCATTTCCTACTCACTCACTGGCTACCCCTTCACCTTAGGGTGATGTTGATTTTATGCATCAACTAGACTAGGCTATGGGGTACTTAGCTATTTGATATGACCACAGGTATTTGATCAAATGTTATTCTAGGTGTGTCTGTAGGAGTGATTTTGAATGAGATTAATGTTAGAATTGAGGCTAACTCTATGGCACAGTGGTGGTACACTGCTAAAGAGAAGGTGGATCCCACAAGGTGACCACGGTGCGAATACCCAGTCTGGTCAGCATGAAACATGCTGGGCATGAGCGGTGCTCCTGAGACTGAGCACAAGAGGAAGGGGGTTGCAGCATGACCAGACTTGTGGAAGGTGCTCATCTCACTCTCTCTCTCTCACTTTCAGAAGCATGTACACACTCTCTCATCATGAATGAGGAGAATAAAATGAACAAACATGCACATTTGAATCACCAGACCAAATAAAGCAGATTACCCTCCCCCTCGTGGGTGGCTTTATCCAGTCAGTTAAAGCCTGAAGGACAAAAAGCCTGACCTTTCTGAGAGTAAGAGCCAGCTCCTCCTGACTGACTGCCTTGACCTGGGGCTTCAGTTTTTTCTTCCCTTGGACTCCAGTTGCAGGGCTTTGGACTGGAAGGGCACCATCAGCTCTCCTGGTTCTCTAGCGTGCCGACTGCAGATCTTGGAATCTCTCAGCCTCCACAGTGCATGAGCTAATTTTTTACAAGTCTGTCTGTTTCTCTCCCCCATTCTGTGTGTGTGTGTGTGTGTATAATATCCTTTATACATATATGAAATCTCCCATTGGTTCTGTTTTTCTGGAGAACCCTGATTAACGCACTTATCCCATTCACTTCTGTAACGAGCAAACATTGAGATGCCTTCTTCCCTGTCCCACCCCAGCCCTTGCCTCCTGGTGCTCATGCCTTTGTATAATCTCCTCCCCTTGCATGAAGGTGGGACTTATGATTTACTTCTAATCAATAAAATACGGTAAAGGTGATGGGATGTTGCGTCATGGTAGTATTATGGTATGTAATTATACAAGCCATGCATTTATTCACTCGTGATATATTACTGGAAATAGTCCTAGCCCATACTAGGTAGTGAATAAAAAGTGCTTTTCTGAGAGAATAAATGAATGAAATGCCTGCAGTTTATCTTCCAAATCTTTGACACAGTAGTGGTCAATGTCTCTGTGTGGGTATGTGTGTGTTTGCACACCTGCGTGTGTATATGTGGTGAATATGCTCCCGTGTGTATGTGCAGTGTATTTAAGAGGCAGAATCTAGCACAGCACTCCATCTATACTACTGTTCTGTCAGTAGGCACTGGCTTCCCTCTGTGATTCTGGAAACCATGGGAAGATTCGGTCTTTGAAGAAGTCCAGGAGCTCGGTCTAATAAGGACTACACAGTAGGAGCCTATAGGGTGGGTGTAGGCCTCTATGAACTGCAGCACCCACCCCTCCTAGCAAGCAGAAGATCTGTAGCCCCAGAAACTACCGCAGAGGGCTTTTTTCAATGCAGAAGTGAAACCCAAATTGCAGCTAAATAAAGAGCAGCATAACATGATGCTTTCATGTGAGTTAGCCCTGCATGTGTCACAGAATAAAAGGGGAAATCAGGACCCCTCCCTGACCAATGCCTGTTCTGCTTGTTGGCCTGTTCATGCCAGCTATTTCTGGTCCAATCTTAGGAAGCAGGAGGTGCATGGAAATTCATGCACAGGAAAGCTAGACAGAATACAGACGTGGACTCTGAATATCAGGGCTTTAACCTCAGCCTGGTCACTGACGAGCTGTGAACCCTTGGATGATGTATTTAATTTCTCTCTGCTTTGGTTTCTTTATCTGTTCACATGGGATGATAGTAGCTCCTCTTCTCAGTGAGGGTGAGGATCAGAACATTGTCAAGTTCAAAAAAGATTGGTTATTTGTCTTGTGATCACCGCTCTGTCATCACCATACTGCTGTGTGCCTTGATGATCTTAACCTGGCCTGTTCTACGCCATCTTCCTCCAAGTGGTGCTTCTGCTCACCTCTCTGAAGCTCAGTTTTGATTTCCTTGCTCAAATGTATCCTTGGCTCCATATCACCTACTTGGTATGTACAGATTCTCTACCATAACACAGAAGCCCATCTGTCTTGGACATCTGTCCTCTGTTGTTTCCTTTATGAGTGTTTCTTAAGCCCCTGGCTAACAAAAGCAGTACAGTATAGCCTTTGTGCCCACAGTCTCTGGGTCTAGCGGGGTATGCCATCCCTCACCTTTTCCAGTGACTACCTATAGAGTCTTGGGCAAGTCATTTAATAAGGGAGACAGTTTCAGAAGGGCACTGTGAGAATTTAATGAGTTAAATTCATGTCAAGCACTCAAAACAGTGCATAGTATATACTAAATGCTATGTGATGCTTACTGGTATTCTTATCTTCTTGAGATGGAGTCTCTGGACACTTTGCTTATAATAGACACTTTTTAATTTTTAATTTTTAAGTTTGCTATAGGGTACGTGTGCTCACCAGAGAGACAAAGACAAAGTAAGAAATCATCCCCCCAGAACGAATGGCCATGCTTCAATCCTTTCTCCTCTCAGGATCTGGGGCATGTACACATACATATTCGGCATGGTTTTCAGGCTACTGGGTATGGGATTTGAACTGCTCAGCTGCGCATGTGGGATCTAGCTGCCTTAACTTCCATGCCACCTGCTGGCCTTAGACTTACTTTTTATTATTATTTTTACTTCATCCCTAACATTCTAGATAATTATACAGTTTTTAAGAAATCTTTTCTTTTTAAAAACTTCATTTATTTATTCTATGAGAGAAATGGAGGGACAGGGAAACAGGCGGCCCAAACAGGGCCTGGATGCCAAGATGTGCCCCTCATTTCAGCCAGCCTAAATCATGGGCTTACACAGGCACAGACACACCATGTTCAGGCAGGTCCCCCAAGGACATGAATCCAGGCCGTTCCTATGTGGGTCTAGTTGCTTTACTGCTGTAACAGCACCAGGTTCCAAAAATCTTCTCTTTGTCACCTTAAGCTCTTGGAGGATAGAGACAATATCTTGTTCATCCTCCATAGTACCTGTATTAGATCCTCAAATTGAATGTTCATTGAATGTCTGTGAAATTGAATTATTTATTAAATGGCCATCCATAAAATATATGTGCCCCTTTATTGGATTATGCCAGCAGCCCCTCTAGATAAATCAATTTTCTTTCCTAGCACTCTTACTCCAAATCTGATCATAAATACTATCAAAGAAATCCACACGGCCTTCATTAGAATATAAAGAATGACTGTAAGAGGTCTGAATTCCAAAGATCCTGTACCATGTACACTGAACCAGCCTTCATAGATGGTGGGATCCACTCCTAGGTGCAAATCTAACATCTGGCCCAGAAACTTCCATGGTTGATGCAGTCACATGACTGTCCATAGTAGACTTATGTTGCCTTTCTGTTTTGGAAATATTTTTTCCAGAAAAAAGAGAAGTGAAGCAGAAAGAAGTAACTCTTTTAATAGAAGATTTGGACATTACTCACTAAGAGGAGTGGGAATCAAATGTCCATCCTGACTGAAGGGGCTGTGAACTTGACACACAGCTGACTGACTTCAGCTGCAGTCCTATATTCTAGCTCCACATTGCACAATCCAGAACTCTTTCTATGTGGATTCACATAGAGCTAGTAACTTTCTGGAAAGATATTCATTTCTCTCACTGGACTATTTAAGATCTTTATCAGTCCCTTAGTGAAGAGAAATAGAGTTAATGTTGGAACCATATGTCTTAGTTGGGAAGTTTACTGAAGTTATGACCCAGTTCTACTCCCTGTGACATAGTCAATGTGCCTCATTACATGGCATGTGTTGCATTTTATTTTTAAAATTTTATTTTTGGTTTTTACGAGGTCTAGAGTAGAAGACCCCATTCAGTTAGCACAAATCAACACCATGTCGATCTCATGCCTAATGTGTTCCATGACTGCTGATGGGAGTGTGTATTGCACAGTTGTTTTAGAAAGCAAAGAGACAACATTCCTCAAGACCCTCCCTGGTCTTGATTACTTTTGTTTCAGTAATTTTACTCCTAGAAATGTATCCAGCAAAAAGAGGTGAACATGTGAACAAAGATTTATGTTAATACATGTGGCATGTGTGTGTGCATGTGTGTGTGTGTGTGTGTGTGTGTGAAAGAGAGAAATAGGGACAGAGAAAGAAAGACAGACAGATTGTGCATTTTGGGATGATCTTTATTTAATAAGAGCAAAAAGTAGAAACAACCTATTTCACAATAAAATGTCATTAAAGATAGTGCATTGGAAGGCTAGAGTATGATGCACCACCGAAAATAACATTTATAATAAATATTCAATGATGGTGACCACAATGTGACGTTAAAGAAAAAAGTAGAGTATAAACTGTGTGTATGGTTCCCAATTGTGATTTTTATTACATACACATTTGTTTAAAAAATAATGATTTTTAATCAAATAATAAAAATGAGAACACAATGGATCTAGGTCAATTGTTCTCAACTGGAAGAAAGTTTGCCCACCCCCTTTCTCCCCACTGCAGCTGCCATTAAGTGGGTGGAGGCCAGGGTGCTGCTAAGCATCCTCTGCTCTGCACAACAGACCTCACCCTCCAACCATGGCAAAGAATTATTGAGCCAGATGGTGCTCAGGTTAGGAAACCCTGCTCCAAGTTCTCAAAGTCTCTGTGTCCCTTTCTATCATGAGTAAATTTCCTTATCTGTTCCCCACCCTCCTTTTCCTCTCTCCCCTTTTTTCTTTCTCTCTTTTCCTAATACTTATTGAGATCTTAATCTAGGCCAGGCATGGTTCCAAGCATTTTGTCACATGCTATGATTTGAGTGTTGTGTCCCCACAGAAGTTTCATGCTGTAATTTGATATCCCATGTAGCAGGGCTGGGATATGAGGCCTCGTGAGAGGTGCTTGGGACATGGGGGTAGACCCTTCATGAAGACATCAAGACCATCTCCATTCTCTCTGATCAGTTACCTCAAGAGAGGATTGTTATGAAAGCAGGCTGGCCAGCTGCCCAAAGATCTCTGTCTTTGCACACACCCACTTTCCTCTTGGCTTCTCTCAGGCATGTTGTAACATAGCACCAGATGCTAGCCACATGCTCTTAAACTTTCTAGCCACCAGACTTGTGACCCAAATAAGCTTCACTTTTTAAATAAATCACCCGGTCTTAGAAATCTCTGTTACAGCAAGACGACAGACTCAGACACCATGTATTAATTAAAATCCACATACAATAAATCCTTGAGGTGGCCACTGTTATGCCATTTCAAGTGAGATCAATTCTTCAAACTATTTTGAAGTTTCAAATGATTAATCAACGGTACCTAGTACACCGTTTGATATACCGAAAGGTACATATATACATGCCTATGCACATGCATATACGTGCCATGCACGCGTGCGTGCATGCACACACACACACAATGACTATGTGTGATCTGTGTGTTATGGCAAACTGTAAGGATGACTAATTTTGGAAAATGTGGTTGGGGCAGTTTTGTATTTTCTTCTTTATACTTTGTTTTATATTTTTCTTCATTTAACTTTTCTATAGCTGCACGTTTTCTTCAATATGATATAAATTACTTCTGTTTTGAAACAACCTAATAGTATATCAGTGTCTGGAGGACTGACAGGCTGGCTATGAGAACAGTCCGTGCTCCATGAGAAAGCTTAAAGGATCCCTATTCCCATCGAGCTGTGTCACATGCTTCATTAAAATAGAGCACTGGATTGCATCACCACATGCAACCTCAGTTCCTCTGACTCAATGCTGTCAACATTGCTGTCAGAGATCTGCTTACAGTGATCAATTTTCTTTCTGTGCCATTCTGTGGCTAGTCCCCTTGGGGTTAATTATTTCTTATTGATTTCATTATGAAACAGGAAGCTTCTTCAACTGCCCTTTGAATGACCTGTCTCATTTCCTATCATTCAGATGACCTGCTGGAGGGGGAAAAGGCTCATGGTAATCAAAGGGACTGTCAACCTCATTTACATAACATGTTTATCTCGGAACCCCTTAAGAAATAAAAATGACCCTTCCCTATCTTTAAAGATTATGATTTGACTTGACTAGGGCTCAGCAATCCTTTATTTCTTTAAGCTCCCCAGCACTTCACATATGCAGCCAGGTTTGGGAACTACCAAGTTTGTCGTAGTCATGCTCATGATCCTTGAACTGGCCCAAGGAGCAGGGAATTAACCTTTCTCAGATGCAGCCTACATCAAGGCATCTGCCTGCTGTCTGGGTACACATTGCACCCAGAGGCTCATGTCTCAGCCAGCCCCCAGCTCCTCCTCCCACACAGTGGTAGCAGACCCTTCTCAGGAAACCCTGGGTTTGGAGAACTCACTACCTAAGAACAGTCCTTCAGGCCATGGGGAACCTTCTTCCACATGCTGGCCCTTTATCTTGTTCCAGGATGGGCCTCACAACCCTTCTCCATCTTCTCTTCTCCAAGCCAACATCAATGGTTGTTTCAACCATCCCTCAGGAGACAAGCATGTTCTTCACGTTCTATTTCTGTCTTGATTTCCACTTCCTATCAAACCTTGCTGATAATTAACATATTTTTCTGTTCATTTCTAGAATCTGAATAGTCTGCCCGGTTATTCTTTCTCATATGAGCAGAACTTTCCACCACAGGACACCTGGAGTGGATGTTGTAATATAACACTCAGCTGTTGAGAGGGTAGGGAGCAGACAGCTCATGCTTGGGGCCCTCTGGGGAAATTCCACTTTGGGGGGCGGGGGAACATATCAAATGATTTGTTTAGGTGGAGGAAGGAAGTGCTAGCCTTTTTGCATAAATATGTGAAATCTTTGAAGGGCTCCATCAACTTCAGTGCTCTCTATGGCATTGGTGAAAACATGTGTTTTAACATTGCAATTTAGTCTTGCCCTCTGTCCAAAGCTGCTTTCGCTATCCCTTACTGGTGCTGTTCTTGACAGGACAACGCACTAAACTTTCCACACATAAATATCCTTCTCAGGGCCTATTTGCCAGTGAAGCCAACCTAAAGACCCCTGATCATAATTCCAAATGGAACCCATGAATGAATTGCCCCTGACAGATAAGACACAGGATTGGCCCTTAACTTATTTATGATTAAATAAGCTGGAGACAAGGGTGGAATTATGTCTCTTACAAAGCTGTGATGGGAAGGCCTGTCTTGGTTGACACATCCAGAAATCAATGCTCTCGAATTCCTTCTCTGCTTCAGTTTTGGTGATTTTTAAAGGTCTTAAGTAGGACTAGAAACTTCAAATGGTATCTGGACAGTGGAGAGTTAGAATCACAATACCATAGCTACTGGGATATCACTAGTAGCTCCCCAATAGTTAGATAAAAACACAAAGCCACCTTTGTTCTTCAGCCTAAATATGGTCTAAAATCGTGTAATAATCTGGACTAGCCTTGTGTCTCTGACCGTACCTGCTAATAGAATCTTGTGTTGCACCCATTGCTACAGCCAGTATGCGCTACTACTTTAGTTTAGGCAGCAATATTCAGCATAGCCAATATACAAAATAACCATAGGATAGGTCGTTCTCTCGATAACTGCACTTGTCACATGGTATTTGGCACTATACATTTTATTTATTATTATTATTATTGACAGAGCCCACTTACACTTGAGAGAGAGAGAGAGAGAGAGAGAACATCCCCTACTGGGGTTTGGTTATACTGCAATCCTTTTTCCTCCATTTCTCCATTGTGTCAGGATTTGAGACATGTAAGCCCATGCATCCTGTGTATTTCTCAAGCCACCAGGACCAAGATCTAAACCAGTCAGACTTGTGGAATCTGGTTTAATATACACAGCCTTTAGCCACTGTACTATGGGGCCATTGCCACCCCCTTTTAACCTTTTTTTTAATTTCATCTGGCAGGATTCCCCCCACTTTAACTATACACCCTTCAAACATCAACTGGCCCATCATCTTCTTTAGCATCACAGCATCTCCGCTGACCTATTTAGGCCTGGTGATCAACCCAGCTTTATGCTCCCACCACAGCTCTCCATAGCTTCACTGCAGTACTAGTCACTTTGCTTCATAACCCCGTCTATCGAGAACTCGAGGGTACTTCCCATGTCTCATTCATCTGCTCCAACTGCTAGCGCAGTGTCTGGAGCCCACATATATCGTAGATGTCAACAGGTGTGTGTGGAATTGCAGTAAATTGAAGTCAAATTTCATGGTTCTAATTTTGGGTCTCAGTCTATCAGGGAAGTACCAGCTCTACCAACCAGCCTAATCACCTCCTGGCACATTAGGCCACTTCGCAAATAGCCTCAAAGTTCCCATATGTGATTTAGCCAATTCCTCCCTAAACCTACAAGAGAAAACTGAAAAATATGGACTTTATGATGACAGAAATAGCCATACAAATTACTCCATTTTATTTTGATTTGGAAAGATTTCAATACAGAAGCTTTGAATAAAGGTGACACCTGTGAGAGGTAAGTCGCTTGACTAGCCCAGCTTCATTTATTTATTCATTTAAGGCACCTGGTCCAGGACGCGAACCACAGTCGACTACATGGGAGTCCAGCGACATAGCCATTATGCTAACTGCTGGTCCCCCATCCCAGCTTCTTATTGGGGTTATTTCTGAATCATGACTCAGGAAAGAAAATGCCCAACAGAGCTTGATGGTCTTGCTAATATGGGACAGCAAAGAATGGAGTTTAAATGTGAAGTGACAGGAAACAAAGAAGAAAGCCATGCAGAAAAAAAACCTCCAAAAATCAATATATAAGTTCTCTTAACTAATTGGATAAAGTTAAAATGTACATTTGCAGAGCACCACTACCCAAGGCCTGGCACAAAACAGCTTTGAGGGATCTATGTAATACATAGAGACCCCTGATGTTACACAGTGCTGTAAAACATTGGATCTCTGATCATCCAGAGTGAAAAGACAACCTCAGCTGAGAACCAAGAAAGGCCACATCTAAGAAGAAATGCTACTCAACCTAGAAAAAGGGATACTTTCAACCACTCAAGCAAAGAATAAAAACAACTTTAAAAATAATTAATTTAACCTGCCTGTAAATTAAATGCTTGCTAGAATAAAATTTTATATTCTCTGAAGAAAAACAACAAAATTTAGACTTTTGACAATTTCTGTATGTCCCTCCAAAATTTATGTGCTGAAATTTGGTTGTATTGTGAACGTATTAAAAGGGTGGAAATTTGGGACCAGGAGATGGCATAATGGTTACCTTGTTGGACTCCTACGTAGTTAACCACAGTTTGAGTTCTGGATCCAGCAGCTTAAAACTCATTCTGGGCACATGTGTGTGCATGCCCAAGATCCTGAGGGGAGAATAAAGAATCATCCCCTGGGGGGATGATTTCTTGCTTCCTGTCTCTCTTTTTCTTTCTGTCTATCAAGCAAGTGTGCATGCCCTACAGCAAACATTTCTCTAAAAAAAGGGGGGAGGGTGAAAACTTCATATGACTATGGGATTAAGAGGTGGAACCTTTGGAAGGGGATTTGATTAGATAAAGTTATCAGAGTAGGGGCCCACTGATTGAATCCTGGTGGGTGTTTAAGGAGAGCAGCCCCTTATCTTCGACCTTCAAAACCATGAGCAAAATGAATCTTCAGTCTTCATAAATTACTCAGTGTGGCATTCATTTGTCAACAACAGAAAAGTGAACAATTGTAGCACACACAATGCCCAAGATACAAAAAAAATTAATAGACAAGCATAAAAACAAGCAAATGTAACTTACAACAAAAATAGTTGGCAAATATAATTTATATAAAAAATAGTTGCTCTTGAGGGGCCAGCAGGTGGTGTAGTGGTAAAGGCATTGGACTCCCACATGACTGATCACAGTTCAAGTCCTGGACTCAGTAACTTGAAGCTCATGCCAGGCACATGTGTGTGTGTGTGTGTGTGTGTGTGTGTGTGCCTAAAATCCCAAGAAGAGAATGAAGGGTAAGGAATTATGGTGTGGCCATCCGCTCTGGGAGGTGATTTCTCACTTTTTTGCTCTTTGCCATCCGCTCTGGGAGGTGATTTCTCACTTTTTTGTTCTTTGTCTCTCCAGTGAGTACATGTCTTATAGCAAAAATCTCTCTCAATAAAAGAGAAAATTTGTGATATGATCCAGATGTTGTAATTAGCACAAAAGGATTATAAAGTAACTCTAATAAATAGGTTCAAGTAGTTCAATGAAAAGATAATGATTATAAATTTATAAATGTGAAATATCAGCAGAGAAATGCAAATTATAGAAAAGAATTGGAATAAAATTTTAGAACTAAAAAGTATACCTGATGCAAAAACTTACTGATGAGTTGGTAACAAATTGGAGACAATAGAAGAAAAGTTTAATGACCTCATATATCAATAGAAGAATGTCCATCTAATAATAACTACCAGAAGTGTCAATATTCTGTGTTTTTATTTAAATATTGGTACTATCAACTTAAAACATTCTCTCTTGGGCCAGTAGCTGGTGTGGTGGCTAAGGTGCTAGATTCCCACATGGCCTACTATGGCTGAAGCCCTGGACCAGGAGGCCTAAAAATCAGTATTTCATGTTGGGTAAAGTCTTTTCACAAGCAAAATGATAAATAGTAAATGAATGTTTAAAAAGTAATTGGAATAATAATAATAATCTAAAAAAATGAAAAGCTATTGGGTGATGAAATGGGGATTTTAATGTCTCTGTATTGACTGATATGCATGGTATTCCTTATGGAAAAAGAAATGTAATACACTGTAAAGTGCTGTGATTCAATGTAATATAAACAAGATTATGATAATAATAAATAAATTTTAAAAAAATCATGCCAGATGTATGTGCATGCACATGCTAAGAGAATAGAGAAGGACTTGCAGTGTGGGATCCTCCCCAGACAGTGATTTCTCACTTTCCTCACTTTGTCTATCTCTAGCTCTCTCCAGCGAGTGTACTCACCCTATGGCAAAAACCTAAAGCAAAACAAAATAAAATATTCTCTTTTCTATTCCTCTATCTATATCTATTTATAGCTATCAGTCATCTATGCATTGTCTACCCAGCTCTGTATTAATAACAATATCTCCAATTCCAATTTAGCACTACCCAGCTTTATTCTAATGTATTCATGTTTCCTGTTTCTCCTTGACACTTCTTTTTATGATAGTGAGAGATTTGGCTTCAATTCTCTTTACTTACTTGGTCAAGCTCTCTATGACACCACCCTGTCTCCTGAGCAGATGCTGCCCTCACTCTGCTCAGGATCTGATACTCCAAGCCAATCCATTGCTTTTTACAGATGTTTTCCTTAAAGTACTCAGGTTTAGATACCTTATTGTGTCCCCTCTTTCAGTTTTTGAAATCTAAGGAGTTAACATGATGGGGCCACTTGGAATTATAAAACATGCCAGACTCAATCATACATTTGCCTATCCTCAAATATCATTCCCTCTGCATGGAATATTCACTCCAACATGATTACTGGGCAAAGTTCTCCCTTTACGCTTGAGTTTAAATACTTTCTGATCTATAAAGCCTCCTTGAATATTCCAGGGGTAGTTGCAATGATTGGTTATCATTTTCTCTAGTGTCCATGTCCAGAGTATTACCAGATAATACCTTGTCTAGGTATTATCAGACCTTGTGTATCCTGATGTCTCTAATAGACACTGACTGAATTCCTGGAAGAGTGAGCATCTTCAGTATATAACACTTGAAGATATCTAATAGAATGAAGACTAAAATTTATCCCTGTTGTAGCAGCACCATAAAAATGAGAATGTCAGTGAATGGCAGAGGTTGCATGAAGCCAATACACTAGCTTCAAGAATATTCCATGGTACATGTGTCTTCATCTCTCATACCTTCAGTACAACCACCATATTTTAGACCCTACCACCTCCTATTGCCAATTTATTGCCATAGGACCTTAAGAAATTCAGGATCATTTTATACCTCAGTTGTTTTTTCAGGCTTTGGTAAAAGCCTGCTTCCCACAATGTAGCTTTTGTCCTTTGAAATGACTTGGGAATAGTTTAGGTTTCCCAGGTAAATGAATATGAACCTTTGAAATCCATAAAATAAACAGAATGAAAATTCAGCCTATCAGATTTGGCAGCTTCACAAAACCGACCTCAACCTTCTTGGGCCTTTGGATTCCAGTTTCCAGCTTGTGGGGAGTGAAGGAATGAGACACTCTGGTGTATTTAATACTCATGAGAACCACTAGAAGGTTAGAAAGGAAACCCAAAGAGAAAGCTTCAATGAAGAAAGAGGGAGTGGCAAGGGACTTCTTTCTGCCCTCTCAACTAAACACGGAGAGGTAGACTGGTTTTTAGTGTGGAGCTGGTCTTCATTTCTTAATGGGACAAACTAAAGAAAGAGATCTCAATTGCAGTGTTCAGGATTCCCTGAAAGATAAGACTGAATTGCTCGCTTTCCCTTAACCGGCTGCCACCACCTCAGGGCAGTTGCCATTGGATCTCTCTGGGTCCTGCAGGGGTCTCTCACTTGGCCTGCCTGATTTGAGTCTCTCTACTTAGATCAAGTAGCTTGTCTTTTTTTTTTTTTTTTTAGAGGTTTTTGCTATAGGACACATGTACTCACCAGAGAGACAGAGAGAGACAGAGAGACAGAAAGTGAGAAATCACCCCCCAGGGGGGATGGCCACACTGCAATCCCTTCTCCTCCATTCTCCTTTCAGAATCTTAAGCACACATGCACACATGCCCAACCTGAGTTTTAGCCACCGGGTCCAGGACTTGAATTGCGGTCGAGTACATGGGAATTCAGCGACATAGTCATTACACTAACTGCTGGTCCCAGTCAAATAGCTTGTCTTTAACGCTGCATGACTTTAACAAGTCAGCTACACCATCTGCATCTTCTTTATGATTTATAAAATGGTGACATGAGATTATTGTAAAATCCAAGGAGGTAATGGTTATGAACATGTGTAGATTATCCAGTGTTAATACAGTATGTCCCCACTCAATATACACTGAATGTCTGTACTCTAAGGCAGAAACTGAAAATTTGAAGATATAATAGTAAAGAGGACAAGTATAGATACCAGAGACTGTATGAGAGTGGATAGTGGAAGACGGGTGAGTGAGGACGAGTGTAGATACCAGAGACCAGAGACTGTATGAGAGTGGATAGTGGAAGACGGGTGAGTGAGGACGAGTGTAGATACCAGAGATTGTATGAGTGAGGATAGTGGAGGGGCTCAGCAAAACATTTAACAGACACAAAATATAAGGCTCTTTCTTGAGAATGATGTATACAGTAGGGTCCTTTATTTGACTATCACATACTGCAGACATTTGGAAAACCACATCGTATGCCATAAAGATGTAAGACATTAAATGTAAATATATATATGTGTGTGTGTGTGTATACACATACATGGAAGCCATCACAATGGCTTAGTGGTAGTACAATGCCCTGAAATGTTGAATCCACATGGAAGGTCCCAGGTTCAAGTCCCAAGGTCTCCCTGTACATACCCAGTATACACACATGCACTCATGGTCTAGGCTGGCTGAAGGTGGAGTGGATCATGATGTGAAGACCCTGTTGGGGTGCCTACCTTTCTTTCTGTCTTGGTCACTCTTTTGTGGGATAAATAAGTAAACTTTCAACTTTTAACTTTCAAAATTGCTATGAATCTTATCATTGTTATAAGAACTCAATGATATGTTAAAATGAATTTGTTGGGAACAACAGTTGGCATAATGGCTATGTCACTAGACTTTCATGTAGTTGACCACAGTTTGCGTCTCGGACCCAGTGGCTTAAACTCGTGCCAGGAGAATGGAGGAGAAGGGATTGTGGTGTGGCTATTCCCCCTTGGGGATGATTTCTTGCTTTCTGTTTCTCTGTCTCTCTCTTTCTGGTGAGCACATGCACTCTATAGTAAAATCCTCCCTCCCCCCAAAATGACTTTGTCAATAATTTTGATAGTTAAAAATTACACAAGAGACATGGAGTGTCTTTGGGTGAATCATAAAATGAAATAATTGGAAAAGGCCTGTAGCAATGATTGAATTCTTCACCCATGAACCATGGCTTCAATACAAGTATCAGCTCTTTGGTGTTAAGAACAATGCCTGTATCTATTCTATAGACTTACAGGACATAAAGAATCCTCCAGTCTGATCCTGATCATTTATAAATGAGGAAATAGAGCCGCTAAGAAACTGAATAGGGGCTAGCCAGGTGGCAAGGTTGTTAAAATGTCTGGATCTCACATAGCTGACTGCCAGGTTAGAATCCCAGACCTTGGCAGCTTGAAAAATACATTGTGTGTGTGTGTGTGTGTGTGTGTGTATGCATGCATGCCCAAAATCCTGAGAGGAGAATAGAGGAGAAAGGATTGTGGTGTGGCCATCTTCCCAGGGGGATGCTTTCTCTCTCTCTCTCTCTCTCTCTCTCTCTCTCTGTCTCTCTCTCTCTGTCTTCACTGAGTGCACATACCATATAGCAAATTTAAAAGAAAGAAAGAAGAAAAGCTGAATGGTTTGTCAAGTGTGCACAGCCAGAAAAAGCATAAAAGCAGCTAAGAGTAACAGTCAAGTGTGATACAGCTTATAACAAAACACTGTCCACGCCTTACCTCTCTCTGGCTTCAGAACCATTTAGGATGGACATTGTCTAGCTTACTATGGCTTCTCAAGTTCTCATTTTTTCAAACCAGTTTCTAAAGACAGGCTTAAGGAGTTCTTCAGAGGTTATTTTTTCCCCATCTAAATATCAAGATTTAAATACTCTGGGAGTCCATTTATTGCTTTTATCTGTTTTATATGTTGAGATCTTGTTACAGATTCCCTCTGAAACTAAAGGTTCTGCTGCTGGAAATTCTAAGAAAACCATTGACCTTCAAGAAAAATAAAATGCTGAAAAGAGAAAAGATAAAATTGACTTTGTGTAGGTTTGTGTGTCTGCCCAGAGGGGTGGGGTGAATTAGGATGGGAGCAGAAGAAAAGTAAATTCATTCAAGTATTTTCTGAATACCTAAGATATAAATGTGTCACTCATGGTAAATAGACTTTCTGATTCCCCCAGAGTTCACTGGAAAGTCTTGTCCACATTAGTCTCTGTTTCTAAAAATTTCTCTAGGGGCAGCTGAGTCATCTCTGGAGCACACATGGCTCCCTTCTCTGAGGACAGACTGATCCAAACCTTGGTAGTGGCTATGAGCACAAGTTAGCCTCTATGTTCCCAAGGATGATACCACTAAAATGTTTTTATGAAAAAACATGTCTAGAAGGTTTTGTTGTTACTGGTTTTGTTTCTTTTTTTATCCTAAATGCTTAATATCTTAGAAAGAGAAAAGGGACTAGAGGTAATTCCAATGGGATTCAATCTTTTTTCATATAAAAAGGGCTTAGAACAGTCTTGTACCAATAGTAAAAAATACATTTTATGTTATCCAATTTTACATGCCTTCACATACAAACAAACACTGAAACACACACATTCACAAATATACAAAAGTTGTGCAAAACAGAGCTAAATATATTATATTACAATACTTACTGCATGCACTGTGCTTCTAGTCTATTCTACTCTTCTATTCCATTCTAGTCTATTTCATTTCTACTCCATTCTATTCCATTCTATACTCTTTATTATTGTTGCTGTTGTTATCATTATTATTTTAGTACTTTTGCCATAGGATGCATGTGCTTCCCCAAGAGAGACAGAGAGAAACAGAGAGAGAAAACATGAAAATCACCTTCCAGGAGAGATGGCCATGCCACAATTCCTTCTCCTCCATTCTTCTTTCGAGAATTTGGGCATACGTGCCCACCTGTGTCTGGCATGATTTTCAAGCTTCTGGGTTCCACAGTTGGCCATGTGGGAATCCAGGCTAAATAATATGACCAGGTTTGCATTTTGGAAAGATTATTCTGGTTTTAGAGTTGAAAACAAAGTGGGAGCTTGAGCAGGGATGAAAGAATGATGCTTGGAAGACTAGTTAGGGGGCAAATATACTAATTCCAGGTAATTAAAGTCAGAATCATGAGGTGGGGTAAATTTTAGAAATATACAGAGGGCTATATTGATGGGACTTTCTGGCTGATTAGATATGGGAGGTGAAGGAGAGAATTAGATAAAGATGTCTCCTGGACTTCTGATCTGGGTCGAGCTTCTAACCCCTGAGTGAGTGGACAATAAGAGAGATGTTGGAGGGCGAGGAATGAAGGGTCACTTGTGGGTTATGGAGTGTGAAGTGCTAATGGAATATTCAGCTAGAGATGCCCAGCATGGCGGTGCATTTATAAGAAATTGGAGTAAAGGAGCAAGATCAAGCATCTGTGAATTGCCAATATTTAGTGAATGAATAGAGAAAGGTAAGTGTAGAGAAAGAAGGAGGAAGAATGTCTTGGGATGCAAATCTAGCCAGGAAAATTATGTCACCAAAGCCCAGTGAACAGGGATTAAAGTAAGAACAAGCAAATCACATGTTTTTAAGGTTTCATTCCACTGTATACATCCTCATGTATCTGTTTCTTAAAGTTCTCAGTGGGAAGTCTGTGATTACGGAAAGAAATACACAGAGGTAACATTAAACTGGAAGATCAAGGTCATACGGGTTGACATCACTCAGAAATTTTATTTTAGCCCTTCACAATAAAATGGTACATTATGTAAGATAATTTGCATCTTGTATTAGTAGCGATAATGTAAGACTTGTTGGATGCTTTTTGTGTTCTACAAGCATTAGATACTTTCATGTATTGAATGAGATTAAATTAACTTATTCAATACTTGAAGAAAATTCTACAGGGAAGATATTTCACATCCATTTTCAAAGTAGAGCACTGACATAAACACAAAAATACACATACACACAGAGACCAGAGGCTTGGGATAGTTCAGTGCCCAAGGCCACTCCATCAGCAAGGATCATAGGCAGAATTCTAGCATGAGCTTGTCTTTAACATAGAACCTAGGTCATTAGCAGCTGCACTGTGCAATATCACATTTGCATGGTCATGAATATCTAGTTTTCAATTTCTTTATCACTAAAGACTCTTCGGGATATAATTTCCTCAGAATCTTAAGAAGATGCTTATGCAGTCTGCTCACTTTTTGCAGAGAACACACAAACTGATAACTAATCCTTAGCTTTCTAGTTTTCTGACTAATTGTTTGGCACTTTTTAAGCTTTATCACTCATGGTTCCATAACGATTATCCTCAAAGCATTCTTGAGAAATGTCTTGAAATTTGCATAAATTCAATCAGAAATGTTTTAGGTAAGGAGAAGATAATCTGTATAGGCTACAAAAAGCATTTGTGGATGGGGAGGAATCGCAATACATTCTAATTTTCAAATGTAATCTTTTATACCTGTTGCGAACAGGAAACAACACAGTTATAGCATCCTAAGGTGACAATAAATATATTTTAGAACTGTCATTTTCCTAGAAACAGAGCACGTGGATTATGGCTTCTTTTCCCT
>NW_006159968.1:1066655-1073951 GCF_000334495.1 Tupaia belangeri chinensis | reverse complement strand
TGAACACATTCAGGAAGTGCAAATGACAGAGCTATTCCTTGTGGTTGACTTGCAGGTGTTCTCTGTGATCGCTCTTCAGGCTGATAAACTAAGTAGTAGACCCCTTGACTGCATATTTTAGAAATAGAGAAAAGATTGTATCCCCTTACAATATCTGTCAGATTGAAAGAGCTATGAATCACAGCAAAATGGCATTTTATATTTAGTAATTCATTTCCCGTTCAGATCAAGGTGACAAATCTTGTGCAAAATAGCTCCCCATGACTCAAATCAACTTTTTAAGATGTTGGTAACAAAGTTTGACGAATCGTCACCGACCCACTTTGAGGGTATGCACAATTTATCTTGGCTTTTAATAAGCTATGCAGTCTTCATCTGGTTCAGAACATAATTATTATTTATTTCCCTTAGCATATCTCTTCACTACATGAGAGATGTGCCCAGATGTGACAGAATCCTTGTGAGCCATATCAAAAGCATTGTGTTTAGATCTTACCACAGCTAGAAATCATGGGATGGATTCTAGATAGAAGAAAAAAGCATGACACACAAAAATGTGAACATAAAACAGTATAATAATTGTATTTTATTATTAAACTATTAATTCATTAATATTAAAATACATATAATAAAAAGTGTAAAAGGTGATGAGGTTAATCATTTAGCAGGTTCAGGATCACCTCGTTTTTGTTTCCTATGGCTAGAGTCTGCATTTTACTTTATCAGCCTCCCTGTGCCAAATCCAACCACTAAAATTAGATAACTCATTTTTAAACTTATATTTATTCAAAAAATATATTAGATACTGGGGGATGAAGCTGCATGAGGCCTAGTCCCTCAATGAAAAAATCCTCACAAACTTCTGCAGAAGTCCATGAGATGAACAACTACATCTTGACTCCACATATTTAGGCAAGCATATGAGAACATGAAGAAGAGACAGTTTTGTGAGTGTGGGGAGTCCCATCAGTTTTCAGAAGCAGGTGGACTTTGATTTGTAGAATAGCATAGAAATTAAAGCACAGAGCTGGGAGTTAGTTGTCTGCACTTGAGTCAGGTAAGAAACTTTGGACATGCTATTTATCTTCATGGCTCTCACTTTTCTCTTTGAAATGGGGGTAGAATAAAATTCACCCTCTCAGCAGTGCTAAGAGTCACACTGAAGACATGCTTTCTGAATGAGTTAATAAATTCCTGTTCTGAGTCAGGCACTCAGCAGTCTTTGGAACCCTCTGCCAAGCACAAATTAGAAGGGTGGATGGATTCCAACACAGACCACGGGGTCCTGATGCTGGGCAAGTAACCATCCTCATCCTGATGTCCACACACATGTGTATCTTGGTGCAGTACGAGATGTCTCCTTTAGCCACTTTCTTTCCTGACCTCCTTAACGTGCCTACCTTCTTGTTCCATTGCATGTGTTATCATCTACCTGCTTCTTAGCTACGTCACTGAAAATTAATTCAGTAATGAAAAGATGACCCAGTAACAGGAGTTTCTTTGTATACCATGGAACTGGCAGTCATTAAGGAATTGGCTCCTACCACCATCCTGTTTGGCGTGTGATTTTTTATCTTCGTTGGTCCCATGAGAGCTGCTGCATCTCCAGAAAGGAAGAAGAGAGAAAGGTGCAGGAGCAAAAGAATCAATGCAGGTCTGAAGGGCATGTTGGCAAAGCCTCTCTTAACCAGTTCTACCTGGGACTTCCTACATTCCACTGGTCAGACTGGTCACGTGGCCATTGCTCCCTATAAGGGAATATGGAACATAAAGCAAGGAGAAAAGGAGTCGCAGGTGGCTGTGGGGTTGCCCTAACATGATACATGTCATACACCATGTCACTGAACTACCACTCACCCATGAAGCCACTCTTGACAGCTTCTGTCTCCACCATTACCTTGTTCAATGAAATACGGAGGCATTTGTCCTTATACCTGGCTGTTAAGTCTTTAACACTAATACCGATGCCACTACTCATGAGCATGAGCTTCTCACTTCACAATTTACAATGTGCTTCCTTCTGTGAGCTCCTACTTGACCCTAACAACTATCCAGTGAGTCACAGATCCTCTCTTATGTTCTAAGAAGGGGAATGCCCCAACCTCAAATGGCAAAGTGGTGAGAGACATACTAGCTTTGGAGTCAGCATAACAAGCTTTATTCCTAGCTCATGAGTATTTTGGAATCAGGTGGACCAGGATTCCAATGTAAGTTTGGCCACTCATTAGCTCTGCTAACCTAATGTCTTAGTTTATTTTGTGTTGCTATAGCAGAGTACCATGGACTGGGTAAGGTACAAAGAAAAGAAATTTATTTCTTCACAGTCTTTGTGAAGTTTAAGATCAAGGGGCTGTATCTGGTAAGGGTTGACTTGCTGCATCATCCTATGGTGGAAGGTGGAAGGGCAAGAGAGAGAGAATTGGAAGGACAAATTTGTTCTTTTATAATGAGCAAACTTCTATGAAAATGAACTCAGTTGCATAATAATGGCATTAATCTATTCATAAGGAAGTGACATGAGAAATTTTAGCTTTAATCTTTTAGACAAGTAAACAATATAAACAAAGGATGGGACAGAAAAATAAAACAGGTCAAAAAGCAAAATGACTAAGTGTTGTATAATTCAACTTCATCTAGTTGACCATGAGGAACTGAAATCCCAAGATATAAGTGTTTCATTCATCTTACCTACAATGCCATGAACCAGATGGGACTGAAACCCATGTCCTAGAAGACCCAGGACAGGTATCTTTCCATCATGCTCTTCATAAATAAACAAGCAGCTGATGTCCAGGCAGTATCTCTTCAGCTTGTTTGAAAAGAACTATGTAGCCATTTGTTAAAATTCTTCAGCTGGGACTTCAGAACTAGTGAGCAGTACCTTTGATTTCTAAAGTCCCCTTCAGCACTCAGATGTTACAGTTCATACAGTCTTTTTTCTAAAAGCCACCATTCATTCTGCAGTAGCATTTGTTAAGAATCTAGTATGCATCAAACATGCTGTAAGACACTGTGGATGTCATCCTGAATGCGAGGGATTTGCCCTCATGAAGCTTAAAGTCTAGGACAGGAAGAAACCCAGCAGGTAACACATAATCATTCCATTATGAACAGAAGAGAAACGTGAGGGAGGCAGTCCACATTCCGGTGTGAGGGAGACACCAGAAGTGCTCTACATGGTAAAGGATGTCAAGATTGTTAAGAGTCTTCCTGAGGAGGTGATGCTCAGTGAGATCCAAAGAATAAAGTGGATAATCCTCAGCCAACTGCTCTGCTTTGCTTAGAACATACATCTGAGTAGGCAGACTGCCTACAGGGCCAGGGTAATGGCAGGGGTGAGTATTCAGAAACCCAGCAGTCCAGAAGCTTCTGAGTGACAGGAGTCGCCAGTCTGAAATAACACATTTTCTTTCTTCTTTTTTTTTTTTTTTTTTTTAGATTTTTGCCATAGGCTGAAAGAGAAAGAGGAATAGAGAAAGGGAAAGTGGGAAGTTACTCCTGTGTGGTGATAGCCATACCACAATCCCTTCTCCTCCATTCTCCTTCTGGGACTCTGGGCATACATGCACATATGCCTGGTATAATTTTCAAACCACCAGCTCCAGGACATAAACCAGGGTTGACCATGTGAGAGTCCCCACACATGCCCCTGCTTGTTCTGACACGTTTTCTTTTATTTTCGAAGACTAGACTCCTTTAAAATCTAACCATTGCACACATGCAATTGAACATCTGACAGAGTAGAGACCAGCTACTAAGGAAGCATGCAAGTGAGATGGCTCTTTGGCAGGAACCCCCTGTTCCCTGGTGATCCTTTGGGAAGGTCATGCAGGGAAGGCCTGATAAAGGGACCTCTCAGGAGTTCAGCAGCTCTCTGTATGCCATCCTTTGGGTCACACAGCCTGTCTCACCTCCTTACATGACCCTGATCCTTAGATATTGTACAATTTACCTTCATATCTATGCCTCTGATTACAGAAAGTTTCTCAGTATGCCCTGAGCAGCATCTATGATGAACATCAATATCATTTTCTGCATGCTCCAGACAAATCCACCACTCCAAATGATTCCCATTGCAATAGGACTAAGGACTGAGACTTACAGTAAGACAGTGATGAATGCAGGGTGACAGTTATTCCCATTTTTCAGAAGAGGAAATAAAGTTCAGACTCTGCTCTGTGGAGAGTAATTGGGGAAGTTGGCATTTGAATGCAGAGCTGATTCCAAATCAGTTTCTCTATTGAAAATTACCCTCCTCAGTATGTTTATAGCTCTCATTGTTGCCATGTCTGATAATACTTTCCAGCAGTAACAGTAGTAATAGCAGCAGTCACCATAGCATTGGTAGTAACAATAGCAGCAGTAGTAGTAACACCTCCTGGGCACTGCCTGAGTCAGTCACTGCTCCGTGTGATTATGAGAGTTAGCTTACTTAATTAAGAGCAATACTAAGAGATAGATGGACTTTTTTTTTTATTTCTTCATTACATTTAATTGTACCTCTCCACAGCACACAATATGGTTTTTCAAAAACATGCATTATGTTACATGCATGTTTTCATTTCCTAGATTAGGAACTGGGTACTCATAAAGGGAAAAATGATTATGACAAGAGGTCAGTAGATCTTTGTGGATTTTCAGTTCTACTGCTCACTTGACAAAGAATGTGTTCTCTCTAAGCCTTAGTTTCCCCTAACATAGAATGGGAAAAGTAATAGAGTTTAATTCATATGACTGTGATAAGAGTTTAATGGAAGGTAGCAGATAATTAGACAGGTAGAGTGCTGGCCCCACATGCCTTGTAGCTCATGCAAGCAGGCTTCAGAGTAATCTAATCCAGATTCCATCTGATACTCCAGCAGCCCAACCTCACCTCTCAAATGCACATTAGTCCTCAGTCTGTAGGTAGCTATATGGGAGCTCATCTCTCCCAAGGTAGCCCACCCTAATGTTAGGATCCTAGAGAGAGTTCTTCCTTACATTGAATTAAAACTTGTCTTTCTAATAATTCTTCATTCCAGAGGTTCACACGAAACATGGAATTCCCTTTCACACTGCTGAAGAGACTCTCGTGTGCTCTACCATCTATACTTTCTTATGAGGAATTCCCCAAGCCTGCCACCTCTGCCCACCACACAGGCCCTCCTTGTCTGAAGAGCATACAGCTTTTGCTCTAGAGTCCTTGTGTTCTGGCCACTTTCTTTTTTCCGGCTCTTTTTCCTGTCATTCCAAGCTGCATCTCCTCCACAGACACGCCGACCCCCATCCAGGGGGAATTCCCGGAGACATAGGCCTCACCTGGCATGCCCACACCTCCTTGCCGTTGTCTAAGTGATGCCCTCTGCTGGGTGTGTCCTTCCTCTTTCTATAACTGATGTCATTTGCTTCTTGGGTTTGCAAGCACTAAAGGCTTGCTCAGAAAGGACACTGACAGGTGAACAGATGATGCAAGTCCTCATTCTTTCTCCAGAGATAGAAGCGCGTAGCCTATCTTGGGAATGCCAGTAGAGGAGCTTCTAATCAAACTTGAGGGGAAAGATGGGAGAAGTCAGGGAAGACTTCCTGGTTGGGATGCTGCTTCTCCAAATCAAAAACATTGAGAAGACTTTGGCTCAGAAAACACAGTACAGGGGTCTAAGCACAAAGAACAATGTGAGAAAAGGCATGAAAAGGAGAAAAGTCAGTGTATAGGGGAAACACTTGCTGTCTGGAACTGGTTGTGTGTGTGTGTGTGTGGGGGGGCGGCATTCAGAGCAGTGGGCCAGGACAAGATAGTGAAGGACTCTGAACCAGGAGGAAAGCAGACTTCACTCTGAACATGAAGGAGCATACATCTGGATGGTGCTATGTTTTGAATATGTCCCTCAAAGTCTATGTATTGGAAACTTAATCCCCAGTATGTCAATGTTGAGAGATGGAACCTTTAAGAGGTGATTAGGTCATAAGAGCTCTGACCTCCTAAATGAATTACTACTGTTATTACCATAGGAGTGGGTTAGTGATCACAAGGGTGGAATCCTGGCAGAGGTGAGTTTGTTCCCCTTCTCTCTGGCTCACAAGCTTATACTTTCTTGCCCTTCCACCTTCAACCATGAGAAGACCCTCACCACATGCCTCACCATGCCTTTGACTCCCAGCCTTCTGAACTGTGAACCAAATTAACATCCTTTCTCTATAAATTAGCCAGTCTGTGGTATACTGATACTGCAATACAAAGTGGACTATGGTAGATGGGTTCTAGAAACGAACTTGCCACAGTCTCTTCGAAGTACAATTGCTCATTCTTCAAACTTCACATCAAATTCCCACTTCTCTGGCTTCCCAGGCTCCTCTTGCATGGGCACCTATTAGGAACATGGTCTCTGGAGGTGGATGGCCTGAGCTGAAGTCCATGCTCTGTCACTTGCTTACTGTGCAACCCTGGACAAGTTACTTCACCTCCTTGTGCCTCAGTTTTCTCATCTATAAAATGGAAGCAACTGAAACCCACTTTGCAAGACTTTTTGAATAATTAACCTAATATGTACAATAAACATTCAATATAATATTTTTAGTGTTGTTTCTCCCTCTAGTATAAAAGGTCCATGAGGTCAAGAAATGTGTTTTGTTCACTACCGCATCTCTAACGCTTAGAGGAACACCTAGCATGCCAGTGCTTGATAAATACATAAAAAAATACAATACAGAACAATACGACACCACACAACATAGCACAACACAACATAGCACAGTGAAATAGAATAGAATGAACTGGATTAGAATGTATTATACTTACCTATTTAGTTGTCTCCCCACTCAACCTCTGTTATCCAGGATAAAGGCCTTCTCCACTGTCCTCTGGAGTCCAGTCTTCTTGCTGTACCTGGAATGTAGTAGGTCTTCACACAACCCATGATGAATAAATGAATAAATGAACCTCTGGTTGAGGAGTCCTAAATCACGGCCAACATTGCCAGATAGGCAGGATGGCTCAATGCACAGCTTGGGCCGATAAACTCCTGTGGTGTTCTTATGTGAGGGGCCATCCCTGGGAGCTCTTAGAGACTGCAACGAGCTTGCCATCCATGGTCTTCCCCACTGGCAGAGAACTTCAACACATGTTGTGGACCAGAGGCTGGCTGGTCACATAGCTCTTCAGCATGATTGTTCTGTTACCTGTGTCATGTGCCCAGCTCAGACATTGCTAATCTCTGCCATTCGGTTGCTCTCCTGCTACCTCTGCAGAAGCTCAGCTCTGCAGAAAACTTGCACTACTCTTTTTTTTTTTTTCCTTTTCTTTTTTTTTTTTTTTTTTTT
>NW_006159968.1:1036941-1065474 GCF_000334495.1 Tupaia belangeri chinensis | reverse complement strand
CTTTTTTTTTTTTTTTTTTTTTTTTTAGTTAACTTTCTGCCACAAGATGTGTATACTTGCTGGACAGAGAGGTGGAGAGACAGAGAGGGAAAGTGAGAAATTACCCCTCAGGAGGATGGCCGTGCTGCCATCTCTTTTCCTTCATTCTCCTCCTGGGATGTTGGGAACATATGCATATATACCTGATGTGATTTTCAAGCTTCTGGGTCTGGGACTTAGACTACAGTCAGCCATGTGGAAGTCCAGCACCTTAACCATGACGCCACTGCTGGTCTACCTCTACTTTCAAAAGATCCCTTTCTGCTGCACCCTGTGTGTTTGTCCTGCATCACTCATGGCTATTGCCTTCCTGCTGCAGATGCTCTTCCAATCTTTAACACAGAGCTGGGTCATCTTTCATAGCAGGAAACAGCCTGGAGTGTTATGGGGGCAGGTGAGAGGTGAGCTGCTGGAAACAGGATATGGAGAGAACATTCGGGCTGGTCACAGGGGACAGACAGATGCCTCTGTGTATTGATTTTTTTTCTGAGAAAGAATAGGAAGATTATTATAACTACATTGGGAGTTTTGTTCCCTGTAGTTACTATGTATGTGTGACTCCAGCATTTTCTTGCACCAGGACTTTCAAGACAGAAATATGGATTCTCATATGTGAGCACACTGCACATCGCCCCTGCCCAGTGGGGCCCAAATTGACTCTATGCAGTTAAGGAAGAGATTCTCATCTCTAACCCTTGCTCCCCGGGGGGCTGGGCTTTGTCCTCAGCCTCCCACTCTTGAGCATTTCTTTCTTAAGCTCTTCACCCTAGATCGGCTTTCTGACAATATCCCTAAATGTTTCCAGGCCCTTTGCTCCTCTGCCCTTCCTCTTCCTGTTTCTCTCTTCTGACACTTTCCGAATCCTTAATTTATTCTTTCTGTATATCTTCTTTTCCTCGTTTCTCTCATTATTATATTTCTCTTTTTCTTCCTCTAGTTTTTTCTCTCCTTTCTCATTCTCTGAACCTCTCTTGAGTCTCTATTCTTCATTGAGTTCCTTTTCTCACTCATAGACTCATGGAACAAATGCTTACTTGGCTCCCCTCACAGGTCACACACTCTGGTAGGCTGTGGGGATGTAGTGGGGACATTGTATTATATATAGCTATTAACTATAGCAAGACAGGAACTGCTTGATCTGAAGCTAGTGCCTTCTTCTCTTTCCAGCTCTGGACACTGGCTTTCTTTGGTCCTCATGGAGTCATGTTAGAAGCATAAACTACAGTTGCACAGACCTTGTTTGAAGTCTGGCTCCCTTACTCATAAATTTAATCTTGAGCAAGACTCTTGATCCCCCTGAACTGTCCTTTCCTCATTTTGTGTGCAGTGTTAGGTTGCTGTGGGTGCTTAATATATTTAAGTTCCATCTTTTCCCTTCATTCCCACTGTGATTGAATTCAGAAAGCTTTGAGTCTCTATGTTATGACAGACATTGAATTAAACGTTGTTCATAAGATAAAAGGGGACCCGATCAGTGCTGCAGAGATTACATGTTACACAGGCAATACAGGATCACATGGGAGACTGCAGGCCTGGTTCCCAATTGGCCTGTAGATGCTAAGTATATACACCCATAACCCTGGCTGGCTGGGAAGGTCGGATCATGGCATGAGAGTTTGTCAGCTGTGCTTATTTTTCTCTCTCTCTGTCTTTCTGTCTGTCATTCTCACGAAAGAAGTACACTTTTTTAAAAAAAAAACATGACAAAGTTGGGCCAGCCCATGGAGTGTCAGTTAAAGCAGCTGGAGCCCACATGGCCAATTGTATGGTTCAAATCTCAAGCCCTACAACTTGAAAAATATGCATAGCACATGTGCATACATGACCAAAATCCCAAAAGGAGAGAGAGATGGAGAAGGGATTGCAGTGTAACTATCCCTCATGTGGGGTATTTTCTCATTTTCTTTCTCTCTCTTTCTCTCTTCTGAGATTACATGTCCTCTGGCACTTTTAAAAAATGACAAAGTTATATTTGACTTTCCAGCATTTTATACTTAGTGGAAAAGAGAGCTTGCATATAAATTACACCATAACCCAGGCATAATCTGCATCCACATGTGGCCCATCCCCTCAATAAAGTCACATGTGAAGAAGCCCAGTATAGCCACAAAATGTCATTTTCAGGCATTCTAAACATCTACGTATTTTGAGAAACTTGGATGCTGATCTAATTCGTCATCCACATCAACCCTTCACAGTCTTTCCCCTGAATCCTCTGTACTTGCTTGAGCATCACTCAGACACTCTCCCTCACCCCACAGCTCCTGGGCATCCAGTTCTCCTCTCCCCTCATCCCAACCCTTTGTTCCTGTATTCTCTAACATAAATTTAAATTGACATGGCCTCTTGGGCTAAGATACTTCCCTTTTCCTCTCATCTCTCATATCCAAGCTGCCTTGTAGCCAGTCCAGCAAGTATTTGCCTTTAATCAAGGAAAACATTGAGTACAAGGGCAAAAACAAAGAATGCATGTGTTAGTAAGTCCTGCCACTGTGATGCTAATATAACACCTATTGACAATTACTTCTAACAGTTAATACCTACCAACAATATGTGGCTTTCACATATATTACCTTTCGAAACTCAGAACTCTCAGAAGTGCAATGTAGGGAGCTGCATGGTCAGTTACCTCCTCCTGCTTCTCACCAGAATGCAACTGGCCCACCGGGACCGCAGAGCACCATTGTAGCACCACAAGGGGTGGAGGCAGTTCTTCCTTCTCTGCATGGAGATGAACAATAAAGCCCAGGGTGGCCTCAGCTGCAAAGGAAAGTAGTCATGAGGGCAAAGCAAACATTGCAAAGAAGGCAGGAAACCATGATGGAAAGGGCGGGACTGATCACCCCATGCCTGGGCTCACATTTCCTCTTGAGTTCCTGCCCAGGATTGGTTTATTTTTTAAGCCCCTCTGAGTCAGAAGCCTATTGATGTGTTAAGAGCTGTTCACTTGAAGATTTGGAGTGATCTAACTTTCTTCTTGACAAATGTGTGTTTTCCATATTTTCAGCACTAACCATGTGGGTTTTTAAAAATAACACCAGGCAAAAATATATAAGAAAGAAACAATTTTAATCCATGGCTTATTCAGGGCCTTTGAATTTGTAAGCACCTCTGAGGAAGGGCGGGGCTGGTTGCTGCTGTCACTGTGGCCAGTTACAGGGAACTGACCTCACTGTTGACTTTGAATGTGTTCCAGGCTCTGCAAAGAAAAGAGAGTCTCCACCAAGCCATTCCCTATGATTAAAAACAACCACAGCCATAGTTTCCTTTGGAGCTAGAGTCTGGAGAGAATCCATTCATCTTATAATCAAATTAGATCTGTCAGTGAGTAGGCAAAAAGGCATAAAGCCACTGTGCTTGGGGTCTGGGGCACAGCGCTGAGGTGGGAAGACACCCTGCACTTGAACAAGGGCACTCAGAAGCTTTACAGGGCTTGGGCATTGCCCAAACTGTCAGCTTGCTAGGGCATAGCACCTTTCACTAGCAAGTTTCAGTAGCGGGGGCCCTGCCATCAGAAAGCCAAGACCACATCAAAAAAGGCACCTGAGAAACTCATTTAGAGTGTCCCAATTTTGCCACTCTTCATACCCTCAGACATGACTGGAAAGTCCTGGTTATGAAAGAGGTTGGAAATCTTTATTGGTGGTTTCTTTTCATTCTCCACTGGGAGAAATCTCAGGACTAGTTCAGGTAAAAAGTGTAAGGACACATTCTGTATTAGCAACAGTAATCACCATTCATTGTGTTTACTTTTTTCCATTTAGAGGTCCTCCCTTTGACTTTGGCCATCGTCTCCCATCTCCTGCCCAATCTGGATATAGAGGAAAAAACAAGGCCTGGGTACTGGGCAATACCATGTCCCTTGAACAGTCCCTGATACAGGTAGGACTAGTTACAATTTTTCTATAAAAACTTATGTATTGGGAAGCCTTGATGGTGGTGCAGAGGTAACACTTGACAGTCTGTGAGCCTGACTCTCCCATCAAGGGCTCCGAGTTACATTCAGAGACTTCCTTGAATACTCTGGGCATGCACAGCCTGTCTCAGGCTGGCCGAGGCTGGAAGTAAGTCATGGTACTAGGATTGTGTGGGGCACCTGTTTTCCTGTCCTTCTGGTTTTCTTGTTCATGGGAGAAAACAATAAACTTTAAAACATGATATGTAAGTGGTCTTTTTTTCAGGAATCATGAACTATGGAAATACAAGTAGAGGATATCCAGAAGATATCTTTTCTATTATATTTCAAGAATTCTATCTGAGAATGAAGTTAATGCACAGGACAACAGTCAAGACACTAAAAAAACTGAGAGCCCAATGGCACCAGCCAAGCCCCTTGATCTGGATATGCCTGGAAAAAGTTTCTACCTTGAATTTTAAGTCTATGGTTTGCTTTCTTGCTCTCTTCTTTCTTTCTTAATTTATTTGCATTTGAATTATTTTGAGAGAGACCCATTTTACCAATAAATTAGTGTTCATGAGTGACAGGTCCCATATAGAGGTTTACCTGACTGAAGGTCGGGTATACAGTATGGAGAGTCCTCTGCTGTGTCTGGGAAGCTGGCAGTTTCTCTTCTACGTGATGAGAAAGCAGACCCTCCAACCCTGAGTCTTCTGAGTTTGGTACTTGAAGAACTTGTAGACAATATCAACCATGTTAGAAAGTATTTTTTCTCATGTTACAACTCTCCCTACTACATTGCAGCCTTCCATCCAAGCTAATCCTCTTGAAAAAAGAAGGAAATGGTGAGTATTTCACTTAGAGGCATTTTCTGCCTCAGTTGTGATCTCCAGATTTATGACGCTTGCTTGTGAATTTGCAAAAGCCCACATCCTTACCTCTTAAAGCTAGTGAGGCTGACAGGTACAGCTGGAAACAAGATTGTGGTCCAGCGGGAGCTGGAAATGGGGGAAGCTTGATCTCATGTGTTCCTCCAGAACCATCCTCTCGTGTAGTCTAATGTACAGCCCGAAGGTAAGGCACTAGGACAGGTTAGCCTTCCTCCCCTACTCCCCTTCCATCACCCATGGAAGCCATTTAGTTGATGAGCAACAATAACTTCAAAAATGTATCCAGATTTAAAGATTGACTCAAAAAGCTCTTGTCTTTGGTTACCAGCTAGTGGTGTTTATAGAAACTGAATCATTCAACAGATGACTAAGATTTTAGGGGAGTGGTAGGGAGAAAGAACTTTAATCCTGGCAAATGTAGGTCAATTGATTGCACAACTCTCGAAGCCTCTGAGACTACGAGAAGCGGACTGCTAAAGACCAAAGGCCTATAGAGAAAGCCAGCGTTTGTCTCAAACAAGGTGGCACAAAAAAATAGACAAAAGAAAGTCTTTCAAAGAGTAGACGTGAATGGGCCAGATTAACTGATCAGAAAACTCCTTGGCCTGCCAGAACAGTTGATTCTGACCACAGTGCCCAGTAGGATGGCTGTACAAATAGATGAAATGCCCCCCTCCCCATACAAAGGTAGAGACAACTTTTGACCTTATAATTTTCCTGCCTTCCCCCAGTATTAAATACTGGATGTGTCACTTCTAGTTAAAATTATTAGAAGCTTTAGGGCTGCTCTGTGGCTTAGTAGTTAAGGAAACTGGATCCCGTGTGGGGTTAGAATTCAGGTCCTGAAGGCTTGAAAAACATGCCGGGCACATGTGCGTGTGTACTGAAAATATCGGTGGAGAAATGGAGGAGAAGGGATTATAGCATGACAATGCCCTACTGGGCGAAGAGGGTACTTTCTTCCTCTCTGTCTCTCTCTATATATATCTTTGGTGACTGTACATACCCCCTGGCAAATTTAAAAAAATCATTACAAATACCATAGGTTGAGAGATCATAAAAAGATACAGCAGAAAATAATTAATAAGAGTTCAATCATAAAGTGTGGGTTTGGAACTGGATGCAGTAACTGAAAGCATTTTTGGGCGTGTCTCTCTCTGGGGAAGATTTTGGCACATTTTCATTTATATATGGGATGATTTTTTTTTAAAAAAAGCAAGAAGTATTTCTGAAACTTGCAAAAGGAAGGATGCACAAATGTACAGGGCAACCAAGGGATGGGATGCAATATTTAAAACTCATCTGCTTTCTTTAGGTTTACTAATTGCCCCCCTCATTCTGTCTGTTCACACTGAGGTTGTCAGAGTCCTATACTTGTGAGTTACAAGGTGTTTCAGTGAACAACTGCTGTATCACACATGACCCTAAAACTCAGTGGCTTGAAATAACACTGATGTACGACTTCCATCCTCTATGGCTCACCTGGTCTCAGCTCTGTCCTCCCGTCCTCAGCAGGGGTGATACCACTGTATGCTTCTGGTAGCTTTTGGGGCCTGTGATATCCAGGATGAGTTGAAGAAAGTGAAAATGGGAGCCACAAAGTCTTTTAGGACCTAATTCCGAAAGTCACACTGTCCTTCCACAACATTCTGTGGCTCAAAATGAATCACCAGGCCAACTCAGATTCAAGGGGTGGAACCTCAATTTCCCTCTTTATGGGAGAAGCGGTATGTGTGGACAAGCAATGAGAGCAATGTTGATAGATCTCTTGGCTAATAATCTACTACAGTCCATTCCCTGGCTACAAATATTCAGTCTGAAATGTGGTCAGGCATGTGAAACCTGTACCTCTAGCTTAGTCACTAAATAGGGGCCAAGTATTTAGTCTTTCTGATTCTGTAAGTTGCCTGAATTCTGATGAGGTTTCTGCTTCACAGGCAGTTGGCTAGTGTTATTTGTGTGCCTGAAGATCTCGAAAACACATCCCCAGTGCTCTTGCACAGGGCACTGTGCTCAGGAGAGCCTAGCACGGCTTAATGCTCTCAGAGTGATATCTTACAATTCCTGATGCATTTATCTTTGCATTTGTGTTTTGTATATAACAAGATAAGTTAGCATTCAGAGTGCAGGCTCACATGGGACCCCACTTCCCACTGTACCTCTCCTGTCTCCTTAACTACCTCCCTAGATTGGATTTTCAGCCACCTTCTCCCTGTATTGTGTTATCTCAGCTCAACCTGTCATTTCTCCTTGCCTAAATCACTGTTACTCTCTGCCTGGGGTGTTGACCAGGCCAGGTAAGCAAGAGGAAGCTCTTGTTCTGCCTCCCTACTTCCTGTACATGCCCCCCCGCCCCGACCCCATTGGGGGAGTTTCAGGTCAGTCATCCATGCCCCGTGACATCTTGGGATAGGTCATAGTAGTGACTATTCTTGTCCTGGCCTGGCAGCACCATGGTACTTCAAGTGAGTAATTCAGACTCTTCGCCATTTCTGATTCAGGTGACTAGCTTATGACATAGAGGTTATAATGCCTTTGGGGGATCTCTCTCTCTACAATGGTTTCCAGGTGGCAGGTGGTGGGATGGAAAAATGCCTGAATTGACTTCCTCACCCTTGACTGGCCTCGGGCACTGTTCCAGTCATTTCCAGATGACGTGTCAGTTCACCATTCAGGACCAGAATCAAGTAAGTGTGCCCAGAAGCTCCTAAGTATAACCTAAAGGGCCTCTTCCCATTCACTCTCTATCCTTTCTGTGGTAATACTTACTACTCTGTGACATTATATATATTTTAAAATATGAGTTTGTTTGCCTTCACTCTTCTGTTAAGATAAAAGCCTCCCAATGACAGGTACTATAGACAGTACCTAGCACAGTTATCTTGGCATTCAATAAAATGTAGCAACAACAAAAATCAGGAAAACACAAATTCACCTGTATGAGGCACATGCTATAATCTGCATTTTACACATTTGAAAACAAAGTCTCCAGAGGTGAACTGATGTGGCTAAGGTCGTATACCTAAGAAGCAATGATGTTGGTTTTGAAGCAAAGTTTTTCTTGCAGCCTTCACCCACCACCCTGTAGTCTTACTGTTTTCCATTGCCTATTCTTTTTATTCTCAATTTCTGTGTCTGTATCTGAATCTTCCAGGTAGTGTGAATTCCCTGGCTCCACAACTTTCATTTGTTCATCTGTAAATACCCAAAGACTAGACAGGTGTCTGACATATCCCAAAAATTTAATATCTATTTGTCAAATGAATGGATACATATGCAAATAAATCCTCTCAAAATTGGATTTAGAACACACCAATGATGACCATTGCTGCTGAAAGAAATGAGAAGATGGTCTTTCAAGACGGCCTAGGTGCTTTTCCCTAAATAACTAATTTGTCCTCTATATGCAGTTCAAGTGCTATAATCATACCCATTGTTCTAATAAGAAAGCTTAGAATATAAACAAGGTTATGATACTAAATAAATTTTAAAAAGGAAAGCTTACCAGTTAAAGAGGTTGGTAGGATGTCCAAAGATGCACAGCTAGAAAATGTTGTGGCAAGAATTAAATTCCATCTATCTGCCTCTAAAGACTCTGCTCTTTCATCGGAAGAATATTGTAGAAAGCAAGGTTGTAGAGAGACTAATATTAATTGCAAAACTGAAATAGAATTGTAGTGATTTAAAAGCACAGAAAAATGTCAAGCCTTCTCCTGCTTCCATTCTCTACAGGTACCTGACATTTTCCCTTCAAAGTAGAATGAATTTATAGTTACAAATGATCATTTATTTTCTTTTTTTGCATATGGCTCAAAATGTTTTTTCTTTGTCCTTTTGGTTATCTTCTATTTTAATTGTAGTACTCCTGTTATTTCCAGAATTCTTTTTAGCATAAAAAATTGCCCTGGTGTGTGAAAACTTGCCTGACTTGGACTTCAGGTTAAGTAATCTCAAAGGCAAACTCATCAATAGAGTTGTAAATCTTGGAAGACCAATATGACAAAGAACAATGAACAAGTCACACTGGGAACTCTGCCCCTGCCCTGTGTAAGCAGGTTGCTATGGTAACAGTGTAAAACTTGGGAAAGCAGTTATTAGGGGATCACTCTAGGACACTTAGCGATAGTCAGTTTCATAAACTCTTCTAGGCCCATGCTCTGTGGCGTGGCTGGCAACATACTGCACTGCACTGCTAGAAGCCACTTGGCCAACTATGAGTTCGAATTTCTGGCTTAGTGGACTCAAATACGTGGTGTGCGTGCATAGACTTCCAAGATCCTGATGAGCTAGAGTACTGAGGGAAGGAGATTGCAGCATGATCAGACCCTAGTGAGAGTGCTTCTTTCTCCTCTCCCTTCTCTTTTCTTTCTTGCATATATTCTCAATCATGAATGAAATGAATGAACTTGGAAAAAAAAAAAAAAAAAACCTCTAGGAAATTTCTTCCTTTCCACTGAGCTTGGAATGTTATATTACCTGAATTCCATGAACATCTCTTTAATTTCTACACAAGTCAGAACAAGAATAATCTTGAATTCCTTAAGCTGCCATTAGACTAGGCCTGCTATACCCTCACTCTTCCCCAGAAACAAATGCAGTCCTCACTTCTAATGCCATGGTGATGCTGCATATAAGCTTTGTCTTAGGTCAAATGTGCTACTCACTCTTGTGCCTAGTTTCTTCCTAAACAACAGGATCATGAGCTTCATTACATGGTTGCTTGTGGCAATGGCTCACTCCTTCCCATGCTTTGCTATCCCTTGTGTGAGATGCTGATCCATTTTCCCATGACGGACATTTGGGTGGCTCCCAGTTTAGGGTTTATCATAGGCCCTTTTCCTAGAAGCGGAGGCAGAGAAGGGGATTTTGTATAAGTGGTTTATTCAGGGATGTTCTAGAGGAAAGCAGTGAGGAGGTAAAGGAAGCAGGATGGAGAATATTCTGGGCCTGAGAGAAAAGCTAAGGATGATTGTGAGTTTGTGTAAAGTCTAACCCCAGACTGGCCCTTCAGGGAACTATAGAGAATAAATTGCACCTCGAAATCATTTCTCTTGTCTTAAGGTAAGCCAGGGGACTTTTATACCCTGTGGCAGGTATGGAGTTACCTCTCAGGCACTTTGGGCTCTGTGAAGGGAGCAAGTGCCACCTGTAGTTTTTAGGGAAACAGGATTCCTGGGGGCGTGGGGAGTACGAACAAGGTCTGCTTCATAGCTGGTAGGAAACATGATGCTGTTCCAGGGTCAGAACTAGTGTGAATCAAGTGAGGCACGCAGGGCACAAAATTTAAGAAGCACCTGTTTTTAGGGGCACGTAGAGTGCAGAGCCAGCATTTTATGACCGTGAGAATGAGAACCTAGGAGCCTCGCTTGCCTCATCCTCACCCAGAACTTGCTGCAGTGAACACTGTGTATCTTTGGTGCGTGCATTTCCATGCATTTGCTTGATGTAGACTGAGGAGTGGAATTGCTAAGCCATAAGGCATGTGGACATGTTCATGTGCAGCTCTAGTAGGTACTGCCCAACGGTTTTCCAAATGTTGCATCAATTTCTCAATTTACACACCCACTAGCAGAGTATTGAATTCCAATGCTACACATTCTTGGTATTTTTAATCTTTCTAATTTTAGCCATTCTGGTCAAATTATTGGAATCTCAGTAGATTTAATTTGCATTTTCCTGATGATTAATGATATTGAGCACATTTTCTTGTTCATTGACTATGGATGTTTACTGTTCTTGTTTTTTGTTTTCCAATTGTGTCATCAGGCATTATTGATATATGGAAGTGTGTGTATGTGTGTGTGTGTGTGTGTGTGTGTGTGTGTGTTATCCTGAATACACGTTCTTTATCTAAAACATCATTTTCCTCACCCCGTGGCTTCCTTTTTACTCATTTAATGATGCTTTCGATGATAATTTTAACATAGTTCACATCTTAGCAATATTTTTCTTTATGAGTAGGGATTTTTGTGTTCCATTTAATTAAAATGCTGCTACCTCAAGGTCATATATATTTTATATGATCTTCTAGAAGCTCTATTTTTAAATATTTAAATGACTATTTTACTTTATAATAATTTAAGATTTTCAGACAAACTGCCAAGACAATGCCGAGAGGTCCTATATGGCCTCCACCTAGGATCCCCTATGGCTAGCATCTTACATTATAAGCCAATTTTTCATGCGTAATGGAGTAATACAATTGCATTACAAGTCCATACTTTATATGATTTCCTTAGATTTTTTTCCAGTATCCTTTTTCCCTTCAGGATACTGTATTATATGTAGTTGTCAAGTCTGCTTAGCTGCCTCTGGGTGATGACAGTTTCTCAGACGTCCCTTTTTATTGATGGCTGACAGTTTTGAAGAGTTTTAGTCAAATGTTCTGTAGAATGTCCCTCTATGTGGATATGTCTGATGATTTTGTCCTATGCAAACTAGAGTTATGGGGTTGGGGGAGAAGATTACAGAAATGAGCTACCTTCCCCAGTCACAAAGTCAAGGGTAGAGGCTATCAGCATGACTTACCACTGACAATGTTAACTTTGATCTCCTGGCTGCAGGAATGTTGCCAGTTCCTCCACTGTATGGTTACGGTCCTCTTCCCCTTGTTCATATTGTACTTTCTGGAGCAAGTTACTAAGCCTAGCCCACATTTAAGTTGTGGGATTATGCTCCACCCCCTCGAGGGCAAAGCCGTTACATAAATTATTTAGAATTTTTCTAGGTGGAAAGGGTTGCTTTTGTCCTGTGTTTTATTTATTAAATCATCTGTTTACATTGATATGTATTCATGAATATTTATTTTGTACTTTGGGCTATTTATTTTGTTGCTCCAATTGTTCCAGTTCTGTCCAGTGGCTCTTCCCACTGACTCGTGTGTCTTTTTGACAAGAATTTATCTTTTATTTAGTTTTCAAATTATTTCTCTGCTTTCTGGCACTACAAGATGCTTCAGGCTCATATATATATTCCACGTCCCAACTATAGAGTCAGTCATTTCTCTAAGAAGTGCCACATTTATGCTGGAAAAAAAATTGTACACTAATATGTATAGCGATTAAATGTAAAATTTAAAAGTGTGAAAAAATTAAAATAACATTTAAAAAAGTGCTGATTCTCAGAAACTGAGATCTAGGTGCTGGGTATGATTGTTCCTCCTCAGGCATTGTTGTTTCTAGGGCTTCTCAGAGGACACAGCCAAGTAGTACATGTATGTGTACTAAGACCATGCATGCATGTACACACGCACACTTACTGATAATTGCTTTGACGTCTAAACATTAATATTTTTATCAAGTTAAATAGAAATTCAAGCTGATGTTTCCAACCTTAATCTAATGCCATGCAACTTATTGTAGACTTTTTGCTTATCGGTAACTTACCGCTCCACCAGGGAGAAATCTGGTTTCCACCATCTACTATCGCTTTCTTTTTTTTCCCCCCTCATTTAAAGAATTTTAATTGATTTTATACATTGAATCACAATATATTACTTAGCTTGTAAAGTGAATATACCCAACATGAATACAGCTCCCACCAGTCCAGCTGAGGATACTATACACATTATCATCAACAGACAACAATCCATTTCTGTGTCCCATACATATCTTTCCTCTTTATTTTTTTCCTTAATTTCTTTTCTCAACACTCTCCCCCTTCTCCCACCCTCTTTCCACACCATCTCAAGTATCCAAAAGCATTTTCCATGCTTCTATATCCTCTAATCTTTCAGCTTGCCATCTCTTTCTATTGTTTAATCCTAGTACATAGTGGTTTCAAAATTGTTAACCAGTTCTTGCATGAGAAACAACTTTTTTTTTTTTTCTTTTTGAGAGGTTTTCACTATAGGGCACGTGCGCTCGTCAGACAGACAGAGGGAGACATAGAGACAGAAAGCGAGAAATCACCCCCCAGGGGGCATGGCCATGCCACAATCCCTTCTCCTCCATTCTCCTCTCGGGATCTTGGGCACGCACGCATACGCGCCTGGTGTGAGTTTTAAGCCACGGTCTGGGATGCGAACCGCGGTCGACTACCTGGGAGTCCAGTGACATAGCCATTACGCGAACTGTTGGTTCCCATGAGAAACAACTTTATGAATTAGATTACAGTGCATATGTACAGTCCCTTTTGTCTACAGTCAATAGTTTCTATTCCTTTCTAAATAAAACCAAAAAAACAAAAAACAAACTTATTTATTTTCTCCTACCATCCAATCCAGCAATTTCTATTCCTTTCAAAGGTTACTCAGGTCAGTGCCTTTCTCTCCACTCCCTTCAGAAATGTTAGGCCTTACATTTGTAATAGAGCTTTATTCTTTCACAGTCCTCTGCTTCCTGTATTAGTATCTCCTGTTCTCCTATTGTTTAAATTTTCACATATCAATGTTGACTCTGTGCTATAGAGATTATGGATTTGGCAAATGAATGTATCTACTACCCCATAACCACAAAATAAAACATTCTCTGTGTTCCATCTAATCAACCTCTCTTTCTCCCACGTCTATGGCAACCACAGAAAAAAAGTCTTTTTTTTTTTTTTTTTTTTTTTAGAGATATTTTTGCTATAGGGTGCATGTGCTCTCCAGAAAAACAGAGAGACAAAGGCTAGAACGTAAAAAATCGGGGGAAAGCAAAGCCACACCACAGTCCCTTCTCCATTCTCCTTTCAGGATTTAGGGCATGCACACACATATACCCAGGATGAGTGTTAAGCCACCAGATCTGGGACTCAAGCTTTGGCCGACTATGTGGGAGTCCAGTGACATAACATTACGCCATCTGCTGGTCTCCAATCTATTCGTTATCCTCAAAATTTTGCCTTTTCAGAATATTATATATCTATGGAAGCATACAGTATCTAGCATTCTCAAACTACCTTTTTTACTTATTAATATGTATTTGAATTTTATCCATGTTGTGTGAATTAATAGTTCTTTTTTTTTTCTTTTTTTCTGAGAAAGATTTTTTTTGCTATAGGGTGCATGTGCCCATTAGAGAGACAGACAGACAGAAAGCGAGAAATCACCTACCAGGGACGATGGCCATGCCCAATCCCTTCTCCTCCATTCTCTTCTCAGAATTTTGGGCATGCACACACCAACACCTGATGTGAGATTTAAGCCACCAGCAGGTCCAGGACTCGAACCATGGTTGTCCATGCAGGAGTCCAGTAACATAACTGTTATGCCATCTACTGGTCCCAATAGTTCATTGCTATAAAACTTTCTTTCTTTTTCTTTTTCTCTTTCTTTCTTTCTCCTTCTTTCTCTTTCTTTCTTTCTTTCTTTCTTTCTTTCTTTCTTTCTTTCTTCTTTCTTTCTTTTTCTTTCTTTCTTTCTTTCTTTCTTTTTCTTTCTTTTTTTTTTCCTATAGAGAGACTTTGCTATAAGGCACATGCTCTTGCTGGAGAGACAGAAAGAAACAGAGAGATGGAAAGTGAGAATGTCTGCCAGGGAGGACAGCCATGCTGCAATTCCTTCTCTTCCATTCTCCTCTTGAGATTTTGGGCATGCATGCACACATACCTGGTGTAAGTTTTAAGCTATCAGGTCAGGGACTGAGCCACAGTAAACTACATGGGAGTCCAATGATATAACCATTATGCCATCTGCTGGTTCTAGCTTTCTCTCTCTTTCTTCCTTTCGTTCTTCCTTCTTTCCTTCCTTCCTTCCTTCCTTCCTTCCTTCTTTCTCTCTTTCTCTTCCTCTTTCTCTTTCTCTCTCTCTTTTTCTCTTTTTTCTTTCTTTCTTTCTCCCTTTCTTCCTTTCCTTTTCTTTCTCTTTTTTATTTGTTTTGAGATATTTTTGCTATAGGGTGCATGGGCTTGCCTGAAAGTCAGAGTGTTAGAAGCAAGAAATCACCCCCTGGGGGAATGACCGCTCCATAATCCCTTCTCCTCCATTCTCCTCTCAGCACTTTGGGCATGCAGGCACATGCGCCCAGTATGAGTTTCAAGCTGCTGGATCTAAGACTATAGCCACTGTCAACTATGTAGGAATCCAGCAACGTAAGCTTTACACCATCTATTAATCCTGATTGCTGTATAACTTTTAATAATGTGGATATATCATAATTTATTTATTCATTCATCTATTAAAAGACTTTTTATTTCCTTCCAATTTTATAGATGAATACAATTCTTATTTATGTAAAAGTTTTGTGTGAGTTTATGTAAAAATTTTGAGCAAGCATAAATTTTCAAATCCATTGAGTAAATACCTGGGAGTACAGGTACTGAGTCCCATAGTAAACCCATGTTTAGCTTTTGATATGAAACTGCCTTCCAAAATGGCCATACCATTTTGCATTCCCATGAGCAGTGAATGAGCATTCCCATTGCTCCACATCCTTATCAGAGCTTGATGTTATTATTTTTTATATTTAGCTATTCTAATAAAGTGATATTTTATTGTTATTTTAATCTTTGTTTCCATCATGAAAATTGATGTAGATCATCTTTTCATATGCTTATTTACCATCTGTATATCTTCTTTAGTGAGGTATTTGTTCACATCTTTGCTTGTTTTAAGTTTGGTTGGTTGTTTTCTTATGAATGATTTAAAAACTTCTTTACATATTCTACATGTAAGTTTTTAGTCAGATATGTAATTTTCTACATTGTATCCTAGTATTAGCATCTTTTTTTATTCTCTTAGCAGTGTGTTACAGAACATAATTTTTAATTTTAATAAATTCCAACATAACATTTTTTCTTTCTAAAATTTTTTTAACTTTTCAATTTCATAAAATTCTTGGTGTTGTACTTGCCTTCATTTCTTTTATTAAAAATTTTAAATTTACATTTAATCATTGTACATCTTGACAGCATACAATGTGTTTTTTTTTTCTGTTTTTAAGAGAGATTTTTGCTGTAGAATGCATGCACTTGCCAGAGAGACAAAGAGACAAGAAAGTGAGAAATCACCCCCCCCAAGGAGATGGCCACGTCACAACCCCTTTTCCTCTATTTTCCTCTTAGGATTTTGGGCACTCATTTGGACATACCTGATGTGAGTTTTAAGCTACTGGTTCTGGGACTCAAACTATAGTCAACTATATGGGAGTCGAGTGATATAACCATTATGCTATCTGCTGGTCCCACAGTTTCTCAAAGCATACATGTATTGCATGTTCATCAAGTCAAAGATATTATCATAGACATCATCCTCAAGAGATAACTTTTCATTCTTATTTCTGTTACATCTGTTTTTTTTTTTCTGAGCCCCTCCCTCCCACCACCACTGTCACCCCCTCCTACAGTCTTTTGTACCCACGCTTGCCCCCTCTGCTATGATATCTTCCCATCTTCCAGTGTCTGCCTTGAAGTGCAGACATTTCGTATATATTGAGCAGGGACAGTTGTTAGACAGACAAACTAATCACCGAATCAAGGTAATGCAAATTTTCTCCATAGCTTTTTCTAGAAGTTTTATAACTTTGCACTTTACATTTAGATCTCAAATCTATTTTGAGTTAATTAGAAGTTTTATTTTTTAAGCTCTTACATTTAGATCTTAAAGCCTCATGGAATTGATTTTTATGTAGGAGACAAAGTAGGGGTCAGAATTCATTTTTCCATTTGAATTTTAGTTGACACAGCACTATTTATTGAAAAGACTGTCCATTACTCACTGCTCTGCAGTGTCACCTTTGTCATAAATGAAGTGTCCTTATTTGACTGAATCTATTTCTGGACTCTCTTCTGGTCCATTGGTATATTTGTCTGCTCTTGCCCCAGTGCCATGCTGTCTTAATTAGTGTGGCTTTATAAGAAGCATTTATATTGATAAGCCCTCCAACTTTCTTCTTTTTAAAGATCATCTTAGTTATTTTCTTACTCTTTGCATTCCATATGAATATGAGAATCAGCTTCAAATTCCCATAAAGAAATTTGGAATTCTGATTAAAAGAGTATCAAATCTATAGATTAATTGTGAATAATACAATTAATCCCTCCAGGGGGGATGGCCATGCTGCAATCCCTTCTCCTCCATTCTCCTCTTGGGATTTTGGGCACACACGCACATGCACCTGCCGTGAATTTTAAGCCACAGTGTCCAGGACTCAAACTTCAGTTGGCAACATGGGATCCAGCAATGTAACTGCTACACTATCTGCTGGTCCCATTGGTGTTAATTCTTTAAAAGCACGAACATGATCTACTCAGCATTTATCTGTGTCTTCTTAAGTTCCTTTCAATGATGTCCTATAGTTTTGTTTGTAGAGGTCTTGAACATCTTTAGTTTTATTTCTATACATTTGAAGATTTTTTTAGTTATTGTTATGTATAATTGTATGAATTTCATTTTTGATTGCTCATTATTAGTATGTAGAAATACAAATGAGTTTAAAAAACATATAGGTTGTGTGTGATGATCAATTATTGTAGTTTCCTACATCATTTCTGTGGATACTGGGCTAAATTCTCTCATTTATCTCTCTGGATACACTTTACTATTCTCCATGCCTTTTAACCCTAGTGGATAACAAAGGATTCCATGACTTTTAGCTTTCTGCTGAGTTTGACCAATGGGGGTCCCATGGGATGTGTTTGTCAGGAAATGAGGAGGGTATATACAAGATGTTTATTGCTCAGGTTCTGTTCCTCTGAGATTGTCTCTTGCTGGCTGTGTCACTCAGAGAAGATGTATAGCTCCTATCAATTAGCTGACTCTACAGGGATCTCTCCTAGCTCCTAACACCCCATGTTGCCTGGGCTTAGAAGTAATGAAAACTAGTGCTGGTGGGCCTGGCTTCCTTCCCTGTCCCTTGTGGTCCCACTACATTCCAGCTACAATTTTGTAGTAGTCCTCTTGTAAGTAAACTCTATTTAAATTATCCTAATTTGCATGTGGTGTCTGTTCCTGTTGAGATCTTGGCAGAGACAGGTACAGAAATTTCTGAAATGATAAAGCCTATTGTTATAATGCAACGATGAGCAAGCCTATACACAGGTTCTTAGAGAAGTTGAAACTGCATCTTCACTTATGTCCTTTGGTTCCTCCTCTCTCCATTCTGGCAATGAGAAATGGCAATGAACATTGGTTGCTGGTTCAGTGTATTTGCCACACATGCAAGATAGTCTTCAACCTTGGAAAATGTTGATTCCAAGGCTGAGTCATTAATAGGCTTCCCATGCCTTTATAAGGTCGTGTGTTCGCTTGGTGGCCATGAATCCCTAAGCAGCCCTCCATTTCTTTGTTTCATCTCAGTGTCAACTCTTTCTCAGTATATGACGCCAGAGCAGAGTATAAGTCAGGTGTTTGGCAAGTCCACAGATGGGGTGAGCATCACAGGCTGGGAAAGAAAAGTCTAGAGCAGGTATCAATTCCAGTGAGGATGAATTCCTGCTACATCAAAGTGAATGAAATTCACTCCGGTGAGTTTGCCTCTAGCTAGGCTGATTGATCCTCTTCTGTACTAGTACCATAAAGGGCATCTGGCTTATTTCTTGCTTCTGTAGCAATAAACCCTAAACAATGGCAGTAACCTGTGAGCCCAGGTGAGGGGATGCCACAATTTTGAGAATAGCCTCTATCCATGTTGCTAAGTACACTTGTCTGTGGCCCTTTGAACAAGAATGGGTATTACTGGGGAAGGAGGCTGCAAGTTACTAGTAAGAAACCCTAGGAACTTGATAATTAAGGACATCTTCCACACAAAGTCATACTGGTAGATAATTTAAGGGACGCAGTTAAAAATAATTGATATTACTACAAGCAAGACACAGACTTGATTAACTTAAGCAACAAATAATTTATTGTAGAGGTATGAAGCAACTAACCTAATTGATTGGGTTATTAAAGAGCCAGGCATCAGAGGAGATTCAGACACCATAAGGCATCCAGGTTGCAGGAACTGGGATGGTGAGGCAACTAGATGATATATCATCCTATACCTTCTCAGCAGTACTCGGACAGTGAAAGGGAGTGCTCTGACCATCGTGTTGTGATGGTAGGCACACATTGCAACATGTGATTTCGCAGGGATAGTCTCCTGGGAGTGTCCGCCTATTTCTTTAGCTCCGATTTTTTCTCATCCTTCTGCTTCTCCACTCAAGTTTCAAACTCCAGCGAGACAGATACTTCAGAGCTTGAGAAACATATCCACACCTTGGACAGAGGATGTGTGGAAAACTTGATTGGCAGTTTCCCGGATACTGAACGTAACAGCAGAGCAGTATCACATGCCCGCCCTAAGGTAAAGCCAGGAAACTCTTACTACATTTGTTTTTTAATTTGCTAAGCTGGCAAAATAATGAATGTCTACTCACCAGAGGAGGTGTATGACTGACTCCCAAATGACATATTTTTTTATAACAAATTGCATGTTTAAATCCTCCTGTGTAGTGTTATGTGGTAAAAAGGACAGGCTTATCTGAAATCCTGAGTCTTGGTTGAAATCCTCATCCCAGCACTTTTAGCGGGTGTAATCTCATGCAAGATACTTGACTTCTTTTACAGTTTTTATGTCACAGTAACTTGAGTGTTAAAGATGCCTAGTAACAGCAGGATTATTTTCAACATTAAATGGAGCAATGTATCTAAGTGACTATGGGTCCTGTACACTATAGATTCCTAATAACTCCATCATTCTGGCACCTGCACCTTATTTTTTCTCAGAAAGGAGTCAACTTTCTTGGGCCCAGCAGTTAGCATAATGGCTATGTCGCTGGACTCCCATGTAGTCGACTGTGGTTTGAGTCCCGGACCTGGTGGCTTAAACTCACGCTGAGCGTGTGTGCGTGCGTGCCCAAGATCCTGAGAGGAGAATGGAGGAGAAGGGATTACAGTGTGGCCATCCTCTCTGGGGGGTGATTTCGCTTTCTCTCTCATGCGCACGCAAGTGCACGCATCCTATAGCAAAAACCTCTCAAAAAAAAAAAAAAAAGTGGAGTCAACTATCTTGCCTTAAAAAGAGTGTAGTCTTTGGAGGTGTGCAAATCTGAATTTGTTTCCTGTCACTGCCATCTATTAAGCTTTATGTCCTTGGAAAAGTTCTGTAACTTCTCCAAGCCTTAATTTTCTTAAAGGGAAGAAAATGTCCACTTCCAGGGTGTTTTATGAGGCTTTAATGAGAAGAGAGTTTTGGGATTGCCTGGTGCCCTCTGCACCAGTGGGTACTCAATGAACATAGTAGAATTGGCATATTCATTTCCAGCTCATCAGAGCTGTTCAGTGCTTCAAAGATAAACAAGAATTCCTGCAGCAAAATAAAATGTTCTCAAACCACAGAGCAAATAAACAATTTGCCAGGAAGTCCATGAGATAAGATGGCATGAATCATTTCCAAGGTATCCTCTATGGAAGTACAACAGTCTCTATTGGTTCTTGGTGCTAACAGCAACCGGCAACATTCAAACAGAAATTCCTTATCCTCCAGGATAAAGCTCTGGTATACAGTGGTCTTGCTTTTCCTTCATTCATTTTCTTACAGTAACCCCTATTATCTGGGAGCTTGTGAGAGCAATAGCAAACTTAGATATCTGGGCTGAAAGTGGGAAGTGAGTTTTACTTCTGTATCTGCTATTTTGCATTTGATATAAGTGATCACAATCTACCACTAACCTCAGCTCTTTAATATATAAGAGGAAATGAGGCTTTGAAGTATTGGCAAGTGACACACAAGGTGTCATCTCCCTCCTCCACCCCAAGCCCACAGCATATACCAGGAAAACATCAGGGCTCTCCTTCTTGCTGAGCCCAGAGGGACTTCAGCATCCTTTTCTAGGCAGCCCCTGGGAACCAGCCAAGGTTAGATCATGAAGTGAACCATGTTTACAATAGTGACAATGACAGCTATCGCTATTTGAGTCTTACTGTGTGCATTGTGCTTTAACTTGTTCAAATTTCACTCCGACGTCAGCTCCTATTATTACCCCCATTTTACAGATGGGCAAAACAGGGCTAAATGATTCCTGAGAGCTGAATTGATGCAAGAATCCTTCCCTTTTCCTTTATAAAATCTTTTTTTAAAATTGCTAGAGGGTGAATGAACTCATCAGGGAGATGGGGGCAGTAGGTAGGAGGGAGAAGGGACTCCCCAGTGGGGAGTGGTCATGCCACAATTCCTTCTCTATTTCTTCATCCTGTCTGGATTTGGAGCACACAGGCACAAACACCTGGCATGTTTTACAAACTACCAAGGCTGGGATTCAAGCCACAGTTGGCCATACTGGATCCAGCTCCCTTAACCACTAGGCTATGGGGCTAGCACTCTCTTCTTAGTCTCTACTGGGAGCAAACAAGAGGGAATTCTTGCCAATGCTTCCAGAGTATCCACCAAAGCAAAACAACAGTCTACCAGAAGTCATAGAAAGATAGATGCTTCTGCCCTTACCATCTTCTCGAATGCATATACATTTGTCTGCCACAGACGAGGAATGCTGGAATCCATAAGTCAGAATGACACTGGAAGGGCAAACCTGATTTGGAACTACAAATACACACACAGAGGCCCATCTGGCCCCGTGTCTCTCTTTCCACTTGTCTTTAGATGGAGTGGCACCAGATCCCCACCCATGCCCCAGTGTCCCACTCCAATCTGTTTTGGTTAGAGCAGGGAGATAGGAGGCCCATGCAACCTGTATCTAAACCTTTAAGCCACATTGTCCAATCTATATCATTAAAGAAAAGAAAAATAATGCTTAATGTTTATAATAAGATGACCCTTTGCACTTCCAGTAACCATTAAGTTAAAATTCATTTAAAAATAAACATTTTTAGAGGGAAAATAATTTTTAAAATTTTAATTCTTGTTTCTCTTGTTTTATACTAGAAACAATTGCCTAATTACTGGTTGATGTGACTATGTGAACAAGAAGGGACAGTAGACAGAGACTTTCTGTGGACTTCTCTGGGACTTGTGGCCAAGGGCCTTTATCCTTACAGGTGCAGGGTTTTGGGTAGAGATAGGTGTTTGGATGGCTTGAGGCAAAAAAAAAAAAAAAAAAAAAAAAAAAGAGTCCGGCATCAAGGTATTCTCTGTGGAGTTCTAGACAGGGGCTTTGTGCATGACATGGACCTTGGCTAAACTCGGTGAGCAAGACTCCTGGCAGGGGTAGAAGAAGCAGCAGGCACCAAGAACATATCTTAGAAAGCTAGTGACCAGACTACAGGTAGCAAGATGACTTACACACATCTCCAGTTTGGTTTTCTTAGGGAAACTAAGTACATCCACAAGGTACCCACAAAGATATATAGTCAAATGTGAATAAAAATTATATGTAAAATTTTAAAAGCAGAAATTGAAGAGAGGACCTTTGAGTATAGACCTGAATTAACGGGGAGAACAGCATATAATATACAGCGAAGGCCAAGCCTTCCAAAGACAGAAGGTCAGGAGGCTGCGCTGGGGCAGCCTCATACTGATAGTCAACCAACAGGGCTGCCCACTCAGTCCCTGGGCATTCTCAGAAGCACCCCTGCCCCATCTGCTTGCATTATGAAAGTAGATGGAGCTAACAAAGGCATTCCAGGGCTTTGCTTTCAACTTGTCCAAGTTTATTGTACTGGATGTGGCTCATCTGTTGGGATAAAATGAATGCTGAGTGACTTTCAAGATAGCCTCACTGCTGCTATATTTTGGGTCAAGTTACATGGAGGGTGCAACTTGGAAACTGCTCTCAGGTTCCTCTGAAAAAACATTTACTTTCGACATGACAAAGGCAGTATCATATCTGTTGGGCTTTGAATGTCTGTGTCACCTCTCGGGTTCATGTTGAAACTTCATTGCCAGCACAAAAGCATTACTATGTAGAGTCTTTAGGAGGAGATTAGGCCACAAGGGTTCCACCCTCATGGATGGAATTAGTGCCTTATTAAAGAACTCAAGGGAGCACAGTGGCCTTTTCGCCCTTCCATCTTCCTGGCACCACCAAAGAACATAGCAGAAGGCAGCATTCTGAAAGCAGAGACTATGCCCTCTAGATACGAGCCTATGAGAACCTGGACTTCCCCGTTTTCAGAACAGTGAGAAATAAATTGCTATTGTTTATGAGTTGCTTAGTCTTAGGTATTTTGTTATAGCAGCACAAAAGAGCAAACACAATGAGCTTTTAGTGCTAGAAGATGCCAACCAAGAACTATAATGACCTCAAAGCAAACAGGTGATGGTCTCAGTTTTTAGCGATCAGATACCTCTCCACTAACTCGGGATGGTAACCTGTCCCAGGAGATATGCCGAGAATCTGTTTCTTATTTTCCAGATTATTCTTTCCAAGGGAATCAAGGCTGATCGAGTTGATCAAGTTGTATCCCAGCTTCCTAAGCACTCAATTTTCTTAACTTGGCTTAAAAGTCAAATAATCTAAACCCTCTGGCGTTTTCTTTGCACACGTTTTTTTTTTTCCCACTGTTTGGCACATAGCTACATTCCCTAGACCCCAGGAATACTGGACTCATCTCTATTCATTGGATTTGAAAGATTCTTTCATGAGTGTATCTACATACATGCCTTAAGTCCACACGTACTTATTGAAATACAATTACATTCTGTGTTCTAGGCTCAGAGAAAAGACAATGGGGCAATCAAATTTCTTACTTGATGTATCTTATGTTCTAATGAAGAAATAGACATTAAATGAGTAAATAATTGTATGACACAATGTCAAGGATAAATAGTCAGACAGTGCTAACGTCAAATTTTACTTACCTGGCTCCTCTTTAAAAATCAGAAGGTTTTTAAGCAGAGGGCTGACTCCCTCAAGGGCAAAATGGGAAGGAGCTGAGAGGATCCCAGATTGTAGTTGGACCATGAGGAAACCATCCTGCCACCACACCCAGAACTCTCGGGTCAACCTCACTCATTTTCATTATAGGCCCAGTGCCTGTAGGAGTTAAGTTCGTTGGGACTCTTCTCTCCCTTCTCTTGTCTGCATCTGGGAAGGTCAGACAATCCTCTGTCCTCCTTTGTACTATCTCCTGCCCTGCCCTGTCCTGGATTTGGTGAGCACCACTTTTCTCATCTTCAAGAACAGCATCCGCTGCTTTCAACTCCCTGGTAGATCAAATTTCCAATCTTGCTGCCATCTTGATTTTTCCTCTGGATTCTTCAGTTTGTTAATATTTTTTCCAAAGGTAAAAAGGAAAATTTACTTCTTGAGCAACCAGTACAGTGTATTCACTTTGGATTTTCAAATTTGTTTCCTTCTTAAAAATCCTGGGTTTATAGATCTTTATTTTCTCCCACCCTCCCTACCTCCGCTCTCGTTTCATTTCATTCACTGCACCTCTGACATTTTAGTTTTACTCTCTCTTCGTGTATCTGACGCCTGCCCAATTCTCCCATGCATCATTCACAATTTTATTAAGAGATTATTGCTTACCCATGAAATAAATCTCCTCACATTGCAGTGGCTGCCAGTTCAGGTTCAGTTAATAATGTCCCCCTTGATCTTTTGCAAACACTTTCGCACTTCATTAAGAATCTTAGTAAATCTTGTCAACACACACATATGCAGACACACACCCACTAATATGCAGCAGGAGGCCAACTCACTCAGGAGACTTTCTGATAAGCAGAGCATTACCTTTATGGGGAAAAAAATGCTTTTATAAGTGCTATGATAAGTTAAATAGAGGTGACCCATTTTCTAGCCCTGACTCCCCACCCTGAATTGGCTTGGGAATTAGTACTATTAGTTACCTAGGAAGAGGCAAGTTGTTTCACATAACAAATAAATTTCTAGGGAAAAACAAAAACTGCAAGGAAGCACTTGGTGAATATATGGGGCAGTGACAGCCCATTGGGGAGTGTCCAGAAAAGGAGTTTCAGAAAACAGAAAGCCCCTCAACTCTTAACCTCTTCCCTTCTTTAGTAAGGTCTACATTGTTTGTGCTCTCTTTGGGACCATGGATTCTATGAAAGAAGGCAAAGCTTTGCCATGTTAGGTATCTAAGCTTTGAGGGGTCAAAAAAAAGAAACAGTGTGGGCCCAAGAACCAGAGACAGAGTTGGTCATGGGAGGACAAGACCCAGAGAATTGAAGAAATATGGGGGAGAACTTATGATTTCCAAATGCCACAGTAAAATTCTGACCTAATAATATTAGTTCTCCAGATGCAAAAGTCCTTAGCTATCCTCTTAATTATCTACCTTTTCCCATATATTTACTGATTGGTACATTATTTGTCTATATCCTTGTCCGTGAAGTTGGCCCAGCAAATACTTCTCTAACATAGTGAACAAGAAAACTTCACCCCTAGGTTGGAAGCAGGGATTGGGGAGTAGGGGAGGTATGGGTATGGTGAGACATTTATAGAATTACAGAATTTAACAAGTGAAAGAGCACTTAAAGATCCAATCCTTGAGAGGTATCTGAATCCTCTACTTCATCAGTACTTACCTGTAACTATTTAAAACCTCCATTGGTTGAACTCACTTCTTGAATCAGCCTAACCCAATCTTGGAAAACTGTGAGAGAGAAAATATCCTCCTGAGACTGAAGCAAAATTCTCCTTTTATAGTTTTATCTATTTACCCCCAATCTGTCCCTGAGTACACTTCAAGCAAGCACATTGCTCTTACTGTAAGTCTTTAGATACTGTAAACATTGAGCTACCAGACCATTTGTGTGTGTTAATTACTTCCTTTTTTTAAAAGAGATTTTTGCTATAGGGCCTGTGCATTCACTAGAGAGACAGAGACAGAGAGATAGAAAGTGAGAACTCACCCTCTGCCTCCCCAGAGGAAATGACCATGCCTCAATCCCTTCTTCTCCATTCTCCTCTTCGGATTTTGGGCATGCATGCACATGTGACTGGCATGAGTTTCAAGCTACCACATCCAGGATTCAAGCCATGTGGGAGTCCAGTGACATTAACCATTATGCCATCTGCTGGTCCCAATTAGTTCCATCTTCAATGTTTTCCTACAACAAGCTTTCAATCTCCCTCACATCCTGTTAGCTCATCATTCAGTGAAGTCTTGGAGGGGTGTATTCTAAAACAAATGTAATACTCAGAACTAAACGTGGTATTGTAGACCCACTGTGATCAGCAGTGTGTCCCATCAACTACATCTGCAGTAACTTTGCCCTCTGTTCTCTGGCTGAGAAGAGTTCCCACACCTACGTGTGTGTTACCTCCTAGTACAAAGGGTCTTCAAAAAGTTTCCAAAAAATGCCTATTACAAAAAAATTTGCATGATTTCCATCATTTTACAACAGTATAAATTAATTATTTAATTTCACTTTTCCACAAACTTTCTGAAGCCCTCTCACATGAAACAAGGTAAAATAGAGACAAGTTTTGTTTCAGTTTTGCGGCACGGATTTGGTAACAAGAACAACTTCCCGTTTGAGATCCTGCCATCTGTTGGAGAGTCAGAGAGTCTCCCTTAAGAGTCTAAGCTCTAACTCAACAGGAACGCAAGTCATCGACAGTCCTTCATAGGACAGTCCTGATGAATAGTTCTTGTTATTACAAAGCCTTTAGAACGTGATCTGGAATTCTAGAAGTCAGGCTTCCAGAATGAATGTCGGTAGAGGTTATCTAATTCAAGACAGGCTCGGCAAAGACGTGGTTCTCTTCTCCTGACTGCTTTCCATAGCAGGAGTTCTCAGTGCTTACCTTGCCAATTAAACAGTTGGTTGTTAATATATTCTTAAAAACTTAATTTAGCATCCTCTAAATGTACTTCTACTTTGATTGCAACAGCCAGAACTGAAAGGAGGAAAATTAAGATGGATAAACCAAAAGAAAACAAAAATAGATTCTATAAATTGTATTAAATTAACTGCTACTTGGTTGCTATGAGTTTTGTTCATTTATGGCAATATTGTTCTATTCGCGATGATAGTGAAGTTATGATTGTAATAGAGGAGTAATGGAGCCCTCGGTGTGTCAATACCATATAGGCATTTTCACATTTAACCCTCACAGCAACTCCATGGAATGAGAGGCAGAGGCTCAGGGCAGGGACGTTATTTGCAGTGAGTACCCATCCAGGCGTGCTTATTCTGCACCTTTCAGGTACTTGTAGTAGAGAGCAGAGATGAAATCCCCCTCTCCTTTAGTTGAGTAATTTTATGTTATAAAAGGGAATAGCCCTCTTTCCTCGCTTTAGGGTTCTCCTTATTAGTTAGCTATTGTCATTATAATTGGCATTATTTCAGTGATGTGGGGATTCAAGAATGAAAGGGAAGAATGCACCCGGTGCAAGTTGTAGCATGCAGTGTGCTCAGTAAATATCATCCTAGTATGTCCAGAGTTCATTGGAATAATCACAGCTACACCTTCTTAATGTCACATGAACAGTTTCAGAAATGTTTGTTCATTCAGCAAGTATTTATTGAAAGCACAATACACTCCAGGCAGAAACAAAGGCACCCAGAGGAAAAGAATCTTCCAGGGCAAAGTCCTTGATATTTTTCTTAGTGGCTTGTCTATGCCCTTCTTAGAGGACAAAAGCAGTTCAGTAACTTGGTCAAGGTCAAATAACTGGTCTCTGGAAGAACTGGAGTTTGATTGAGCCCGTATTTTCTTACTTTGCCCAAATATTTGATGCTTCCAGGACACTGTTCAACTCCTTCTGGAGGAAGACGTTGCATTTCTGGCCCATGACCTGAAAGCTGCAGAGTCCAGGAAATGAGGTCTGGGAAAGGAGCCTGCCTCTCTTGTACTTAGGGGTCAGTGCTCCAGACCTGGTAGGAACTAATGCCAGACCAAAGTGAAGCTGCTTAGGCTGGAGAAACAATAGAGCATCTTTTAGGGCTTAGACCATGCTGCCATGCTCTCTGATTCCTAATCAAAAGCAGGCCTTCATCTCTGTGAGCCAGAGATGTGCAGACTGAAAGAATGGAAAATTTAATTTGAGAGCTAATACGTACAACCCTGGAGTGGGAGCCCAGTTGTGAGGTCAGTGTTTATGAAACATGAGAGGCCTAAGTCACATCTTAAAAGTCCAGGTCTGAGGGATGGTACAGGCCTTTGAGTCTGTGACCCATAACCACAATGTGCCCCCTCCTCTGTTCTCAGGTTTTTCATTCACGTCTTATGGGAAGCAGAGTAGAGTCGTACAAAGAGGGTGTGGAATTGACAGAGCTGTCATCTACTTTCTCACTTGTTCCCTTCTCCTCGGTAAAGGTTCCTTTTCAGTGGCAAAGCAACACAAGCTTTCCACCCTTCTCTCCATAGAGAGTGACCAGTAGTCACTGACCAAGTTCAAGCTGTTCTCTCTTCTACAAACACAGAAAGACAATAAACAAAAACCAAACCAAACCAAAACAAAAACCCACCCTGTAAATTACACTGTGAAAAAGAACAATAGGTCAACAGATTTTATGTCATCATCTGTAGGAAATCACACACACTAAGTAGGGGTGGCTGTTTCGGAAATCTCAGTCCCCCACTTGGAGAAACATCAGGCACCCACAAGTTAGAGCTCCAGGGTCCTTGCTTCTCGCTGGAACTCAGGACTGGTTTTTGAAGCATGGAAGCCAGTTGTACGAGGCCAGGCCTGACGTGGACATGGTGAGCTCTGCTTGCAGGACTTTCGGAGGTAGTGGATATATATCAGCAGGGAGTCAGGGAAGAAGAAAGCAAACAGAAAGAGAAGGCCTCTTCCCAGCTTCAAGTGCAGACTTCCCAGTGGAATATCTGAGTCATTGTTGTGGGACATTCGGAAACGACCACATCAGATGTCATGAGCAGATGGGGACAAAAGGTATTAACCTTTGATATCTTACTATTATGTACTCCAGG
>NW_006159968.1:1003866-1036910 GCF_000334495.1 Tupaia belangeri chinensis | reverse complement strand
AGGGATTTCAAATTTTGTTACAAACTCTGAGTAAGCTTCAGTTTTACGTATACATTTATATAATCAAAATAGCACCAGAATTCCCTTTATTTAGTCCCCTATGTTTTACTGTTTGGATGGCTTCCAGTCATACACTATAACAAATTCTGCAATAATCAACAGTGACCTAGTAAGTTTGTGTGGCTCACGTTAATTTTTAACTGCAATATGAATAAGTGAAAATAGATGTTCCCGCCCCCCCAAAATAAAATAATAGGATCATTAAGCAGTAATTGGTCATTATAAAATTTATTGAATGAAGTAATTAAAGTGGATAATTTGTTTAAATTTTCTATTTTGACTTCGTAATGCATGCACAAGTCACAATACTGCAGTAACACACATATGCATGTATCACCGTAGGCTTATATATACTGTGTACGCATACACATTATGTACATATATTAATGTATACGTTCTATGAACAATTTTTAAATGGCAGTGTTAGACAAGAAATACATTGGCTCTTGGACTGCTCTTATATCTTCTACCCAAACTTAACAAAATCCTGTTTTCTATTTTTGTTAATTAAGAACAGTCACCACTAGTGATTTGATGAGAGCAACTGCCTTTGATATCAGACTAAAACTTCTTTCTTTGAACCAAGCTGGCCCATGCATGGGTCAAGATTTCAGTGACCCACAAGAAGGATCTATGGTGATGAGGCAGCCTTCAGGAGAAGGTTTTGAAAAATTTCCATAGGAGTTGGTTTCGGGACTGGGCTGGGTTGTAGTGTCCCCAAGACCTCTCAATGCTACTTCCACCAGGAGAAATGTTTTTTCATTAGTTTTATGTTTTGTTTCATTTTATTAATTTTGTCCTATGAAAGATTTCCTTGGAACCTAGGGTCCCCAGAAACCAAAGCTTATAAAGAACCCCAACCTAAACAACTCCAGAAGAATCCCTACTGATCTTTACTGGTTTCTGCTACTTCCTCTGTCTTCTTTCCCACCAGCCCACTTTCTCTCTCTCTCCCCTTTACATATACACAGAATTTTAAAAATAAAATTATTATTTTATTTTATATTATATATCCATACGTGTATACATAATTTTATATTTTATGTATATTTTATATATATGTGTATATATATATATAATTATTTACATGTATACTCATATGTATATATTCACACACACCATCATTAACTATGTTGCATTAGACCTATACAGATCGCCTTGGATGGATTTGTATATTAATTGCTAAAAAAGAAATCCATGTTAAGAAGACATATACTGTGTGTGTGTGTGTGTGTGTGTTTCATTTCTTCACCAGTTAAAAAATTAACTGATATGCTCTTTTATTTAGAATAGAAGTCTAGACATGTGATTGCTGGGGCAAAGAACAGTATTTTTTTTTCTTACATTATATAATATGTTACCATTTTGTTCTTCAAAAACACACAATAATAAACAATTCCATAAGTGATGTGTGATGGTAATGATGTTTTTTCTTCAGTTCTTGCCGTCAATATGTATACGTACTCTTTATATTTGTCAGGCTATGGATACAAAATGTTATATTGGAGGTAGTTTAATTTCCGTTTTTCTGAATAGTAGGCATGCTCAGAGACATTTCACTTTTGTATTAATTATGACTGCTTTTGTTCCTTTGTGAATTGTTTATTCACATTGAATTACCATTTCACAATAAGTCTTCTAGTTTTTCATTTGAAAAGGTTCTTTGTATTCAATAATAATGCTATTGGTCACATATATTGTAAATATTTTATTTTGAAATAATAATTTTGAATTTATCTCTTAATTCCTGGTGTCTGTTTTTTTAACTTTAGGGTTTGTTTATTTTATAGCTTTTGGGCAACCTCTTTACGTTAATTAAAAAGAAATCTTTTCTATTATATTAATAATTGCATCAAAATCTGCTAAAAACGTTATTGTATAATTTTTCATAGTTAAACTTTATTCATGTTATTTTTGTTTAACATTTCAGAAAGAAATTCAACTTGCTGCTTTTTGTTTCTTTTTTTTTTTAAGAGATTTTTGCTATAGGGCACATGCACTCACCAGACAGAGAGAGGCAGAGAGACAGAAAGCAAGAAATCACCCCCCAGGGGGGATGGCCACGCCACAATCCCTTCTCCTCCATTCTCCTCTCAGGATCTTGGGCATGCATGCACATACACCCGGCATGAGTTTAAGCCACCAGTTCTGGGGCTTGAACCACGGTCGACTACATGGGAGTCAAGCAACATAGCTCTTAAGCCAACTGCTGATCCCTCAACTTGTTTGTGTGTGTGTATGTGTGTTTGTGTGTGTGTGCGTGTGAGGCAGCTATCAAGTTATACCAAAACTCTTTATTATATTAATCTACTTTCTCTACCTCTATTTTAAAAATGAACTTTATCATCCATAAATTCTCATTTTTAATGGAATTATCTCTTGGAATCTATGTCCTATACACGTATTTATTTATTTCTGTTCAAATATCATACCATTTGGGTTGAAGTGGCTTTATTATATGCTTAGAACCTGTGAAACACATGCCACCGTCACAATTTCCTTTCAATTATGCTCTTGTCAGTTTCAAGCAGTATTCTTTCATGTAAACATTAAGATTATTTTATGCAATTCCATAAAAACTGTTCTAATTAATATTTTACTTAATGCATATGTATATCAACTTTGAAGACCTGACTTTTTTAAGTGATACTCACTATTGCCAACCCGGAATGCAGTTTGTCTTTCCATTAATTCAGATTTAATAGTATGGCCTCAGTAGATTTTATTGTTTCTTATGTGTCCTATACATTCTGATAATTTTATTTCTAAAGTATTTTATAGCTTTTGTTGATATTCCTTCATTTCCATTTCTAGCCTGTTATATTTTTAATTGAAAAAAATTATGGATTTCTTTAGGCAGCCAATTCATGAAATCAAAACTTATTAATTCTAGAAATTATGTGTGCCTTAAATAGTCTCTTGAGCTTTATAGATACATAAAAGTTGTGTCAGAAGTATATAATTTTATTTCATACATTCATCATTTATTCCATTTATCTCTCTAACCACCTGTTTATTTACTTATGAGAGAGATTTTTACAAGGTAGCACCTTCTTGAGTTTTCTTGCTCCAGGTGCCCCAGTTAGCTAGGACTACCGAAGTACGCCACTATGTTAGGCCTGTTTAAGTCAGGCCTGAAATCGAGCCTGGGTCTCATATGTGACCTCAACCTCTAAGTAGCAACATCTCAGTAGCTCACACCACATGGCTGATCTTCAGTATTTATTGATAGGTTTTAATCCATATGCGAAGCACTTTTCTAGGTACTTGAACAGAGAGAGAGAGAGGTTGAGAAAGAGAGAGAGAGAGAGAAAATGGGAAATTATCCCCCAGAGGGATGGCCATGCTGCAATCACTTCTCCATTCACTTCTCAGGATTTTGGCATGCATGCACACACACCCAGCATGTTTTTCAAGCCATTGGGACTGGACTCAAACTGTGCATTCAGTCATGTAGGATCCAGCCTCCTTAAGCACCCTACCACTGGCTGTCCCTATAATGATTTGTTTGCATTGATATGTGTATATTTTTTTCTGGATATAAGCTTTACACACACACACACACACACATACACACACACACACATACACACACACACTTTGGGCCTGTATAATGGTACGCTGGTAAAATGTGATGCTCTGTGAGGCTGACCCACATGGGAAGGTTCTGGGTTCACATCCAAAGACCTCCTTCAGTACACTGCTCTCACGTGTGTCCATGGTCCAGGGCCGGCTACAACTGAGGGCAGATCACAACATAAAGACCCTTTGAGGAATGCTGTCTCTCTGTCTCTTTTTGTCTCTTTCACTCTGCATCTTTATAACTAATGAAAGAAAGAAATAACCAATGAACGTAAAAACAAAACCTAAGAGTGACTGAACAGAACTCGAATTCAAACAGGGAAATGTGTGTGAGTTCCAAGGGATCATAATTAATATGAATGCTTTTACCCAGAAGTTAAAACTGTAAAATCTATACCTTCTTTTACCCTTTTCTTAGGCTGACTTATTCTACATCATTTATACAAATTGGCCATGTACACCAATGCAAGAACATTTTGGGAATGTAGTGCTTGTAAAACAGTTTAGTGTGCTCATTGTGTAGGCTGGCAGTGGAAGTCAATCAGCACACTTCAGGCAGGGAGAGAGGCACCCCAAGGTACATTGTGAGGATGGAGGAGCAGGGCAGGCAATTGTTTTTGATTGAATGTCTCCTTTGGCCATTGAAGACAAATAATGTGACAGGATTTATGTTATGAAATAATCATTCTGCTCTGTTTTTTGCTTTTGGAAAAAAAAATTGACACTACAGTAAAAGCTGTTAGGAAGCTCTTTTAGGAATCTGAGACAGAGAGAGATAACGATGGCTTCGAGCAGAGGTAACAGTGGAAGCACAAGAAGTGGTTGAAATCTGGATGTGATTTGATGATGGAGCCCATAGAAATTTTTGTTTGATTGGAAGGTGAGTCTGCAAAAAAGAGCAGAAACAGGGATGACTTTGAGCTTGGGCTTGAGCAATGGGGAGGATGAAGATTTCAGCAGTGGAAATGGGGACGACTGTGGAATAGCAATTTCACTGGGGTCAGTACAGGAGGAGTGCCAGAGATACATATTCAAGGCTTCTCAGCCTATAGAAAGCATTTAAAACCATCTACAAATGATCATTAAAATGAATGATATCACCAAGAAGCAAACAGAACAGGGAGGAGGATAAGGATGTGATTCCAGGACAGTACACTAAAATGTTAAGAGAGGAAGAGGAGCCAGCAAAGAATGATGAATTTAGATGCCTTGTGTGAATGTTATTATTATATTAATAAATTTTAGAGCATGTTTGCAATTAACCCTTTCATGTCATAGCATTATCTTATTTATTAAAACTGCAAGTCTAGCATTCAAACAGCTGCTGGTGTCAGTCATTACTTTTTTATTTCTAACCTTTTAGGTTCTTCGGTTTCTGCACAGAATATGAACTTATAACACATGTTAAGCAGGAACATAGTACTGTTTTTCATAGTCTGACTTATTTCACTTAACATTTTATCTTCTAGGTCTCTACCATTTGTATCAAATGACAGAAATTGTACTTTATGACTGAGTCGTTTTCCGTTGTGTATATGTACCCTATTTTCCTAATCTATTTATAGGCTGTTGGGTACTTAAGTTGACTCCGTGACTTAGCCATTGTGAATAATACTGCAGTAAACATGGGTATGCAAATGTCTCTCCAACAGAGTGAATTCTTGTCCTTTGTGTATATAACCAATGCTGGGATCACTGGTTTATAGTACAGCTTTATTTTTAGATTTTGGAGGAACCTCCAAACTGTTTTTCATAGTGGCTGCACTAATTTACAACCCTACCAGTAATGCATGAGAGTTCCCTTTTCTCTGCAACCTTGCCATCACTTGTAATGATGTGCTTTTCATTGATCATAGCCATTCTGACTGAGATTAGGCAATATCTCATTGTGCTCACTGTGGTTTTGAATTACATTCCTTTTATATAAGAGACAGTAAATATTTTTATATGTTTTTAGGCATTCACATGTCTTCCTTTAAGAATTGTATATTCAAGTGGATTACCCATTTTTAATTGGACTATTAGTTTTATTTTTAAATTTTTTTTCTAGTGAACTGCTCAAGTTCCTTTTATATACTAATTTCCAGTTCATTATCTGAAGTATAGCTTGCAGAATTTTTTCCCATTCCACGGGGTTGTCTGCTTATTTATTGTTTCCATTGCAGTGTAAAGGCTTTTTAGAGCGATGTAATCACACTTAATTATTTTGGATATTATTCCCCTTGCTTTGGGGCATTATTGCACTTGCTTTGGGGCATCTTGTTTAAGAAATCTTTGCCTATTCCAGTATCTTAGAGGGTATTGCCAGTGTTTTCCTCCAGTAGTTTTATGATTTTAGGCTTTATGGTTAAGTTTTAATCCAATTTTAGTTCTGTTTTGTAAATGGTGGAAAATGGAGGTCTCATTTCATTTTTATGCAAGATGATACCAGCACCATTTTCCCAGTATCATTTGTTGAAAATACTCTTTTATACACTGAATCGTCTTCTGCCCTTTGTCAAAAATCTGTTGGTTATATGTTCTCGGGCTTACTGCTGGATTCTTTATTCTGTTCCATTGGTCTATTTTTGTGCAGTACCATATTGTTTTGTATCTTATGAATTTGTAATGTATTTTGAAGTCAGGTAATGAGATGCCTGAAACTATACTCTATATATAGCATTGATTTTATGATACAGGGTTTCTTATGATTCTAGGGAAATTTTATTATTGCTTTTCTATTCCTGTGAAGAATGTTGCTTAATTTTTGAAGAATTCATTGAATTTGTAGATCACCTTGGGTAATATAGTTATTTCAACCATCCTAATTCTCCCCAAACATAAACAAGGGATGCCTTTCCATTTTTTGTGTCTTTTTAAATTTCTTTTTTCACTTTTATGTAATTTTCTCTTTTTAAAATTTATTTATGTATTTATTTCTGAAACATTTTTAAAATTAATTTACATTCATTCCCTTAGCATCATCACAGCATACAAAATGTGATTTCCCATCCGGAATATACTGCATAGTGGCTTAATCATGCATGTTATTGTCAATAATTTTCCATTTCTACCCCTATTTTTGACCCTCTGCCCTTTCTCACCCTCTTCCCACACTATCTCTAGTGTCTACAGTTGCCTTCCATTCCTTTTTACCTCACATTTTATTGATTACACAATTTCTTAAATAATCTAACTACTTTCAATAAGAAGTTCCACTGGTAATTTCAAGAAAAGCAGTTTTAACTTTAATAAATCAAAGAAATTCTGAGGAACTTTCATAGCAGACTTCCTTGGTTAAACCCATTTCTTAGATATTTTTTGGTGTTTGTAGCTATCGTAAATGGAATTGATTTCTTCATTGCTGCCTCAATTTGCTCATTGTTAGCATACGAAAATGCTACAGACTTTGTGTGTTGATTTTGTATCCTGCAAAAACAAAGAACATAGCTGGGTTGGTCTGTGTGTCTTTTTTAACATTAATCTTGCATGAAATTGGGGAAGGCTTTCAGGCTTTGATTCAATTCCTTCAGTACATTTCAAATGTATTACTTTTCTTTTTAATTACCATTTCTCCATCTATTGTTTTCTTGTTTACTTGTAAATACTAGCATATGCAAATTTACTCTCCTCTGTTCCCCTCATCTCCTTTTTTGCCTCACAGTTCTACTTCTTAATCTGTTCTCTTGGTTTAAGATTTTTCTTTTTAGTCCCCAGGTTGTAACAATGACTGTCTTCTCCTTCAACTACTGAAGCTTTTAATTTAAAAGTATTAGTATATGCAATTGACCCTCATTATTCATTAGTTCTATGTTCTTAAATTTGCTCATTTGCTAAGATTTATTTGTAACTTTAAAATAAATGCTCTTGGAGCTTCTCCCATCATTCATGGACATGTGCAGAATGGCAAATATTTGAGCTACTCAACACTCATATTCTCAGGTGAGGTCAAACAAAGTGATGCTCTGCTTTCCTGTTTCAGGTCTCATACTGTTTAGAAAAGTACTTTTTGTGGTCCATTTAGTGTCATATTTCCCACATTTATTTTTAGGTGATTTGCTGTTTAAAATGGACCTCAAGCATTGTGCTGAAATGTTGTCTAGTGTTCCTAAGCACATGAAGACTGTGATGGAGAAAATACTCATATGATATAAATTTGTTTGTTCAGGCATGAGTTATACAACTGCTGGCCATGAATTCAACGTTAGGGAATCAACAATATATATTAGGTAATATGTCTGTAAACAGAAAAACACATAGAACAACGATATGTATTGATTAGTTGATAAAAAGGTTTTGGGGTCAACCAGTGACATGGTGGTGGAGGCGAATGTATTCTATATGGCTGACAGTGAAATTCTAGTCCAGAAGTCAGTGGCATGTGTGTGCGTACGCAAAATCCTGAGAGGAGTATGGAGAAGGGATTGTGTCAGGACCATATCCATTGGGGAGTGCTTCTTACTTTCCCTCTCTCTCTCTCCCATGAGCACACGTGCCCTATAGCAAAACTAAATATATGTATATATTACTATATATTTAGAGACACACACAAACTATATATATATATATACACACACACACACACACACACACTATACACACACATATCCACAGGCTCCCCAAAACTCAACCTACAATTCCTCTAAGAGAATTGATTCAGTATTTGCTATTCACAGTGACTTTAAAAAACAACTATTGCCAATCAGAAGCAAGTGCATTTAGTTCTGTAAAGTTGTCTCATGCTATAATTTAATCTTAAGTGTTATTTTGTATGATGATCTAATTTGCTTGTCTTCCTCAGCATTGTCTTGCTAGTAGGTGGTCTCTTACAGTCAGCTACTGTGCTCTTTTCTCTAGTTGTTAGATCTTTATTGAGTGGATTGTATTTTTTATTTCTCCTTTAGTGAGTCTCAATTTCAGCTCCCAGTATATTAGTTTTGATACCCTAAATGAGAAGAGGGCCTTAGTCTCTGCACTACAGACTAATAATCTATCAAACTCATCTAAAAGGAAGACTTAGCCTATTTATTCTATTCCTATAAAGCTGGTCTGATACCAGGGAGGTCAATGGGTCTTCATACTTTTCAACCTCTGAAGCTTTTGGGAATCTAAGATCTCCATAGGCCACACTGAGAAGTAGAATGATCTGCCATGTTCTACCCTTCAATCCACGATTTTCTCCATTGGTTTCTAGGCTCTCATCTGAAATGAGGGGACATAAATTCTTCAGCAGAATTTTCCATCTAAATTTCTGCATGTCCCAGGACCTTGCTTACCCTCATCAGGCCTCATGTGCCTATTGTCAGCAAGCTCATAGAAATAGTTGGCAATTGGAAGTCGAGAACAAGATAAGCTATGTCATCAAGATGCCATCTTTCTAGTTCTAGATTCTGACGTACATTATGTGTCAGTGAATGCTACCATATTTGACAAACACTGTCGTTCCCGACAAATAAATTACCTGAAAGTGTTGAACTTGAACTAAATGCTGCCATATCCTCTCAACTCCAGCTGTTGTCACAGGAGACTGCCCTCGCTCAATGGCTGTTGTTTCTAACACTGCTCCTCATAATGTTGTGGACAGATTGGTTTATCTCTTTTTTATTTATTGGCAAGTGGCTTGCATCACATGGAAGCAGCTGATCTCTGCAATTATGAGCATTGTGAGGGAGAATTTCCATAAATGCCATATGTTTTACCAACTCTGCTTCAGCTGAGGCTTAGCTAGGAGTTTTGATACTGCATTTGTGATAACACTTCCATTATTGTACAGTCTATTATTTTCAGAATGAGGAAAATGAAGATACATTTTTTGGTCCACTAACTCTTGTTATCTTACCAAAAATCAATGGACTCTCCAATGCTGCATATACCTTCCATTTAGGATAATTCATTTCAAGCAGTTCCTGCTAACAGTTCTTACTTACATCCATTTACACGTATCAGTCTTCACTGATGTTGATGTGAGTGTATTTTACCACCTGTTTCTTAGTACATTTTTATTATATTTATTTTTATTCATGAAGGAGTTTCTTTTAAATATTTGTTTCGCTTAACCATGGTGCTTACAACTCATTATTTTTGTAAATTTTTCTCCAGTTAACTGTATTTGGCCCTTATTTCAGTATCAAGTATCTTTTAACATCTAGTCACTGAACTTAAACATTTCAGAACCATCATTTCATATAGCCAAAATCTTATTTTTGTTAACTATTCATGATTTATGTTGAGGTTTATCTTGTTTGCTAAGTGTGTGACAAGAGCACTGGGTTTAAAGTTAAAATATTTAGGTTTAAATTTTAATTCTGCTAGTGAGTTTGTAGTGAATAATCCACATGATTCTGAGTATGTCATTAACTCTAACTATGAACTTTGATCTTCTCATCTTAAAGTGGGGGTGATAATATCAACCTTACAGAATTCTCACACTGTTACGTGCAAAAAAGTGGCTATCTCATGATAAATACTCAAGGAAACATTACTTGAATTTGAAACCATGAGGAAAGAACTTGGACATCTAGCAATATTGCATATGTGTGTGTGTGTGTGTCTGTGTGTGTGTGTGTGTGTGTGTCTGTGTAGAGAGGTTTCTGCCTTCTGCCTTAGGGTATGTGTGCTCACAAGGGAGAGAGAGAGATGATAAGAGAGAAAGTGAGAAATCACCTCTGAGGGGGCTGACTATGTTGTAATCCCTTCTCCTCCATTTTCCTCCTGGGACCTTGGGCACCACACACATGTATCCAGTGTGATTTTCCAGCCACCAAATCCGAGACTTGAACTGTTGTCAACCATGTGGGAGTCCAGCGACATAACCACAATGCAATCTGTTGGCCCCAATGATATTTTCAAGAAGAAAGTTTAACTTACCTAAGAGAAGCAAATATTTTAAACCATTTAAAGAAATCTGTTTTATAGCCAAAGGGTTAACTCATCATTTCTATTTATTGAATTATGTCTGACTTATCTCTGTCTTGGAAACATTTCTTAATCCATTGTTCCTTTTCCCATAACTCTGTTTACTCTAAATGACACAACGATTCTGTAAAATAATCTGAGAATTCATACTTTTTGCTAATCTAAATTTCCCTTTGCCTCAAATTGTATTAAAATTTTAATTGCCTTTTTTTATACAACAGAAAGAAAAGCACTAAGGCAGTATAGACTAGGGCAAAAAAATAGCAACACTATATAACAAAGAATTAATAAAGTACACACAAACAAACAAGGGGACTTCAGAAAGTTTGTGGAAAAATAGAATTAAAGTATAAGTTAATTTTGCTGCAAAAATAGTGAAATCCATATATAGTTTTCTCATGATACACATTTTCCATGAACTCTTTGACGATCCCTCACACATATAAATGTTTCAGATATATACAACTGGCAAATGCCAAAACTGAAATATGGTTTGAATAGCAAAGGGACCAACCAGTTGGAAACAGATGGCATACCCAAAGAAGTAACTGAAAAGAGCTTAATGAGGGAACTGTTTGCAGACTTGTGTACAGGGTTAGAAACTCACAAGTATCCAGAGAACATCAACAACAGAATCTTTACCAGGAAAGGCTCAGAGGAGCATGGGATGGAGCAGTTTCCAGGGCCTGGCTGTGAGGAAGAGCTCCCAGAGAAGTACTATGGCCACAGGCAAATTAGTACAGCCTCTGGCGAACCTTGTTCTGACTTGCTGGAGGGGAGAGGGAGAATCTCTTGCCTACCCTCTAATACTCTTTAGGGGCTGTCATTGGCTAAATCCAACAGGGTGCTAAAGAGTAACCAAGCCTGGCTGCAGCTCTCCCTGGGGCATGGAGCAGAGCCAAGTGAGCATGGATCTTGGTTTACAAGGATAATCACCTACACAACAGGAGATTGGAAGGAAAGCAAAGCAGAAATGCCTTATACATATGGGGAAATGTTCAATGGGGCTAAGTAGGGAATAGTAGAGAGAATAACAATATTTGCTCACCTTGCTGTGAGCGAATGATTCAGTGCAACTTTTCTGGGAAGCAATTTGCAATATGTGGACGACATCTTAAAATCTTCAGTTCCTTAGGTCTACATTTATCCTGAAGAAATTGATCCTAAAGAAATAATTGGAACATAGCCTAGGAAAGTGATTGGATAAATTAATAAAAATAACAATACAGGAGAGAAAAATTGGAAAAGTTCAATAAAAATAACTATGCAGGAAAGTTTATCACATCAACTGTTATAATAGCAACATTTTATAGATATCTGAATGTACAATAATGGCTATTGAATCAATAAATAATGTATTTGTGGGTGTGTGTATGGTAATATATTATTATAAACATTGAAAAATATATATTAAGTAAACCTTTGTTGCCATAGAGAAGACTCACAGTATACTGTGAGGTGTACTAAGGAGATCGGCACAGTGTTCATAGTATATGGAAATGAGTTGGAATCAGAGGCAAAGGGATTTTTCCAGGTTACACAGAAAAGGAAGAATTGGGGTTCTGGGACCAGCAGTTAGCATAATGGCTATGTTGCTGGACTCCCATGTAGTTGACCGCGGTTTGAGTCCCGGACCCGGTGACTTAAAACTCACACCAGGCATGTGTGCGCACATGCCCAAGATCCCAAGAGGAGAATGGAGGAGAAGGGATTGCAGTGTGGCCATCCCCCCTGGGGGGTGATTTCTTGCTTTCTGTCTCTCTATCTCTGTCTATCTGGCGAGCGCACATGCCCTACAGCCAAAAAAAAAAAAAAGAATTGAGGTTCTAAATCAGGCTTGAGCAGCACCATGAGACCATAGGGTTTCCACTTTTCCTTGAGTCACCATGTCTCTGCAAATTCTTTAAGGGCCATCTTTAGAAAATAGGCTATACTAAGATTGTCCAGAGACTAGACAAGGTTCTCTTTGTAGGCAGTGGGGTAGGGGAGAGTCTTCCTAACATCTGAAACTGCCAATTGGTCTCATTGCTTTTTGACTTATCTCAAGCTATGTCCAAGTTCTGGAAACTTACTGATACCTTTTTCTCAGAAGTAATTTCATTAGCAAGGAACATGGAAGAAAAGAAAGAAGAGAAAAGGCAGAAAGAAAAAGGAAGGAGGGAGACAGGGAGAAGTAGGAAAAATCAGTCAATGGCAAGAGTCCATTGAGTACCTACTGTGTGCCAGCCCTGGTTAAGAGCACCGATGACCAAATCACATAGGCCCTGATTCCTTGGCATTATAATCTAATGCACTAAGTCCATAAATAGTACGGCTCAGTGTATCAATTTCCTAGGGCCGCTCTAACAAAGTACCACCAACTGGTGGTTTAAACAACAGAAATTAATAATTTCACAGTTCTGGAGTCTGGAATCTGAAAACAAGGTGTTGATAGCATGGGTTCCAGGCTTCTCTGTTACCTTCTGGTATTTTGTTGCCAGCTTTGTCATGCCTTAGCTTGTAGAAGCATCATCCCATTGTCAGCCTTCACTTCTCATGATGTGCTTCCTGTGTATAGGTCTGTCCAAATTTCATATTTTCACTAGCCTTTAAGAACTCCAGTCATAATGTATTGGGGACAATCTTAGTTACCTCCTTTTAGGGACCAGCAGTTGGCGTAATGGCTGCATTGCTGGACTCCCATGTAGTCAACTGTGGTTTGAGTCCTGGACCCAGTGGCTTAAACTCACACTGGGCACGTCTGCATGCGGGCCCAAGATCCCAAAAAGAGAATGGAAGAGAAGGGATTGTGGCATGGCCATCCCCCCTGGGGAGTAATTTCTCACTTTTTGTCTCTCCGTCTTTCTACCTAGCACACATGCCCTATAGCAAAAGCCTCTCCCCCTAAAAAGAGACTCTATCTCCAAATAATGTCACATCCTGAGGTACTGGGAGTTATTGCTTCAACATATAAATTTTGGATGTGAAATAATCCAACTCACAAAAAATGGCATTAGCAGAGGAAACCACTTTAAGGGTGATTGAGAAAAGCCTCCTCAGGAAGATGTTATTGAAGCAAGCTCTAAAGAAAGGAATCAAATTAACTCTAGAATCAAATTAACTCTAGAAAGAGACTCAAGAGCGTTTTAGGTAAAAGAAAAAACACACACGGGCTCTTCAAAAAGGTAATGGAAATGCATATTATAAAAAAAACTGCATGGATCCCATTTTATTTTTTTGCACAAAAATAAACTCAATTTACAATTTTATTTTGCTATAAACTTTTAAAAAATTTTAAGTTCATTTATTTCTTTATTCCAAGAATGAAAGAACTCACAAAGGGGTTTTGGTGCCACAATCTATTGCCAGTTTCAGCTCACCTTGGATCAGGGGCACACACGTGTCTAGTATACCCAGGGAGCCAAGAACTTCCAGGACAGGTCAGCCTCACAATGTGCTGTGTTCTACCACTGCGTCACTGTCCAGTCCCCTTTCACAAAGCTTATGAAGTCCTCTTGTATGTGAAAAAGACACGAGTAAAGAAAGACTGGGGCATGTTTGAAAAGCATTAGTTGGAAAATTTTGAAAAATGGCAAGTGGGCTTGACCGTAGAGAGGACAAGGAGAGTGTGGTAAAGATGAGGTTCTACTGGTGGGCAGGGACTAGACCAATTCTGACCTTCTCATGCCATGGAGAGGAGCTCACATTTTCTCCAAACTGCAGTGGGACTTTGTGTGTCAGGCTCCAGAGCACCCCCATGGCCAGTTCTGTCATCCTTAGCTTCTCACTTCAGTGAAGATGCCTCAGTTCCTGTCCTCCAGAAGCACAGCCTCCTCTACTCTTCACTGCCATCACCTACTCATGTTGCTTTATCTCCTGACTTCAGGTTTTTCTCTGTGAAAACAAACAGGGGACCTTCGCCGTCTTGTTCTCAGTGGTCTTTCTAGTACCTTGACCACTGGCTGGCCTGCAACAGCATTTAGGGGGTTTGTACTCACTAAACTGAAAGGCACTGCCAAATTCTGGCTCTGACACTATTAATCATTGTCCTTCCTAGGACCCTGTTTCCTAAGCTATTGTATGAACTAAAAGGATTTTGTAGTGGCCAAGAGCTTAAATTCCAGATTTAGATGATCAGATGTATAACCCAGCTCCACCATTTATTTAACTTTATTTATTTATTTAAATTTGACCAGAGAGGGACAGGGTGAGAGAGAGAAAGCATGAGGGAAAGTGAGAAAGCAAGGCACCAGGTCCAGAATTTGAACCATACTCAGCCATGTGGGAGTCCAGCATCCTTAACCACCATGCCACCTGCTGGTCCCTACCATTTAAAAGGTCTATGATACTGCTAAGTTCTTCAACCTTTCTGTGCCTCAATTGGATCACTCAGAAAATGCAAAAAAGATCTAATTTACAAGATTATTGAAGAAATTAAGTGGATTCATACAGATAAAATACTTAGGCAGTATCCTGTACATAAAGTACTAGCAGTCACCATCATTGTTATCATTATTTTTATAAATTTTTCATGAGATTAATTTAATCTAGGTTGTATTCATAAAGGACCAAGATAGAGTGATTTATAAGATACAAATTACAATGATATAATTAGTTCATACATGGAACACTCCCTCAATAGCCCCTGCATGCTATCTACAGACTCTGTCCAGCAGGAGAGTTGTACTTCCCCATTTCCCTATGGACTCCTACTCACAAAAATGTCAGCCCTCTGGGAATTTGTGCTTTCAGCTGCAAACAGAAGTTATTTGTCCTTGTAATTGCTGTGGGTAATTGCTTAGTAATCACCAATGGAACTAACCATTGAAATGCTTCTTTTAGAAATATACTTTCTTTTTTTTTTGTATAAACAAAAACTTAATTTAGCTCATTCAAAAACATTGTCAAAATAAATTTCACTTGCAATTTCACAAGTACCAAAGCTAAGAGTAATATTTGTAACAATGGTTTGGAAATCAATGAAAAACTACAATATTGGAAAAGATTTTAAACACTTTGCACACTAGTCAGATCTTTCTTTTAGGCAAAGTGTTCTTTTGATGACAGATAGCTTAACAAATACACACTATTGTGAACTATTTCAGACAATAGAAAAGCAGGTTCGATTTGTATTTTTCTTATAAACAGAAGTTTATCACTTGCAATCTTTTTTTTATCTCACACCCACCATCTACCACCCACCCTCTATTTATATTCTTATAACTAGACATATTTTGTTAAATTGATATTGACTGTGATTATGTTCAGTTTACAGACTTCAAGTTAAAAATAAAGAACAAAGACAAAACAAATCTTTGTTCTGATAATCCAGTAAGGATGTTTTAAGGACCTAGTGAAAGAGGAATATTGGGCTCAGGGCTTTAACGTTCTCCAGCATTGAGCAGCTGTCAGCCTCTGTGTATTCATGCATTATATTCACTTTCCTGTCTGTCCTCTACTTCATTCAGCAAATTATTTGAGATGAGTTAGTATTTATCTTATTCAGCCTCAAAACTCTCCAGTGATTAATGTGCTATTATTATCCATTTTCCATGTGACAAAACAATAATAAAAACACCTGGAGATTAGCTTTTATGTTTCACTTCTTATTAAAATACAGATAAAATTTAGAACCAGTCACTGAGTAATTTTGACAAATTTTATTGTGAAAGCCCTCATGTTTATTTCTGACCTCTACGGAAAACTCATACCCTGAAACATCTAGAATAAAATTCTTGATGGAGCCCTGCCTGTTTGGCTAGTCAAGATCTCTAGTATTCCATTATCAACCCTTGTGTGACTTGACAGGTTTGAATAATAGGAGGCTGTGTCCAGAGGAATGGAAATGATATTGGAGAGAGTATCTTCTGTTCTCACTTTCCTAAAATCCTAACGATTGCAGATATCATTTCTGAGCCAAAGATGCAGAGCCAGCTGGGAATAACAAATGAATTTCTGAGGCTGTAAATGAAAACCGGAGGGTGCATGTTAGAAACTAGGCCCCTGAAGAGGTGGGCAGCAGACTCCAATTTGTGCCAAGAGCCAACTGAGGCATCTAGCATCGCTTGTGGAATTGCATTTCCATTTTTCATTTGCAGATCTTGAAAAGCCCACTCAGCCTTTACTGGTTGGATCTCTCTCAGACTCTGTGATGGGAGGTTGAGCCTCCCACTTCCTTTGCATTTGACCAAGATGGTGACTGAGGGCTGTAGTTGGAGGTGGAGAAGCTTCCGTGGGCCACATTATGCTTTTTAGGATATTACGGATGATTTTGTGGGTCCTACTATGGGAAGGAAAGCCAATTACCAACCGTTTACAGATCTGAGGAGATGCTGGCTGTGAAAAGCAGAGCTGGATGTGTTAATGTGCTCTCTGAAACAGGTTTCGTTGGATTGCAGTTGAGGCTTTAAAAAAATGTATTAAAATCATGGATGCAGAAAGACACAAATTCTATTTTAAATCAGCCAGTCTTTATGTTACTTCTGAGAAAATGTAGCCATTTCTTTGGTTCCAGTTTTAGTTTTCTTTTCTCTTTCTCTGTTTTAACTTTACCTAACACAACAGTTAACTGATTACTACACCTATTCTTAGGTATTGATAAATTTTTCTTTGTTTCTGCGGAATAAATCTCCAGGTGTTGAGGAGTTTATGTGTATTGCTAATTTTCAACAACATTGATATGAACAATTCAGACCACATTTTCCTCTTTGGTTCCTTGGTTAGGGAACAAAAGGAGGGCAGCCAAGTGCCTATGTATTAAATGCTACAAAGCACACTTAATAGATTCATTTTGCACACTGTGCTTATTTTCCAAGAGGTTTTGGCAATCTGCACTGACACCAGCTAAACTGAGGTTACCCTTTTCCTTGCACCTTTATCAGTAAAACAGTGCACCCTATGTAATGCTTGTTAATCTAATGAGCAGAGCTGCTGTTCAGTTGCAGTGAACCTAAACACATTATGTAGATTCTCAAAAACTTGAAATGCATTTATACCATTGCTAAGAAGCTTTTTAAATGCTTACTCTCTCTCCAACTCCCTTTAGATCCTACCTTTGCCTAAACATTGTCCTCCAGCAACCCCAAGATTCAGTAACTATGGGTTAATACCCACATAAGAGGCTCCCAGAAACTTTCTCTAGGCCACACTAATTAAATAATGCCTTAATATCACTTTTGACTATAGGTAAGAAGTGATTATCTTATTGTTACCTTAATTTAGTTTTATATGACTTTTCATATTAATATAATAATATATACAGTATAATAATGGGTATCTATAAGCTATATCTGTGTGTATGGGCAAAAGCACGTGTGTGTGTATGCGTGTGTGTAGGGAGAAAATATATTCAGAGCACGCGTATGCTCAGAGTATGTGACATCTTGTTTAACAGCGAACTGCATGTATGACAGTGGTTGCACGGGGAGCATATAGGCTGTACCATAGAGCCTAGGCATATCTCAGGCTATCCCATCTAGGCCTGTTTAAGTACATTCTCTAAGGTCCACACAGTAATGAAATTGCCTAACAACACATTTCTCAGAATATGTCCTCATCATTTTCCAGAAACGTGACTATGTGTGCATATATGTGTGTATTTTTATTTTTCCATTGTGTGTGTGTGTGTTTTCTTTCCCTTATAAAATTTCTACTTGAAGTTTCCAACAGGTCACTGTATCAAGACCAGCAGTCACATTTGAGAATATCCTTATTCTAAGAAAGATTACCTGGATAAAGAATTTATAAAAGGAGGGACCAGCAGTTAGCGTAATGGCTATGTTGCTGGACTCCCACATAGTCGACTGCTGTTCGTGTCCCAGACTCAGTGGCTTAAAACTCACGCCCGGCGCGTGTGCATGTGTGCCCAAGATCCCGAGAGGAGAATGGAGGAGAAGGGATTGCGGTGTGGCCATCCCCCCTGGGAGGCGATTTCTTGCTTTCTGTCTCTCTGTCTCTCTCTGTCTGTCTGGCGAGCGCAAGCGCCCTATAGCAAAAACCTCTCAAAAAAAAAAATTTATAAAAGGATATAACAGGAGTTTTTGCTTGTTTTTGTTTTAAAAATAGCTGCTTTAAAAAAAATTGGTAAAAGGTAAGTAATCTCTGTAAAAATGGAGGTGGTCAAATGTAGCAGGGGGGACTGGCAGGTGGAGTATTGGTTAAGGCTGCTGGGCTCCCACATGGGTCACCCAGTTCAAGGGCTGGACCTGGTGGCTTGTTTTCTCTCTTTCTATCTCCCCCTCTCTGGTCAAAATTAAAATGGAATAAAGTAAATAAATAAAGAGATAATAATTCTTAAAAAAAAAATGTAGCAAGACCAAAGGGCCTTATGGAGAAATTGATACGCTCCTGTTTAAGGTTCAGAGTTACGAGCTATCTGATTGGTTGTGGTAATACTGACAAGGATCAGCAATGGACCACCAAGTACAACCTTACAAAGAACAGGGGAGCAATCAGCGCTCAGCTCACTTGGGATGTGCCTTCATAGCTGAGCCAGACACTTTCTCCTTGCCCATTTGTCATTCTAAGCACCCTGGTATGTTGGAGGAGCAAGGGGAATGAGTGTATGTAATGAAAATAGTAACTCCGTGAGCCTGTGTTGAGTACATTTGAATCATGTCTCCAGACCCATACCACCCTTTCCTGACCTTCCATGTTCTCAAGCAGGTTGATCTCCTGCTCTTCAATACAGGTTTTCTGGCCTCCTGGCATGTGGTTAAAGTTGACCAATAGCAGCCACCAGTAGGACATGAGTGGAGATAGAGAGGGAAGAGTATTTATGTCCCTGCTCCCTTCTTACCTCCACATGGACCTGGCAGCAGCTGTCTTCCTGTGTGGTTGGTCTCCTCCTACTTGGTGCATGGCTTCCATGGTTCTCACATATTCTTCTTGCCTAGAGTGATGAGGGCTTCATGTGTTTTCTAGTCCTTTCACTGATCCTTATTAATCCCTTTAATAACCTCTTTTCTAAAATTGTCACCTTTATTAAAAGCTTTATTTGGTTGAACCCCTTGGGTGTGACTTCCTGAGAAGACATTGACCAACATTGAGTTCAGGTCTGCATGGGTGTAAAGTGGGCAATGAGACAAGAGCTTGTCCTGTACTTCCTGCGTAAGTTACTACAGGACTGGTAGAGATGGCACTCTTAGACCACCATGTGGAGGTCAAGGACGTCCTCTTGAGATGACAACAGAGTAGTTTTGCATGTGTTACTGAGTTCAGCAATGCAGTGGAGCATGGTCCCCAACAGATTGAGTTTCTGGGTTCTACCCTACACAATTTGCAACTACGACTGACCTGGGTCAATCTTAGAGCCAAATGAACCCCAAGGACTTGCATTTGTCATGATATATAAAACACCCACAAAAGAGAAAATTTAGAGCCTTCTCATGATAAAATAAATGGAATATCAAACACTTAAATAGTTAAGTAGATTTTTTTCATGAAAAGCACTTATGTTGAGCCCCCAAATTAAAGCATACCAATGGAGGTTGTGTTGATCAAGAGACCTCCTTGTCAAAAGATATTCATTATGTATCTTATTTGCTCTTAAAAACTTTTGGATATTCTATTTATTTATTTAGTTAGTTAGTTATTTACTTACTTTTATTATTATTATTCATACATTAAATTGCTGGACATCATTTAGATTGTGAAGATACTTTACCCAGCATGATTTAGACCTCAGTACAGCCCAGTTGAGACTATTATACATATCTTCATCAACAGATAATAAAACTTATTTGTGTCCCGCAAGTGTCTTACCTCTCCATTTCCCCCCCCCTAAATTTCCTTTGCTTCCTGCTACTAATAAAAGACCCACACAAGTGTCTTACCTCTCCATTTCCCCCCCCCTAAATTTCCTTTGCTTCCTGCTACTAATAAAAGACCCACAAGGACCATCAGTTGGCGTAATGGCTATGTTGCTGGACTCCCATGTAGTCGACCACAGTTCAAGTCCCGGACCTGGTGGCTTAAACTCACGCCAGGCGCGTGTGCATGCGTGCCCAAGATCTTCAAAGGCGAATGGAGGAGAAGGGATTGCGGTGTGGCCATCCCCCATGGGGGGTGATTTCTTGCTTTCTGTCTCTCTGTCTCTCTCTGTCTGTCTGGCGAGCACATGCACTCTATGGCAAAAAACTTCTCAAAAAAAAAAAAAAAAGACCCACAGTATTTAATGACTTTAAATTTCCGTCCACTCCTTGTTTTTGTAAGTTTTATTATCTCCTCCAATTCAGTAAGAACTCTGCCAAGAGCTAAGAGTAACAGATAAAAATGAGTATTTTCTACACTCTAGAAGAGAGTTAACATTTATTTATTTATACTTTAAACACACTTTTACATACACTATCCCAAATATTCTTCTCAACTATTCAAATAAAGTTACATTATTTCTGATTTTGAAAATCAGAAAACTTAGGAAAATATGAATTGGTCTACCTATTCACACAGCTAAGTGAAAGTGGATACAGGGCACACCCATGCCCTACTGCTGTGAAAACTTATACCTCTCAGTGAGCCTGGGCTGCCAGACACTCACATGAGGATGGCCATGAATGGCTGATGAATTGATAAAGTGCTAATAACACTGGGAAGGAGGATTACAAGTTTACTCCTCTGGGAATATCAGGGACATACTTATTGGTACACATTTGGACTGAGTCAGCTGCAGAGGTCCTTGCACCACATTGGGCAGATTCGCTGTGTGTACACTGCTGAGCTCCTATTAGTTGCAATTTGTTTGATTCATAGATTCACTCGAATAACAATGTCCTAAAGCAGTGGGAGATTAATATGCCGAGTGCTCTAGAAAAAGTTTGGTGAGGGACTTTCTCTGTGTGTGCCATGATTGATATTTGTTAGTAAGATCATAAACCATATGCTCAAGGACCTTACGGTTCTCTGAAGAAAGCCAGTCTATAAAATCAGGGTATGATTATGGCCAATCACTGTCTTGTCAGGCAACATCAATTGAAGACTGTTTTCCCATGTGCAGCTCATGACAATTCTTATGGTTAAGGACTTGTCTATGTTTTATTGCCTATAAATCCTTGATATTGTATTGGCTGGCAGCATAAAACTACCATTTGGAAACCCCAGTAAGTTAAAAAACAATAGCCCCACAGATCCTGCCAATTCCAATTTCTTTAATGTTTAGGGCCATTAAGTGACAGAAAGATATCACTATGAACTCATTATATTTCCAACATTTGGACCTAGACAGCAGTTGTTCTTGGCCATTATGGATCAACTCTTCAAAGAGATTGAGAGCTCTATATTGAATGGCATAATGTAATGAGTTGTAGTAACAGGGTGCAATGAACACACTATATCCATGTTACCTTCTTTATTAATCCCAAAGTGTTCATTTCTTTCTTTCTTTTTTTTTTTTTTAAGAGAGATTTTTGCTATAGGGTATGTGCACTTGCCAGAGAGATATATAAAGATTGAGAGAGAGAATGTGAGAAATCACTCTTGAGGGGATGACCACGCTGCAATCCCTTCTCCTCCATTCTCCTCTGAGGATTTTGGCACACACACACATATCCCTGGTGCAAGTTTCAAGCTGCTGGGTCCAACACTTACACTGAGGTTAGTCATGTGGGAGTCCAGAGCCTTAACTGCCACATCACCTGGTGGCCCTGAAGCGTTCATTTCTTTAACAAGTATCTGCTGACCATCTTTTTGGGTTGGGTTTTCTGTTAATCACTGAGGCTGTAGTGTAAACAAATCAGATATTGAGCTTACCTTTTTATCAGGGAAGCTAACAGTACACATATATTTCCAGAAATAAACGTAGACTTATAAACGATATTAAATGCTATAAGGAAGGGTACAAGTTGTTGTGAGAATGTATAAGGGGACCTACTTGAGATTTGGGGGACTGCGAATTATTGTCATGAAAAATTACAAACCTAGTATTGTCATATCTATTAGCTTCTCAGGAGATGATTGGGAGGTATTAAAAAAGGGGAGAGCAACTACCAACACTAGAAACTGTGGGAGGAAGGTGAGCAATGGGGAGCAGAAAGAGGAGAATCAAAGGGGGGAAAGTAAGATCTTTAATAGATGCAAAAATTGAGAATGATCTGTGGGTGATAATGGGTATGGTAATATCTTTGACTGGATTAATACGCAGTATACTCAAGTCTAGAAAGTCCATTTTTCATGCTATAAAGATGTACAGTAATCAAATATAAAAACAATTTTTAAAAAGCCTAGTATATAGATTTTTACACAAAATTACCAATTGAAATATCAAAACGAATTTTAAGATGTTTCAAAAACCACAAAAACGAGTCCCAGTCTGGTTACAGCTATGTTCTGCCTTCTTATGATCATTGTCTTAAAATCTAGGGTAATGGCATCTTGGAAAAAAAACATTTGGCTAACAAAAGATGTCAAGTGTGTGTGTCAAACACAGCTTTGGAGAAACTTCAGCACAAAGATTCAGCATCATTTTAAGTTTGCAACTTTCTGTGCTATTTTTATGCCATTAATTATCTCAAGTAACAATAATTCCAGGTTGGGGCTTTGGAGTCAGGCAGACCTGAACCTTGAATGAGTTTCTAAAACTCTCTAACCTTTTATTCTTTATTCTTGAATTGATAATAAATCTGTCTCATAGGGTTACTGGAGAAAAAAATAGATCTTTCAGATCAAACACCCATTACAATGTTTGAAACATAGGACTCAACAAATGGTAGCCAATAATACAACTATTATGCTAGCCTTAAAGCATAGTGGTTAACCGCTAAGCATTGGAAGCTAGATCCCACATGGTTGGCCATGGTTTGAATCCTGGCCCTAGCAGCTTGAAAACAAGCTGGAATGTGGGCATACATGCCCAAACTCTTGACATGAAGGAGAAAAGAAGGAAAAAAGATTACTGTGTGACCATGCCCCATTGGGAGGGGTACTTTCTCTCTCTCTCTCTCTCTCTCTCTCTCTCTCTCTCTCTCTCTCCCTCTCCTCTCTCTCTCTCTCTCTCTCTCAAGCACACACAACCTCTGGCAATAAAAAACTAATACAACTCTTGTTTAATCACATTAATTATAACTAATAACTCAAAAGGGAGAGATAAATCATCCAATACCACAATTAATAAATGGAAGGTTCTGCATTTGAGCTCAGGTCTGTCTGTTTCTTGTCAGTTTGTTGCTGACTGACTCAGTGTTTGGGACACCAGACCCTGCTCTGTCATCTGTGTGAGCACCAGGGAACTTCACAGTGGCTAGAAGCAGACTTTCTGGGATTTTCTCCTGTTCCCTGGTTTCCCAAGGACACTTCCATTGGCTGCACAAGTCTTCATTCATTCTGTGTGAGCTACTCATGGACAGCAAACACATCACAGCTAAATTTCTCTATGTTCTATTCCCTAATGGACGTAGACTCCTTGAAGGAAAGACTTTAGATTGCATTAGAGTGTACTCCTTCCCACACAGTACAGAATAAGGGTTGACATTTTGTTATATACATTCCATATTCACCATTCCAAAATCCAAAAAGTTCTGAAAGGTTTATTTTTAAAAAGTCATTTATTAGCAAGACTAAATCTGACCCTAATTAATTTTCAGGAAAAACTTCACAAGTTTTTAATGAAACTATGTATAGTCTTCATTGATCCCAGATAGAATATTAATATGCTCTGTGTGGAAGTATTAAGAAATCAAAGGAGGTTCACCCAAAACTGGCCAGTACTATTATGTGACTGTGTACACATGGATATACCACCAGTATCACCAGTAGGTATCTACTATGAAGCTGATGAAGCCTAGCCTCAGGACTTAAATGGCTGACTTCTTTAAAGAAGTATTTATTTAAATTTATTATTATTTTAATTTGGTATAGGGCATATACAAATGACATTAGTCCTTCACCATACAACTCAGATGTTTTCCATCTTTTCCCCCTCTTGGAATGGCCACTGACACCCTTTTCTATAGAGACAAATGGTGTCGAATACCTCTCTCTCTCTGGCCCATTTCTGTGTCCCAATCATATTTGTGAGGTCAGGCTCTCTTTATTGAATTGGATACTAGTTCATCATCCTCTCACACTGTTTCCAGAGAGTGAAAGAGAAAAAGAAAGTGAGAAAGCAAGCTGCCAGGTCCAGGACTTGAACTGCAGTCAGCCATGTGGGAGTCCAGAGCCTTAACCACCATGGCATCTGCTGGACCCTATGCCTTGTTCTTTTACTTGAACAAGCTTCCATAATTGCATAAGCATCAGGCCTTGCCAGGGATCAGTCCTTGTATACCACATCACGTTTGTAAAATCTTGAAAAGTTTTGAATACAAAGAATCTCATCTTAAGGGATATGGATTTGTATGATGTAGCAAAGGAAAAAAGGCAGGAAGACAAACAGAAAGAAAGATAGAGGAAGAAAGTAAACAGATAGATATACCTGTTTCATTTGGGATAAGAAAGTGCTACTATGAATAAGTCTTAAAATTCAATGATTGAAAACAGAATGTAACGCAACACGAGAGGATGTTGACTTTTTTTTTCAATTAACTGTCCAAAGTGAAGGTTCCAAGGAAAGGAACCAGCTCTGTTCTACCAGGTCATCAAGGGACCCAGGCTGCTGCTGTTAACACGTGTTCTCGGCAGGACCCTTCTAGGCCACTGGGAAGTGCAAAAGCAGTAAGTACGCATAGGAGGATCTTTTCTTCTTTGTCCATGCATTTGGTTTTGTTTTTCTGAAGGATCAGATTAGAATTTACGCACTCAGACCAGCAGATTGCATAATGGTTACATCACTGGACTCCCATGTAGTTGACCATGGTTCAAGTCCTGGACCCGGTGGCTTAAAATACGCAGGGCGTGAGTGTGTGCGTGCTTAAAATCCCAAGAGGAAAACAGAGGAGAAGGATTGCACATGGTCATCTCCGTAGGTGGGTGATTTCTGACTTTCTGTCTCTTTTTCTTTCTCTGTCTCTCTGGTGAGCACATGTACCCTATAGCAAAAATCTTTCTAAAAAAAAAAAAAGAAGAAGAATTCACACACACTACTTCTGCTTATACTTTATAAGCTATAACTCAGTCTCATGCCACATGTCCCTACAAGGGACAGGTAGTATGGCCATGGTGTGGGAGTAAGGACAGAACAGACCCTGGTAGGACAGCAACAGTCCATTCTCTAAATAGGATCCCATGGATAATGCAGGTTGACTGCTTCCCACAGCCTAAGAATCAAGGCAAGCACTTTGGTTTCTCTAACCTCAAGTCCCTGTTTAATAACCAAATCGGAGAACATATGAGAACAGAACTCCACAGTAGAAAAAAAATCAAGTAGATAGTGCTTAAAATGTTCTTTGAGTCTATTCTAGATCATTAGACAATTTTTCTTATTTGACAAGTTTCCAGTCTTAAATTCGTAGTTAAATATTAGGTTGTCGAGAAAGTCATGACATAATTTTCTGTTTTTCTATGCAAAAATGCATCACGACTTTCCCAGCAACCCAATATATGAATACTTCAGTACATAGTTCTTCTACTGGTCCTAAGTGTGGAATGTGGGAGAAGGCTAGAATTTACATCTAACAACAGTAATAATGAGGATGATTTTTTTTTGAAGAAGAAGCTTTTGCTATAGGGCACGTGCGCTCGCCAGACAGACAGAGAGAGACAGAGAGACAGAAAGCGAGAAATCACCCCCCAGGGTGGGATGGCCATGCCGCAATTCATTCTCCTCCATTCTCCTCTTGGTATCTAGGGCACGCACGCACACATGCCCGGCGTGAGTTTAAGCCACCGGGTCTGGGACTCGAACCATGGTCGACTATATGGGAGTCCAGTGACATAGCCATTACACTAACTGCTGGTCCCATTAATGACGATGATATTAATTGCATCGCACGTTTGATTAGTAAGTCAGTTGACAAAGCAACATTATGTGTAATGTAATTTTGATTTCTGCTATAGTACTCCAATGTAGGTATGCAATCCATTTTGTAGATGCAGAAACTATGTCTCAGAAGCTGACATGGCAGCTTAGGATTTATGCAGTAAGGGCCCAAAGTAGGAATTCATCCCAGGCCTTCTGATTCCATGAACAGCATCTTTTCACATTATCAGGTATCCTTATATTTTTGGCCTGAGTGAAAAAACATGACATCTAGCCTTTGGAACAAATGATACATGCAGTGAGCCACCTGAGGGTTCTGTGTGGCCCATAATGAACAGAAACAGAACATCTGCATGGAAAAGGATATTTCAGGCTCAGACTTGAACCCAGAATGCATGGTCAATACATTTTCTTCAATGTTTGTTATGTCAAGTTCCATGCTACATGAGTGGGATGGAACAAGGACTGGAAACTATGACACAAAAGCCAAGCCTACTTGACTATTTTTATAAATAAAGTTTTATTGGAAACACAGCCACATTTATTCATTTACTTACTGTCTATGACTGTTTTCATAGGACAAAAGCACAATTGAGTAGTTGTAACACAGACCACATGACACCCACCAAACCTGAAGTATTTACAATCAGACTCAAACGTTCACTACAGAATAAGCACTGGCATGAGTTTTGAATGTTCACAACATAATGTTAAATGCTGAAGATGGTGAATATGTTTATATCCCCAATCTGTTTATTATATATTATATACATACTTTTAAATACCGTTCTGTATCCTACAAAGATGTGTAATGTTTAAATGTGAATCATAAAATTATAATTTCTAATAAATTTCTGATTCTTATGAAAAAAATCATAAATTATAATAAATATTTAAAGAGGGAAAAAAAAAGGCAAAACATTTGCTGGCCCCAAGGATAGAACACTGGCCAGTGTAGGAGACAAAAGAGCAGGAAGCACCAATTCAATAAAGATAGCCTGACCACACAAATATGATTGGGACACAGAAATGGAGCAGAGAAAGAGAGAGAGGTATTTGACAGCATTTTCTCTATAGAAAAGGGTGACAGTGGCCTTTTCAAGAAGAGGAAAGAAAGAAAAAGATCTGAGTTGTATGGTGAAGGAATTAACTGTCATTTGCAAAGCAGTGGGAGGATGTTCCAGGCACACAGAGCAGCTCATAAGAAAGTGACAAGGCAGAAACGCAATTGCTCTCTTTGGAGCACCATTTTAAATCAGAGCAATGAGAGTCAGGGAGAAGGAAATCTGCTGGGCACTGACTGTGGGGCGGGTGAGCAATGCACACGTTTCACATTCAGTCCTGTAAACAGAGCTGCTGGGCAAGCCTCATTCCCATTTTATAGGAGTCTACGCCTACGTAGACCTCGTACCTCACCTCTGTTTTCAGAATAAGAGATGGGCAAGGTTTTTTCCTGGTTCCTAAAGTTTCTGTCTGGCCCTCCAGCTCTCTGCCAGACAAATCACCTCTGCTCTGGACCTCGACTTCTCCTGGCCCCAGGTCGCCTGCCATCGTGTCTGCTCTTCTGTGTAGCTAGGAGCACCTCGACAGAGATGGTGTGGCAGCCGGCATGGGACTTTACCGGCCCGTCTAGCCTTCACAGCAGCTGTCATGACCCAGATTTAACTCCTGGAATGTTGAGGCTGGCTCCCCTCTGCGTGGGAGAATAAGTCCAGATTGATGGGAGCAGGAACCAGTGACCATTAATCATGATGAAAAGCAGCCGTAGGCGCAAATTCAAGGTGAGATCATTTTCCCTGAAGCTCATGTTTTTCCCTCACCTTATTTTACTGAGCAGGCCTGCATTCGAAGTCTGCAATCAACCCAGGCTTTAAGTAGCTGCGGGAATCTGAGCAGGTTTGATTATATCCACTTCACCTTCACACTTTGAATCCAGCATTAAAACTGTATAAAAGAGCTATGCCTCGTTTTCATATGAACGCATATTTAAAGGACCATTCAAGGAGACAGTGTCTAAAGCAATGGACAAAGTTGCTAAAACTATTTTTGAGAATCTTAATTAATGCGTTTAAGATTTGAAAGATCAGCTGATTGTTCGGAAACCTTTGCAATCGTCATATTAAGGTAGGCTATGACAGTTTCTTTTTCTGAGAAAAAGAGAAAAGGGGTCATCGGTACACCTTGTGAGAAAAACTGTGTTTGATTTTTATGACATTTTATTACAGTGAAATACACATAACATAAAATTTACCTTTTTAACCATTCTTAAGTGCATAACGACATTAAGTAATTTCACATTGCTGTGCAAAAAACACCATTATCCATCTCCAGAAACTTTTTTCTTAATCTTCTTAAACTCCCTCCCTATTAAAAGATAACTTCCCATTCTTCCTTTCCTTCAGCCCCTGGCTTTCTACTGTTTCAGTGAATTTGACTATTCTAGCCAATATAAGTGAAATTTCAGTATTTGTCTTTGGGGGACTGGTTTATTTCACTTATCGTGTATCCTTAAGACTCCTTCATGTTATAGCATATGTCACAATTTCCTTCCTTTTAAGGCTGTACGATATTCCATTGAATATACAATGCATTTTACATCTCTTGATGGAGACTTGGGTTGCTTCTGCCTTTTGGTACTGTGAGCAATGCTGCCAAAAAATAAGCCTTTTATTCCCCACTTCAATTCTTTCATCCAGAAGTGGAATTGCTGGATCGTATGGACATTTCGTTTTTAATTGTTTAAAGAACTATCATACTGTTTCCCCTAGGGAGCCTACAGTTTTACATTCCCATCAGCAACGCATAGATTTCCAATTTCTATACCTTGTCACAAACACTTGTTCTTTTTTTTATATTTTTTTCTGTCAATAACCAATCTAATAGGTAAAAGTGATGTCTCATTGTTGGTTTTTGTTTTGTTTTGTTTTGTTTTGATTTTTAGAGATTGTTCCTATAGGGCATATGTGCTCACCTGAGAGACAGAAAGTGAGAACTCACTCTCCGGGGGGATGGTCACGCCTCAGTTCCTTCTACATTCTCCTCTAGGGATTTGATTGCACACTTGCACAGCGTGTTTCAAGCTGCTGGATCCAGGACTTGAACCACAGTCGACCACAGGGGAGTCCAGCACCTTAACCACTAAGCCACCTGAGGGCCTCTCATTTTCTTTTGTTAATTTTCATTTCTCCAATGATTCGTTATGTTGAGCTTAATTTCATGTATTTATTTGTCATTTGTATGTCTTGTTTGGGAAAAATCTCTGTTCACGTTTGCCTATTTTAAAGTTAGGTTTTTGTTACTGTGCTTTTTATATAGTATGAAAACTAATCTCTAGATATTTTCTCCCATTCCATGGATTGCCTATTCACTCTGTGGATAGTGTCTTTGACTTCCTCAAGTTTTTAATTTTACTATAGTCAAAGTGATCTTTTTCCTTTGTTGCCTATGCTTTAGATTATATCTAAGACATCCTTGCCAAATCCAATATCATGACGTTTTTCTTTTACGTTTTCTTCTCTAAGAATTTGACAGTTTTAGCTTTTACATTTTGATCTTCAGTTCATTTTGAGTGAATCTTTGTATGTCGGATAAGGTCAGGGCCCATTCTATCCATGTGGATGTCTGGTTTTCCCAGCACCACTTGGTAAAATGACTTGTCCTCTCCCCATTAAATGATCTTAGCACCCTTCTCAAAAATAATTGGATCAAAGCCCAGCAGATGGCACAGTGATTAAGGTGCTGGGCTCTCACATGGCTGACCACAGTTTGGTCAGAGTCATGGACCTGGCTTGAAAATCACACCAGGTGCATGTATACACATGCCCCAAATCCCGGGAGGATAGTGGAAGAGAAAAGATTGTGGCGTTGCCTTCCCCCTCAGGGACTGATTTCTCATTTTCCTCTCTCTGTCTCTCTTCAGTGAGTACACACATCCTATGGCAAAAACCTTTAAAAAATAAATCATTGGGTAATATATGCAGTAGCTTATTTCTGGAGTCTCAGTTTTATTCCATTGGTCTATATATGTCTTTATGCCAATATGATTACCATAGCTTTATAGTAAGATTTGAAATTAGGTTGTATAGAACTTCCAACTCTGTTCTTTTTTTTTTTTTAAGCATTTCAAAATACATTGGAATTTTATAATACAATTTTCTATTTTTGCAAAAAAATTTGGGGTTTTGATAAGAATTGCATTGAATCTATAGTTTGCATTGGGTAATATTGGCACTGTAATAATATTGCATCTTCTAGTCTCTGAACACAGGTTTTTATGTCATTTACTGGCAACCTTTTCTAAAAATTTTTTTGAAACATTCTGTAGCTTTTGGCCTACAAACATTTTTACCTTCTTGGTTTATTCCCAAGCGTGTATTCTTCTTTGATGTTAGTTTAAATGAAATCATTTCTTCACACACACAGAGCCCAAAGGTCATAAAAAATCTAGGATGAGGGCAGCTGTTTGCAGGTAAGGAAGGAAGGCCATACCAGAAACCAAGCCTTCTATTACCCTGATCTTGGGCTCCCAGTCTCCAGAACTATGAGAAAATATGTTTCTGTTGATTAAGCATCTAGTCTGTGGTTAGTTGCTAGGGCATCCTGAGTAGACTAATACAGAGTTTCTTGGGAAAAAAGAGTAACAAGAGGCCCTTCTCTCTTGAACTGTTGCCTAGAATTGATCATTCTTGTCTCAGATGAGCTCCTGAAGGAGAAGAATGAATTCTGGGGCCAGCTGCTTCACTTTCAAGTGTGAGAGCCCTATCAGGGGAAACTGCAGTATCAAAGACATCACTAATATCATATTTGAGGGGGACAGCCAGCTGCGTGATGGCTGAGGTGACTGGGTCCCACCCACATGGTGTGGTTTGAGTCCTGGATTCACCAATTCATCAGCTCAAAGAACTAACACGTATGTTTGTGTGTGCATGTGTGTGTGTGTGTGTGTGCCCAAGATCCCAACAGGAGAAGGATGGAGAAAGGACTGCAGTATGGCCATACCCTCACCCCCAGGCACTGCTTTCTCTCTCTTTCTCTGTCTCTCTGGTGAGTGCACACTATCTATAGCAAATTTAAATACACATACACACACACACATACACACATATATGTATATAAATTTGAGGATATTGAGCCACCTGCCCTATTGAAAGGTAATGCATTAAAACTCAAGGTCCCTGCTGGTCAGGAGACTTGATCAGAATTAGAAACAAGAGGATAAACTGCTTTTCCCCTTGAGGAGGAAGAGCAGTTCCAGGACATGGTTGTCTTGATGGAAGGAACTTCATCCTGGGATCTGAGTATTACAGAAGTAAGCATACGGCTCAAATAACACAGCGTGGACCCCGGATCCTTGGGTCTCTCCAGGTGACCTTGCTTTCAGCCTCATGATCTGGAAACCAGATGATTCCCTTCAGTTCTTAAGCCTCTGCCAGATGCCGACCTTAAATTACCAGGGTCTTAAAGTCTTTTACAAAAGCTCAAAATGCAATCTCTTCCTTAAGGAATTTTGGTCTGCCATGTATATTTTCTTTTCTAAATTCATTGAGGTTTCTTTAGCAGTCTTACCATTCCAAATTGTCAGCCACATATTAGGAGTTTCACTATCAGGGACAGTCAGCTGGTGTTTTAAAGAACCAAAGAGTCTTTTCATTTCTCCTCTTAGCTTGTTTTCTGTAGACTTCTAGCTCCTCAAGGATGACTTGTATTTTTATCAGCTCGGGAACTCTCTCTACTATCTCTAAACTGCTCTCTCCTTTCAAGAATTAATTTCCTATGAAATTGCCTTTATTTTCATAAAAGAGTTCATTTATTTTAGTTTCTACGGAAACATTTAAACCTCACTTTCAATCTTGTGTTTTGAAATTTTCGGAGATGTATTCTTCCTTTGGAAATTTTTGCTATACTACTTTATGATATGAGGGAACTTTAAAAAGTATGTGGAAAAATGGAATTAAAGTATGAGTTTATTTTGGTGCAAATATTTTTTGAAGTCTTTGCATAGTTTTTACATAATACACATTTTCCATGAATTTTTTGCAGAGTTCCTTGAACTGCCCTGCAGCACTTTAATATCTTATCTTCTCCAGCTAACTCAACATTTATTTGTTTACTTCCTTCAAGATTTTATAACGAAACATTTAAAATAAGCTTTTCTTGGGAAAGTAATATTAAGTAAGTTTTGTTATAATAAGTTCGTAATGTATTATAAGGTTGGCTTTTAGTACCAGGAAAGTCAACTGTAGCCATCCCTGGTGTGGGATCCCAGGAAAGCTTCAGAGACCTGAGCCTGGATGCCTCACAGTGCTGACCCTTCTCGTCGTATGGCATTTCCAGGGCAGTCCTGAGGCTGAGCTTTGTGCCCTCCGCAGGTTCTCCACACCCCTATAGCTTTCCCAGAACCAGAGATCAGCTTCCCAATTTGCCTTGCACTGAGGATTACCTTAGAAAAAGAGATTCTCATTGCTTAAACTAGAAAAGTCCCAGGCAAGTTGGGAGCTGGTTACATTTTCTAGATTTTAAACCAGCACCCAGCAACCACCTACAATCAGCAGGGTAAGGGTTCAAGGTGAGGATGACAAGGCACCGTTTCCCCATTACTGTCAGGACGCATCTAGAAGCTGGTAATATTTTTATAAGCTCCTTGGGAAGTGGGCAGGGCTGTCAAACTGAGGGGACTGGGACA
>NW_006159968.1:990023-1003835 GCF_000334495.1 Tupaia belangeri chinensis | reverse complement strand
CCCTACCACGTGCCATCCAGGGTCACCAGCTCTTCACTGATTCACCATAGGGTGTTTGGACAAATGTCATTCTTTTGAATTCATTCAACCACCTTAGACCTGGAGAGCACGTTCTTGATGAGGCATGGAAATAGCCTCGCAGGTACCATTCCTCCTGCAACCCAGATTTCACATCACTGCTCTGCCTCCCTCATCGCTCATGCCCACATAGGCTCCTAGGGACACAGCATTTTCTCTGAAGACTAATTTCCTGAACAAACTCATAATTGGGATGTAATGGTTGGGAAACTTAAGACCTTATATCAAGAAGCAGAGTTAGAATAACAGATTGTGCGTGCACAGCTCTGTAAAGTAATAGAAAAGCCCACTAAGTAAGTCTCTCTCTCTCTCTCTCTCTCTCTATATATATATATATATATATATATATATAATATGTATACACACACACATACATATATATGAATTTGCTTAATGTTTAAGTAAAAATGAACATTTTATGATATATTTCCATTTACCATTCCTTACTTATTTGTTTCAATGAGATGCTGTAAATGATGTATATTTTCAAAAGTGCACATATGAAGTGCTATTTTATACCATTTTCTTGATCATCACATCAGAATTATGATCTCTATTTGCAATCACTAGTGACAAAATTGTTGTGTTTAAAAAGAAAAATAAAGAGGGAATAACTCAGCATATCTGATGTGAATGGCACTAAGTCAACTAGAACTTGTAGGATTCTTTAAATATTCCCCATATACTTTGAACCTTCATTATATATATCCTGTAATAGCAGGACCCAGGTGTGTGTATGTGTGTAGAGAGAGATGGTATATATAGAGAAAAAAACACACAGATATATGTATATATACCTATATACACACACATATAGTGTGTAAGGAGAGATATAGACTGTCTATATATACATACATTCATAAACACATTGTAAATATGTTTATTGTGTGTGTGTGTGCTCATGTGTGAATCTCACCATTTTCTGAGTCAGCATGAGCTTCAGTCCTTGCTTCCTGCTCTCACTCAGGTTTCCATTTACTTCGTTCCTGTCATTGATGCTCTTCCTGCTTTCCTCATTTCCTGACAAACCCCAATGAGATGTGTAACTTTGGGTTTTTGGTTTTTATTTTTTTTCTAGAGAGAGGTTTTTGCTATAGGGCATGTTGTGCGCTTGCCAGAGACAGAAAGACAGAAAGGGAGAAATTACCCCCAGGGGGGATGGCCATGCCGCAATCCTTACTCTTCCATTCTTCTCTGGGGATTTTGGGCATGCACACACATGTGCCTGCTGTGAGGTTAAGCCGCTGGGTCCACGACTCTAACCACAGTCAACTATGTAGGAGTCCAGTGATGTAACCATTACACCATCTGCTGGTCTGGAGACGTGTGGTTTGTAACCACACTTCACTAACCTCTCAGGATGTACTGTTGAGAACTGGATTTCACTTGACTATGAGTAAAAGGAAATTTAATATATAGTAGTTTATTCAGTTAGTTTTGTTTTCTTTCACTTGTTTATTTTTGTTTTTTCCTACACGATACAAGCTCCAAACAGACACTTTATTCATGTGTTCTATGGTTGCAGGGTTTGGAAATCTCTTGACCTTTCCTTCATAGCCAAAAGATAATTACTGTATTTCTAGTCATCAGATTCAGGAAAGAAAGAGGAAAGAGTCAAGTTGACACATAAAATTTGCCATCAAAACAACTTGCTGGCTCTTATACCTGAGCTCTTTTATCTCATCCTTCTGTCTCTCTGTCTCTTTCTCTGTCTATGTGTATGTGTGTTTGTGTGTGTGTGTTTAAGTTAATATACTTTATCTTTAGAGAACTTTTGGATTTTCTGAAAAGTTGAACAGAAAGTACAGAAAATTTCTGTGTTCTTCTCCTCAGCAATTTCCCCTATCGTTAACATCAGGTATGGGTGTGGTACATTTATGAAAATGGGTAAGCCACGACTGATTATGCTTATTAACCAAAGTCTGTGGCTTATGTTAGCATTTCTTTTCTTCTTCTTCTCCTTTTCAAGAGAGATGTTTTTACTATAAGGGTATGTGTGCTCACCAGAAGGGCAAAGAGAGAAAGAGACAAAAAGTGAGAAATAATCCATAAAGGGAGACAAGGGAGATGACTATGTCATAATCCCTTCTCCTCCATTCTCCTCTCAGGATTTTGGGCATACATGCACATGTGCCTGGTATGAGTTTCAAGTCAGTCTCCAGAACTCGAACCATGGTTGGCCAAGTGGCTAGAATGTCTTGATTATTTCTGATTTGTTGCAATTATGAATAAAGTTGCTATACTAGACAGAAAAAATGAAAAGTTATTTGTTGATGATAATGTCTTTGTTTTGACTTATACACTCTGTATTAGTGCTAGGAAAAACCATGTTGTACACTGTAAAGACGTAGAGTGAGTCAAAGTAAATAATAAACATATATATAAGTAAAAAATTGCAAGCTCCTATAAGCATTTCTATGCAGATGTTTGTGTAGGCATGCATTGTCAATTCATTTAGTTAAATACCAAGAAGCGTGATGCTAGATTCTATGGCAAGACTATGTTTAGATTTACAAGAAACTGTTAAAAATATTTTTTCAAAGTAACTATACCATTTTGCATTCTTCCAGCAATGAATAGGATTTCCTTTTGGTCGGCCTCCTCATTGACATTGGTGCTGTCTTGCATTTTAGATATTCTAATAGATCTACAGTGATATCAAATCATTGTTTTAATTTCTTTTCATACATGTATTTGTCATTCATATATCTTCTTTGATGAAGTGTTTGTTCAGATCTTTTGCCCAATTTCAGTTAGGTTGGTTTTTATTGTTGTTGTTGTTGAGTTTTAAGAGTTCTTTGAATATTTTAGTTATCAGTCCTTCATCAGTTTTGTGTTTTGAAAATATTTTCTCCTAAACTGCAGCTTATCCTTTCATTTTCTTCATTGCATTATTCACACTAGTGTGTGTGTGTGTGTGTGTGTGTGTGTGTGTAATTGAACCAAAACTGACATTATCTCTCTGCCCATCCACTCTTTTGCTGCACCCTAAAATCATTTTGCTTCAATAAAATTCTTATCTGGGACAGTCATTCAGTACCTCTAACTAAGATAAAACCTCCAGCCATTGTCCTAAACCAGTCAAAGGCCTGAAATTTTTAGCCTGTAAACTTTCTACAAGATATCTTCCCCCAGCAGTCAGGAAGCTAGCAACCTTTGATCTTTTAGGCCCTGAATATTTACACTTTCCTCTCAAGCTTGTCCCTGTTGTTTGATTCCTTTACATAAATATTCTACTGGCTCAGAAAGGGAGCAGAGCAGCCACCAAGCAGTGCAAGGAGGAGCCATGGAGGCCACACAAGTGATGCCAAGCCTGGATTGGCCACTGGGAAGGAGCCACACTGAGAAAGGGCACAGGGAAAGTGAAGTCTGCCCATCTGTGAGAATCAGCCTCCAATTCCAAAAGAACTCTCATCTATAAATCATCCTCTTCCAGTAAACTTTTATCACATCCCCTATGAAACTGCTTGTTTTTCCCAACTTCAGAAAACACATTGGATAGCATTGTAGCAATGGTTAATGTTAGGGAAACGATTTACCAATTTTTCTTTTATGTATTGTGCTTTTAATGTTCTATCTACAAAAAACTTTGTGAGACTGGGTCCATATTGCAGTGGTAATGTACTGCTGAAGAGAAGCCAGGCCTGGGACCCATAGTTAGCGTAATGGCTATGTCGCTTAACTCCCATGTAGTTGACCGTGATTCGAGTCCTGGACATGGTGGCTTAAACTCATGCCGGGCATGTGTACATGCCCAAGATCCTAAGAGGGGAATGGAGGGGAAGGGATTGCGGCGTGGCCATCCCCCCGGGGGGTGATTTCTTGCTTTCTGTCTCGCTCTGTCTTTCTGGCAAGCGTACGTGCCCTATAGCAATAGTCTCTTCCAAAAAAAAAAAAAAAAAGAGAAGCCAGATTGCAAAGATCTCAAGTAGGACTGCAATTCGAATCTCCAGCCCAATAGACCCAAAACCTTCCAGACACTCACGTGAGGTTCTGTGTCTGAGGGGCCTGAGGACTGGAAGGCTGGATGAAGGGCTTTGCAGCATGACCAGAACCAGTGAAAGGTGCTCATCTCTCTCTATGTCTATCTATCTCTATCTCTATCTATCTATATTTAGCTATCTAGCTAGCTATCTCCATCTATCTATCATCTATATCTATCTATATCTATCATCTATTATCTCCCACGTGTGTGCATATGCTTCCTAATGAATATAGAAAAAAATTAAAGTCATGAAATCCACAATGATCTAAAATAGAACTTCTATAGTTTTGTATTCTACACTTAGGTCTTGGACTCAGTCTAAGTTACATTTTGTAAAGAGTATAGATCTGAATCTAGATTCATTTTTTTCCCATTATTTTATCATCATTTGTTGAAAAAGAAAAAAACTATCCTTTCTCCATTGAATTGTGTTTGATTCTTTGTCAAAGATTAGTTTATAAATTTTTTCTGGGTCTATTTTTGGGGTCTCCTTTCTTTCCATTTATCTCTTGGTTTATTCTTTTGCCAATAATACACTCTTGATTGCCATGCTTTATACTAAGTGTTGAACTCACATGGTATCAGTCTTCTAACTTTGTTTTTTAATCTTGTGTTGGGTATTTGGGGTCTTTTGCCTTTCCATACAAACTTTAGAATCAATTTTTAAATATCAAATAACTTGCTGGGATCTTAATTGGAATTGCAGTGAATTTATAAATTAAGCTAAAAAAATCTGACATCTTAAAAATATTGAGTCTTTCTATTCCTGACTATAGAATAACTTATCCATTTAGTTAAATCTTCCTTCATTTTCTCATCAGAAATTTGTATTTTTTATTTATATCAACATATAGATACACGTATAGATATATCAATATTTTGTTAAATTGGTACCTAAGTCTGTCTTCCTTTCTTTCATCCTTTCCTCCTTCCTTTCTTCCATGTTTTCTTTCTTTCCTCACAGTAAAATTACATTTTTATTAACATATTAAGTGTTTTTTAAATATATTTTTAAACATGATAGGGTTTTTACTTCAAATACATGTCAGATCTGTTACTCAAATGAACTTTCTTTTCTTCTACTTCTTTTTTTTAGAGATTTTTGCTGTATGATACATGAGCTCAGCAGAAAGACAGGCAGAGAGAGAGAGAGAGAGAAGACAAAAAAATCACCTTCCAGGAGGAATGGTCATGTCACAACCCTTTCACTTCCATTTTCCTCTAGGAGTTTTGGGCATGTACGCACATGTGCCTGGCATGAGTTTCAAGCTGCCGGGTCTGAGACTCTCATGGTTGACCATGTGGGAGTCCAGTACCTTAACCACTACTCTACCTGCTGGTCTCTCAAATGATCTTTGTAGCAGGAAAACTTATGAACTTTGAAGATGACTCTTCTCTACACAATATAGGATCTAGTGCATACAGTCCCATGCTTTTCTTCCCCAGACATCCAAGAGCATCTGCAGATATTTTCTTGTTTTTCATTTTATGCAAATATTCTATGAAAAAGATCAGGATATATTAACTTTCACAGAATACCAAGATCTTCTGTATTATTCTAGGGTCTGTGTAAAAACTGAGTTAAATTAACTCAAATAAAGTGACCAGACCAGTAACATTCAAATTAATATGTCACATAACATTTAAAGTTTTTTGAGAGGTTTTTGCTATAGGGCGCATGACACTTGCCAGAAAGACAGAGAGAGACAGAGAGAGATAGAAAGTGAGAAATCACCCACCAGGGAGATGGACATGTCACAGTCCCTTCTCCTCCATTCTCCTCTCCAGATCTTGGGCATGCACACACATGTGCCTGGCATGAGTTTAAGCCACCAGGACCAGGACTTCAACTGCAGTCAACTACATGGGAATTCATTGACAGCCATTACGCCAACTGCTAGTCCCATAGCATAAAATTTTGAACAAAATACCTTTCTTCTTCTTTGGCCTCACACATGAATTAAGGTCCCACAATATACACAATATCATTCTCCATCCTTTATGATCAGTCAACCCCATTTGAAATTTGGTTTTGTTTTATTTTTTTTCCTTCTTAATCTTCAAAATAGTATTGTGTCTTTCTTTCAAACTCTAATCATTTATTTCTTGTGTATAATAAAACAATTTAAATTCTACGTTAGTCTTGTATCTTGTAGAATTTAATTGGTGCTGCTAGGATTTTATGTCGTTTTTGTTTCTTTAGGATTTTCTGTATGAAGAATCATGGCATCTGTGCCTAAAAATAATTTTTTTTTCAATCTGTGCACATTTTCTTTTCTTGTATTATTACTTTAGCTAGCACTTCTAGTAAAATACTGAGTAAGAGTGTTGAAAGCAGTTTCATAGCTTTATTATTAATCTTTTTTTTTTGAGAGTTTTTTTGCTTTAGGGCACATGCGCTCACCAGAAAGACAGAGAGAGACAGAGAGACAGAAAGCGAGAAATCACCCCCCCAGGGGAGATGGCCATGCTGCAATCCCTTCTCCTCTACTCTCCTCTTGGAATCTTGGGCATGCACACACACATGCCTGGCATGAGTTTAAGCCATGGGTCCAGGACTCGAACTGCAGTCGGTTACATGGGAGTTCAGTGACATAGCCGTTATGCTAACTGCTGGTCCCAGTTTCATAGCTTTATTATTAATCTTGATGGGAAAACTTCTATTTCTCACCATTAGGTATGATATTAGCTATAGATCTTTTGTAGATTTTTTTTTTATCAAAATGAAGAAGTTTTCCTTTATTTCTTTCTAGTTTGCTGAGTTTTTTGACTGAGTATTGAAAAATTTCAAATAATTTTTAATTGACATAATATGGTTTTTGTTCTTAAGTCAGTTAATGTGATGGATTACATTAACTGACTTTCAAATATTGAACCATACTTCCATAACTAGAATAAGTTGACTACTTGGTCATGATATATAATTCTTTTTATACATTGCTGGGTTTGATTTGCTAATATTTTTTTGAAAATTTTTGCATTTAAGTTCACAAGAGATGCTAGACTACTATAGTTTTATTTATTTATTTACTTATTTATTTATTTTTAATAATGTCTTTGGGTTTGATGTTAGGGTAATCCTGGCTCCAGAACATAAATTGTAAAATGTTTTCATCTGCTTCAATTTTGTAGAACAATTTGTAGAAATTACTGTCATTTATTTCCTAAATGTTTGATACATTTTACCAGTAAAATTATATTTACCTGGAGCTTTCTGTTTTGGAAAATTATTAGTTCAACGTGTTCAATAGGTACAGGTTTATTCAGATGATGTATTTCTTCTTGTGTGAGTTTTGGTAGATTGTGTCTTTTGAGGTATTGATTCATTTCATCTAAGTTATCCTATTAGGGGCACAGAATTGTTTATGCTATCCCTTTGTTTTCCTTACGATAGTCACAGGGTTAACAGTGATGGGTCCTTTCATTTATATTCATAATTTATGTCTCCTCTGGTTTGACTCAAGTAGCCAGGTTAGCACTTTATACATTTTATTAATCTTTTGGCTAATTTAATCTATTATTAATTATAATAATTTCATCTATTATTACCCTGTTTTATTTTTAGTTTATTTTTATTTATTCAATTTTTTTTTATGACCAAAAGAGACAGAAATAGACAGAAACAGAGAGAGGTAAACTCTAACAAGGTCCCCATGCTGAGCTCCACTCCCTGCCTCAGTCAGCCCTGGACCAAGGACATTCACTTGCCTGTCAAGTTCAGGGAGTTTCTGAAAACAAACAAGGATCCTTCCCATGTGGTCATCCTCTCAGAATGTCACATTACTATTGTGCTACCATTGCCCTCTATTTTTCTCTTTTCAATCTCATCGATTTCCACTCTAACTTTTAGTGTTTTTCTTTTTATTTGGATATCCTTTCTTTTTATTTTTCTAGTTTTCTACAATAGAAGTATAAATTATTAGTGTTAGACTTTTCTCCTTTTCTAATGTGAACTAAATTGTGTCTCTCCCAAAATGTATAATTTGAATTTTAACCCCCTTAACTTGACCATATGTGGAGATACAGCCTATAAGGAGGTTAGAGATTAAATGATGTGGGAACCAGCAGTTAGTGTAATGGCTATGTCACTGGACTTACACATAATCGACCGCGGTTCGTGTCCCAGACCCAGTGGCTTAAAACTCACGCCGGGCGCGTGTGCGTGCGTGCCCAAGATCCCGAGAGGAGAATGGAGAAGGGATTGCAGTGTGACCATCCCCCCTGGGGGGTGATTTCTCACTTTCTGTCTCTATGTCTCTCTCTGTCTGTCTGGCTAGCGCAAGCACCCTATAGCAAAAACTTCTCCAAAAAAAAAAAAAAGATTAAATGACATAATAAGAGTGGGGCATGATCTGATAGAAGTGTTATCCTGACAAGAGGAAACAACACCAGAGAGAGCTCTTGCATGCTTTTTCTCACTCTCAATGTACACACAGAGGAAAGTCCACATGAAGACATAGCAAGAAGGTTGGCCCAGCCATGGATAAGCAAGGAATTGGAGTCTCACCAGAAACCAATACTGATAGCACCTGATCTTGAACTTCTAGCCTCCACAGCTATGAGAATTTCGTTGTTGTTTTAGCAGCCAAGGCTATAGTATTTTGCTATGGCAGTCCAAGTATACCGATATACAGTGTTATAAACTTCCCCCTAAACACTGCTTTTGTTGTACTCTACACATTCTGTTAAATTGTATTTTTTATTTCTATTCTGTTTGATTTATTTTTAGTTTTCTCTTAAGACTTCTTTGACTTATTTGTTATTCAAAAGTGTGGTAAAAATATTTGGGGATTTTCCAGATATTTGTTCCTTATTTCTAGTTTAGTTCCATTGTGGACAGAGAGCATAGTATGTATAATTTCTATTATTTTTAAATTTGCCAACCTGTGTTTTATGGTCCAGAACGTAGTCTATCTTGCTGAATTTACATGAGCTAGAGGAGAATTCATATTTTAGTGTTGCTGGATAAAGCATTCTGTAAATGTCAGATCCAGATGATTGGTCGTGCTGCTGTGATGCTCTGCCTGCTGGTCTGACAGTTGCTAGTAGAGGGGCGTTGAAGTCTCCAGCCGTAATAGTGGATGTGTCTTTCTCCTTGCAGCTCTGTCAGTTGTTGCCTCCAGTACTTTAATGACCAGTTGTTAGGCATATACTTACTGAGGATTTTTATGTCTTTTTGGAGAACTGATCCTTTCAGCATTATATAATGTCCCTCTTTATCATGGTTTTAGTTTTCCTTGCTCTGAAGTCTCTTTTGACTGAAATTATTTCAGCTACTTCAGCTGTCTTTTATTAGTGCTAGCATAGGATATTCTTTACTCATTTATTTGTAGGTTATTTGCATCTTTACATTTAAGGTGGACTCCTGGTAGACAACATCCCGTTTTATTTACTCTGATTGTTTTTTAATTGGTATTTAGACCACTCACACTTCATTTCTAATGTAGTTGGATTAATAGCCACCAACTATGTAAGTATTTTCTATTCATTATTCTTTTCTTTGTTTCTTCAATTTTCTACCTTTTTTGAGCTTTCTTTGGTTTTAATTATTTTATATAATCTATATTCTCTCTATCTTAATATATGAATTATACTTTAAAAAAATCTGTCCTAGAATTTTCAGGATACACTTACAATGAATCTAAACCTCTTTCGAACAATGTTGTATCATTTCATAAGTAGTACAATACCAAAAGAGTATGTTAAAGTCTTCTCTGCCTTCTTCTTTTCCTCATTACGTTAGTGTCCATGTTAATTATACATAATAATCACCTAATACACTGCGGCTGCAATTATTATTATTTTTTAAGAGGTTTCTGCTGTAGGGCACATGCAGTTGCCAGGAAGACAAAGATAGAGAGATAGAAAGCAAGAAATCACCATTCGGGGTGGATGGCCATGCCACAATCCCTTCTCCTCCATTCTCCTCTCAGGATCCTGAGCATGCACACACACGCGCCTGGCATGAGTTTAAGCCACCAGCTACGGGACTTGAACTGCTGTCAACCACATGGGATTTCAGCAACATAGCCATTACACTAACTGCTGGTCCCACTGCTACTGCAATTATTTTGAAAAAAACTTATTACATCAACTAAACAGAAGAAAAACAGTAAGCAATTTTACCTTCTATAATGGACAAATTTCTGTACCTCCAAAATTAATATTTTGAATTCCTTACTCTCCAGAATGTGACTTATTTGGTGACAGATTCTTTTGTCGTTGATGTTGTTTGTTTGTTTGTTTTGATAGATTTTTTTCTATAGGGTATGTGTGCCCACTGGAGAGATAGAAAGAGATGGAGAGAGAGAAAGTGAGAAGTCACCGTCCCCTCAATTGGGTATAGTCATGGTGCAATCCTTTCTCCTCCATTCTCCTCTCGGAATTTTGGGTATGCACACACATGAGCCCAGTGTGAGTTTCAAGTTGCCATGTCTGGGACTGGAACTGATATTGCCCATGTGGGAGTCCAGTGCCTTAACCATTATGCCATCTGCTGGCCCCAGAGACAGTTTTTAAAAGAGATTATTACCTTAAAATAAGGTCATTAGGGTGTATCCTAATTCATTGTGACTGGTATCTTTATAAGAAGAAGTAAATGCAGAGGAAAGCCCATATGCAGACACAGGGAGAAGACCGCCATCTATAAGCCAGGGAGAGAGGCCTCAAGACAAACCGACCCTGCTGACTTGGACTTCAGAATTGTGAGAAAATACATTTTTCTTGCTTAAGCCATCCAGTGGTACATTATGTCAGCCCAGCAAATGAATACACCTTTACTCATGACTTCTCTAATGCTCTTTCATTCTTCTTTTTTTCTTTAGGTTTTTAATCACAGGATGTGTATACTCGCCAGAGACAGAGAGAGAGAAAGTGAGAAATCACTCCCTGGGGGAATGGTCAAGCCACAATCCCCTCTCCTCCATTCTCCTCCTGAGATTTTGGCCAGGCACTCATGTGCCCAGCGTGATTTTCAAGCTGCCATATCTGTGATCAGCTTTGTGTGGATTTAGAGCCTTAACTATGCCTGCTGGTCCCATTTTTCCCTTCTTTACATACATCTAACCTATATCATTTTTTTTCCCTCTGAACAACTTTTTTAAACCTTTTTTTTCTTTTTCTTTTCCTGGAAGGTAAGCGTACTGGTAACAAACTCTTGCCTAAGAATTATTTATTTCTCCTTTACTTTGAAGAGTAATTTTGCTTAATATAAAATTCTAGATATGTTTTCAACACTTTAATATTTAACTCCACTTGCTTTTTACTTACACGTTTTTTTGAAAACAAGGCCAATATAATTTTTATCTTTGTTTATCTTTAGGTAAGGTGGACTTATTTTTAATCTGGCTTCTGTCTTTGATTTTCTGCAGTTTAAATATGGTATGCCTTGTTTTTCTTTTTTGTTGTTGTTGTTGTATTTTCTTTGTTTTGTTTTTTATATTAATCCTGTTTGGTGTTCTTTGAGAATCTTGGATCTTAGTTGTTGTGTCAACCTTTACTTTTGGAAAATTTCCAGCTATTATTACTTCAAATGTTTCTTCTTTTCTATTGTTTCTGTTTCTTTCTTAGCTATTCCCATTATGCATATGTTATACCTTTTATAATTGTCCCATAGCTCTTGGATGTTCTTTTCTGCTTTGTTTTTATTCTTTTAATCTTTGCTTTCCAGTTTTCCAAGTTTCCACTGACCTATTTTCAAGCTCCCTGAGTTTTTTCCTTGTGTCCAGCCCACTGATGAGCTCCTTAAAGGCATTCATTGCAATGTTTTTATTTCCAACATTTGCTTTTGATTCTTAGAGTTTCCATCTCAATGTTGACATTACCCATCTGTTCCTTTGTATTGGACTCTTTTTACTTTACAATTCATATTTTGTGTATCATGGTTATTTTAAATTTCCAATTTGATAATTCCAGAATCTCTGTGGTATCTGAGTCCAGTTCTGCTGCTTGCCTTGTCTCTTTAAACAGTGTTTAATATTTTAATATTCCTTATTATTTACTCTGTTGAAAGCTGGACATGATGTACTGAATAGAACTGAGACAGACAAGTCATTACAGTAACATGGCTAGGAGTCAGATTGTTCACTTTCTCATAGCTATGGGGCTATAATTTCCTCTAGCATATCTAGTATTTTTGTTTCAAACTGTCATCACTGGATTTCCTTAGAGAATCCTCTTATAGGTGTTTTGGCTGTGCTTTTGGTCGTCACACAGGCCCCCTAATGATGTGACGTGACAGTAGATATGAGGGGAGGGCAGATGTCCGAGAGTCCTATTGTTAGGTCTCTGTCTTTCAGTAAGTCCTTGTCCTTGGGCTTTGACTTTCATAGGTCTTCCTCAGCCTCCCTCCCTGCTCAGGAGGTTTCATAGTGGGTTAAAGAAGCACGTACAGTTACCCATACCTTTCTTCTGTTAAGTATTGTTAATCAGTTAGAGATTTAACAAATTAACATGAAGACTAGAGGGGCTGGAATTGGGTATCTCCCTTCTCACAGTTCAGTTAGGCTCTGATAAAATTGTTTCCTCTAATGACAGGCCTAAATATGAACAACAGAGATCTCTGGGCATATTTCAGAAGGTCTGTTTTGCTTGTCCTTCTGCTGGAAGCTTGAGGACACTTTTCTCCAATATCCACCCTGATAATCTGTGGTACTCCTGAAGATAAAGCTTATAAAACTGTTGATCCCCTAGAAGACTGACCCTCCTTGGAGTTTTTAATTCTCAAATTGGTCCATATTGAGCCTCCAGTAATTTGTCAGTTATAATTTAAAGTGTCTCTAATCATACTGGGTCCAACTGTGGACCACCCCCCCCATCGCCCTCAGTAAACTGGGATTACCTGTATCCACATCTCTGTTAACTCCAGTTTGGGTGTCAGCAGTTTTTGCTTTGTGATCTAAATTCTCTGGTGAATCTAAGGAAAGTTGTTGATTTTCAGTTTGCTTGGTTTTTATTTGGTTGTGAATGTAGGGAATAACATCTTCAAACCTCTTTACACATCAGGCCAGAATCTAAAGTCCTTTGTGTGTTTTAACTTATTCTGTTAAAAAAGCGGGGGGAGGGGACTTCCATCTGCAGCCCCTTGGCCAAAGGGACACTGGGGCAGGGCAACCCAGCTCCAACTCCAGCTCCTTTCCCCAACCCCAGCGCCCCTTTCCCTGTTAGAAAGGTAGGCTTTTTCTTCTCTTCTCTTCTTTCTTTTGTTAATTTCCCACTTCTCCTTACCCCACAGGACTGCACCCAGCTCTCTAGAAGAACCCACTTTCATCTCCAGCCCCCTGGCGAAATTGTACACCACGCTAGCGCATGGCACAACTTTTTAAAAATTCTCTTTCATACTCTTTTCTTTTCCATCTTATATTGTCATGTCCTGCTTATCTTCTACACACCAAGAGGGGCTAGACAGGTGTAGAATCACAATTTTAAAATACGCTGGTATTGTGAGGTTCCCTAGGATCCTCCTCCCTTTTACTTAACCACCTGCGAAAAAAGAGAGACTGCTCTTTAGACTCCTGAATAGAAGACTCCTCCTGTGCAGACCATGTTGCAAAACACAGCAGAAGAGTCTTCAGCACACATCGGTCCACAGCAAAAGGGAAGCACGCTTTTTTCCAGTCAAAGAAACATACTCCAAAAAGGTATCCAAAAGTGAATACATATCCCAGTGGCTAGAAGCAGAAGAACTTCAGGTCTGAAAAAAAAAAAAAAAAAACAGGAAAAATTTCTCCCCCAAAAAAAAAACAAAACTC
>NW_006159968.1:979282-989795 GCF_000334495.1 Tupaia belangeri chinensis | reverse complement strand
ACACTGGGGCAGGGCAACCCAGCTCCAACTCCAGCTCCTTTCCCCAACCCCAGCGCCCCTTTCCCTGTTAGAAAGGTAGGCTTTTTCTTCTCTTCTCTTCTTTCTTTTGTTAATTTCCCACTTCTCCTTACCCCACAGGACTGCACCCAGCTCTCTAGAAGAACCCACTTTCATCTCCAGCCCCCTGGCGAAATTGTACACCACGCTAGCGCATGGCACAACTTTTTAAAAATTCTCTTTCATACTCTTTTCTTTTCCATCTTATATTGTCATGTCCTGCTTATCTTCTACACACCAAGAGGGGCTAGACAGGTGTAGAATCACAATTTTAAAATACGCTGGTATTGTGAGGTTCCCTAGGATCCTCCTCCCTTTTACTTAACCACCTGCGAAAAAAGAGAGACTGCTCTTTAGACTCCTGAATAGAAGACTCCTCCTGTGCAGACCATGTTGCAAAACACAGCAGAAGAGTCTTCAGCACACATCGGTCCACAGCAAAAGGGAAGCACGCTTTTTTCCAGTCAAAGAAACATACTCCAAAAAGGTATCCAAAAGTGAATACATATCCCAGTGGCTAGAAGTAGAAGAACTTCAAGTCTGAAAAAAAAAAGAACAGGAAATATGTCTCCCTCAAAATAACACAATAACTCCTCTTCATCTCTTGAAAAAACAGAAGATGTTACCAATATGTCAGAGAAAGAATTTAGAACATTCATGGTGACAAAACTCTATGAGTTGCAACAGAAAAGAGGCAATGAGCTACAGGAGATTAGAAAGTCTTTCCACAATATGAAAGAAGAAATGGATACTCTAAGAAAGAATTAGATGGAACTATTAGAGATGAAGTCCATAATACAGGGAACCAAAAACTCTTTTGAAAGTATTAAAAGTCAATTAGACTATGCTAAAGATTGAATCTCTGGCATAGAAGATAAAACCTCACCAAAAAGATAGAGGAAATAACCAAAAAAAATAAGATTAATACATGAGAAATACTAGACTCCATTAAACATCCAAACATCTGAATAATTGGTATCCCAGAAGGTAAAGAAACTAATAAGGGCATGGAAAGTCTATTTCATGAAATTCTGGAAGAAAATTTCCCAAGTCTAGAGAGACACTCAAGTATCAAGACACAAGAAATACAAAGGACCCAAAATAGGATCAACCCAAGAAGTTCTTCCCCAATACACATCTTTGCCAGACTGGCCAAGACCACTGGTACCAGGCTGGGAAATGTATCTTCATGATCAAAATGATGTACAGTGATTTAATGTATGAGTAATAATTTAAAAACCTGGCAAGAGAGCAACAAGTGATTTACAAAGGTCATCCCATCAGGCTAACATCAGATCTCACAATGGAAACAATGCAAGCAAGGAAAGAATGGAAAGAGGTATTGAAAGTGTTAAGAGAGAAACAATTTCAACCAAGATTATTATATCCTGCCAGATTATCCTTCATATGGAATAAAACGATTAAAATCTTTTCAGACGAACAAAACGTGAAAGAATTTGCCATCACCAGACCAGCTCTTCAAGAAACCCTGAAGAGAGTACTGTTTCAGGAAAGCTAAAGAATGAACAGTCAGAAATAAAGGAATAAAAGGCAACCAAGACAATGCCCATCTTAAACATTGGGACAAGTCCAGAAATATCAATAATAACATTGAATGTTAATGGATTAAATTCTCCAATCAAGAGACACAGACTAACTGAATGGATAAACAAACAAACAAACAAAATACAGAAACTATCTGTTGCCTACAAGAGATGCATCTCATGGATAAAGACACATGACACACACAGACTAAAAGTGAAGGGCTGTAAAAAGTTAGTCCATGCAAATGGGAACTGAAAAAGTAAATTAAAAAAAAAAAAGCTGGAGCAATAATACTAATTTCTGACAAGATAGACTTAAAAAAAACTGAAGAGACAAAGAAGTGCGCTATATTGTAGTAAAAGGGTTAATCCATCAAGAAGATAAAACACTAATAAATATCTATGCACCTAACATAGGAGCATCCAAATATGTGAAGGAAAGACTGTTAGATCTAAAAGGGGAGACAGACTACAACACACAAATTGTTGGAGACCTCAACACCGCACTATCTCCTTTGGATAGATTATCGAGACAAAAAATAAGTAAAGAGGTAAAGGATCTAAATGATACCATAAATCAAATGAAGTTAACTGACATCTATGCTTTCCAAAAACCACGAGATACACTTTTTTCTCACTCCCACATGGAACTTTTTCAAGATTGACCATATGATAGGGCACCAAGCAAGCCTCTACAGATTCAAAGGCATAGAAATTATATCCAGCATCTTCCCCGACCATGATGGAATCAAACTTGATTTTAGTTACAAGAGAAATCCTCAAAAATACACAAATACATGGAAATTAAATGGCCCACTCCCAAGTGACTTCACAACTAATAAGAAATTAAGACTGAAACAAAAAGATTCGTGGAAGCCAATGACAATGAAGATATGAGTTTCCATAGTCATTGGGACACTACAAAAGCAGTCATCAGAGGGAAGTTCATAGCAATTAATGAACATAAGAAGAAGATGAAAAGAAGGCACATAGATCACCTAACATCATGCCTCAGAGAAGTAGAAAAGCAACAGCAAAAAAAAATCTCCAAAAAACTCCAGGAGAAAAGAAATAATAAAGATCCAAGCAGAAATAAATGAAATAGAAAATAAACTAACTATACAGAAAATGAATAAAGGTGAAAGCTGGTTCTTTAAAAAGATAAACAAAATAGAAACACCACTAGTGAGACTTATTAAGAAGGAGAGAGAAAGGAAGCAGGTAAACCAAATATGCAGTGAAGCTGGCAATATGACAACAGACATAATAGAAATACAAAACATAATTAGAGGATACTATGAAGAACTATATGCTAACAAACAAGAAAATCTGGATGGGAAGGACAAATTTCTAGACAGATATAATCTACCAAGAATGAACCAGGAGGATGTTGAAAGTCTGAATAGGCCCATAATTAACCAGGAGATTTAATCAGTAATAAATGACCTCCCAACAAAGAAAAGCCCTGGTCCTGATGGCTTCACCTCTGAATTCTACAAAACTTTTAAAGAAGAATTCATCTCCATTCTGCTCAAATAATTTCTGAATATCCAAAAGGGTGAAACTCTCCTAAATTCATTCTATGAAACCTCCATCACCCTTATCCACAAAACAGATAAGGACAGGACAAGGAAGGAAAACTATAGACCAATATCTCTGATGAATATAGACACAAAAACTCTCAACAAGATACTACCAAATTGTATGCAACAACATATAAAAAAGATTATACATCACAACCAGGTAGGCTTTATTCTAGGGATGCAAGTTTGGTTCAACATACATAAAACCATAAATGTAATACACCATATTAACTGAAAGAAAGAAAAAAAACATATAATCATATCAACTGATGAAGAAAAAGCATTAGATAGAATACAACATCCCTTCATGATCAAGACTCTCAGCAAAATCAGTATAGAAGGGTCATTTCTCAACACAATAAAAGCTATCTATGAAAAACTCATAGCTAACATCATCTTGAATGGAGAAAATCTGAAAGCTATTCCATTAAAAAATGGTATAAGATAAGGATGTCTACTCTCTCCACACCTTTTCAGTATAGTACTGGAAATCCTCACCAATACAATCAGAAACAAGAATAAAATAAAAGGCATTGAAATAGAAAAAGAAGAGGTGAAAGTACCTCTATTCGTAGATGACCTGATTGTACACTTAGAAGACCCAATGATATCCATGAAAAAAATTACTGGAAGTAATACATGAATACAGTAAAGTTACAGGATACAAAATCAACATACAGAAATCTACAGCATTTCTATATACAAACAGCAGGCAGGCTGAGATAGAACTGAAAACGTAATTCCATTTACCATAGCCACAAAAAGTATAAGATACCTAGAAATAAATCTAAGCATAGAAGTTAAAGACCTCCACAAAGAAAACTACAAGAAGCTAAAAAGAGAAATTGAAAATGACACAAAAAAGTGGAAGGACATACCATGTTCCTGGATTGGAAGAATTAATATAATAAAGATGGCAATTCTTCACAAATTAATCTACATATTTAATGCAATCTCCATCAAAATGCCAGAGACATTCTTCACAGATCTAGAAAATACAATCACACAACTTGTCTGGAATCATAAAAGACCTCATAATGTCAAAGCAATCCTACACAAGAAGAGCAGAAGAGTGGAGTGGGTGACATCTCACTCCCTAACCAAAAAATATACTACAAAGCTGTGGTAATCAAAACAGCATGGTATTGGCAGAGAAATAGACAGGTGGACCAATGGAATACAATAGAGTTCCCAGAAATAAACTCCCAGATATACAGCCAACTGATTTTTGACAAAGGGCACCAGTTAATCCAGCAGCAAAAGGAAAACCTCTTTAGCAAATGGTGCTGGAAAAACTGGATATCCACCTGAAGTAAGATTTATCTGAATCCTTACCTCTCATCTTTGACAAAAATCAACACAAAATGGATCAAAGAGCTAAACCTAAGACCTCAAACTATAAAACTACTGCTGGAAAACACTGGGGAAACTCTGGGAGACATTTGGGTAGGCAAAGACTTCTTAAATAAGGCCCCGAAGCACAGTCAATAATCCCAAAAATAGAGAAGTGGAATTGCTTCAGATTAAGATGATTCTGCATGGCAAAAGACACAGTAATTAGTGTGAATCAACAGTCAAAAGACACAGTAATTAGTTTGATAACCAGAATACACAAGGAACCCAAGCAGCTGTCCTGAAAAAAGATGATTGACCCTATTAAAAGATGGAAGAATGAGCTGAAAAGAAAAAACACTCTGTAAGGAAGACATAAGAATAGCCAAAAGACATAAGAAAAATGCTTATCATCCCTCATTATAAGGGAGATGCTGTCAAAACCACAATGAGATGACATCTAACCCATGTCAGAATAACTAAGATTAAAAAAAAAAAAAAAAGATAAGTGCTGGAGGGGGTGTGGTGAAAGGGGAACTCTCCTACACTGCTGGTGGGAAGGTAAATTGGTCCAGCCACTCTGGAGAACAATTTGGAGATTTCTCAAAGATCTACAAATAGAACTACCATACGATCCAGCAATCCCACTCCTTGGTATCTACTCAAAGGACAGAAAAATTCTTAAATGGAAAAGTACATGCATATCCACGTTTATTGCAGCATTATTCACAATTGCGAAGACATGGAGTCAACCCAGATGCTCATGAACAGATGAATGGATTGAAAACATGTGACACATATACTCTGTGGAATACTGCTCAGCCATAAAAAAAATAAAAAAAAAAAAAAAAAAAAAAAAACAAGATCCTGGCTTTTGACAGAAAGTGGATGAATATGGAAGATTTACTGCTGAGTGAAGCAAGCCAAGTGATGAAGGAGAGACATTGTATCTCCACTTAATATATACCGAGTGTCCATGGCCAAAACTGAATGTCTGAAGGTTATAGAAACTAAGTAAATGGTTGTGAATACCGGAAACAATGTGAGAAGAGGGCAGGTGAAGGAGTAGAGTCTGAGGAAGAATATTTAAGGAAAAAAATAGAGAGACAAGGCACTTATGGGACAAAGAAATGGGTTATTATCTATTGAAGATAACTTTCTAGTATGGTGAACTGGCCTGGTGAGAAATGTACACATGTCGGAATACTCACTTTGTAAGCTAAGTAAGTGATTGAATGTATAAAATAAATAGAAATGAAAATTGATTTAAAAAAGGGGGGTATATTTATTAACTATATTTTAAAAAAATATTCTAAAACTCTCAAAGTTACTTTTAAGTATATGAATCAAAGTATATTTCTGAATTTGAGTTGTGAAGGTGGAATGTATAATGAGCTGTGTTCTCTGTATTCACAAATTTAGGCTTGAATCAGGCTGCTTAGTTAATGGATACAACAGGGAGGGAGAGAGGATTACTCTGGATTTGTGCAGGACCCAGTTCAAATCCTAGATTGGTCAGTTCTCTTGAGATATCTCAATTTCTTTGAGTTTCACTTTTTTAATTTGTGAGATAGAGGGAAAATGGGTTGTGGTTTGAAAAAGCACTTACGATTAATCATACCCTTCTTCTGTTATGGATTTTTAACCACTTAGAGAAAAATATGAATCTTTGGATGATAAAATATTATAGCTATGTTATTACTCACTAGTGATACAGGAACATAGGAATCCTGCAGGCCGAGTGAGAGCTGGGTCTTTGCATAGTTTGGAAGGAGGAAAAGGAAACAGAATTTTTCCTACAGAAATATTTCTCAGTACATTCAGCAGAAAATCTCTTGTTTCAATTTCTATAAAAATGTAAGGAACACAGTGATGAGTTCCCTAACCTCACAACCTACATTCATCATAATCGTGAACAGGAAATAAGACAAAGCCACACAGTGGTAGTGAGGCTGACTGTGCCGCCTTTTGAATAGTTGCCTGCTCAGGTCCAGGCATCCTGCTAGGAGTCACGCGTGTGGCTCTTTAAACAACCCTATTAAAGCTGCATCCTCATTCCTCCCTCTTCCTAGAGAAAACAGCCTAGAGGGATTAAATACTTCACCCAGGTCACTCAGCCATAGTATGTTTGAACTCAAGTACCAGTTTACAGGTATTATCTAGGTGAAAGTAATCTTCAGAGCCCTGTGCAGAAGTTTGAAATCCTTCAGGCAAGACAGCAGCTAGCAAAGAGCCCAGCACCAGGAAGACATGACATAAAGAGTGTTGGGAATTAAGGCATGCACTGTGTTAAGCCATGACTGTGTGCAAATGTGTATTGATGTGCACTCCACAAGCAGAGTGTGCCCCTGGCAGGGCTGGGTACCTGTTCCGTTTCAATAAATCTTTCTATTACAAGGATGAGTTCTTTGCAGTACTTCATAAGTATGAGGCTTCTTGATACATTTTTCCAACCTTCAGTAATTAAAATAAAAGTTTTGGAAGGAAAGAAAAGAATAAAGTTAGTCAAGTCAAAGAGACTATGAGAGACAGGATATGGAAACAATCCTGAGGGCCTATTGGTGGACAAATAGATTTAACGCAATGTGACATACACACACTCACACACATACACACACATGTAGTTTTTTAAAATTCATAAAAATCATGTTTTATAAAAAATTGCATGGATTTTGAATTTTTTTCACAACAAAATAAACTTATACTTTAATGCAAGGGCATAAAAATTTTTGAAATCCATGCATACTCTTTTCATAAAACACGTTTTTTATGAACTTTTTGAAGCCCCCCAAATATGCACATACACAATGGAATAGAATGTTATTCAGCCTTTAAAAATTAAGAAGATACCCATTTGCAACAATATGGATAGAACTACAGGACATTACTCCATGTGAAATAATTCTAAGATAGAAGATGAATCAGCATGAGCTCACTTAAATGTGAATCTCAAGAAGTTGAAATCATAGAAACAGAGCATAGAGAGGTTGTTACCAGGGGCTGGGGGATTTTGCTCAACCTGCAGTTATACTGTCAATAAATTCTGGAAATCAAGTATACAGCATGGCAACTGTGATTAATAATAATGTATTGTCTACTTGATTAGCTAAGAGATTTTAAATATTCTTGCCAACATCAAAGAAATAACTAAGTGAGGTGACGGATATGTAACTTAACTTAATGGTGGCAATCATTTCCCAATACATGGAGATAGCAAACATCACATTGTACCGCCCAGCCACAGGGATGCAGGAGGCAGGGCACCACCGCACCATACTGGGACCACATGAGCTGGATCCCAGCTGACGTGGGCACACTAGTGCATGTGCTCACCTGTGACCTAGATCCTGGGTGGCTGGAAGGACTGTCAGGGGTCTCTCTTTCTCATGTTAAAAAACAAACAAACAAAAAACCCAACTTTACAAACAAAGCAAAAACTATCACATTTTGTATCTTGAATATACACAATTGTATTTGTCAATTATACCTCAGTAAAGCTGGGAGGAAAATAAGGGGTGTCGTGTGTGTGTGTGTGTACGTGTGTGTTCTCCTTAGGGAGCTGAGGTGAAGTAATGGGAGATGGATGCAGGGAGGCAATGAGCATCTCTTAGGGTACTCCCTATGGTAGGTGCATGTGCATCTTTATCACCAGTGCCCTTTCAGAGAGTGAATGAGAGACAATAATGATTAGATACAGCCTGGCATCTGGCAATCCACAACATTAACTGAACACCTTCTATGTGCTGGGGAAAAGAATGTAAACCAAAATAAGAAAGCCCTTTTTCTCAGAGGGCACGGAGAAAGAGTACGTCAACTGGAACATGGTGATGAAGGAACACAGTTATTACGAGGGAATCACAACATGTCTCAGTAGCACATGGAGGACTACACTTTGGACAAAAGGACATCTTCCCAGGAAGGACAATGTCTCAGCTGAGGTACAGCAAATGAACAGGAGAATGTGGAGTGAGGACGGCATTCTCACTAGAGACAACAGGATGGAAGTACAAAGGCCCACATCACAGATTTTATTTATTAATGCTGTGGTTATTATCTTTTATGGTACCATGGGCCTTAGAATCTGTGAAAGCCAGTTCAAATCCTGGCTTGTCACCTCTAGTTGTGTGGCATTGGGTAAGTCACCTGGCTTTTCTGAGTCTCTGTCTTGTTCTTCACATCACAAAAATATTCATATTCACGTGTAACGTATAGCAATGTTACAGAACGATGAGGCGTGGACACAGGGAAGCTAGTACCGTGCCTGGCATTCCAAAGTGTTACAACACCTTCCCTTACTATTCTCTTCTGAGAGTTGAACATTTTTCATTTTCTGACTCATTTCTTCTTGACCATCAGATAACTTTCATCCACTAACATTGGCTGAGAGTCAGGAGAAGGTGAACAAATATTCTGTGTGATGACAGAAGAACAACTAACTGAAATTCTACACGGTGACACCTTCTGAGCTGTCTTATGGAGGAGCACACTGTTAATTCCAGAGAGTCCATCAAACAAAGTCTCCAGTTAGTAAAGGTCTGTTATAAATGAGTAACCAACCAGGCAGTGTCATTCAATCTTATACAGTACCTATGGCTCAGCAAACCTTTGGCCTTACCTTTAAAGTACATACTCTTTATCTGGAAAGAAAAAGACTATACAAAATTTTCAGTTTAACCCTTCAGAAGGTGTGGCAAAGGTAACTGGACACCATCCGGCCCAAGTTTGAATCAACACTTCTATAGGTGAGTAAATTATAGTGTTTGACACCCAATCCATATCTGTCACGCACTCTTAGGCAAATGATAATTTTCCACGGAAAACTATTTCCTCAGTGATGGTAAATCTTCAACCACTGTTGACAGATTCAATTTTTGCAAAGCACTGAAAAGTCTAGAACATGTGGGAGTATAATTCAGCTTAGCAGATATTATTGAGCAGTTACTATCTGTCATTTGCTGTTTGCAATGACAGAGAGTACATAAGCCCACATCTCCCATGCCTCAATGCAGGACAAATACTCTGGTGTGATTTGTACCCCGAGCTCCCTGAAGAATCTGGCCAACATTAGGGTTTATCAGGAATCCCATATTTGCTTAAATATTTCTTTCCCCATCGTGCTTCCCTCTCCTAGGAGCTCCTCTTAGTACGTGGCTTGCCCTGAAATCTCCATTTCAAGCTCCTCTTCCAGGACACCCAGTCTAGACCAGAGAGAAAGCCAGAGTATTTCTTTCTTTACTCCGTTTCAGGTAGATTTATAATTCAGAGGTTCTGGCTCCTTCTCCTCTTCCAGGACACCCAGTCTAGACCAGAGGGAAAGCCAGAGTATTTCTTTCTTTACTCAGTTTCAGGTAGATTTATAATACAGAGGTTCTGGCTCCTTCATTATTCTAGCATCTCAACCCGAGAGCTCTCACTAGTTCTAGCTGCCTCCTTGTCACTCTGGATCTTGTGAAATCACTGTTCTCCATGTTTTCAGATGTCTCTGTAGACCCGTCTCCTACGAGACAGACCCATTGTTCAGCAGTTCATCTGGGTCCTCACAAGGCCCCTCCTTCAGAGTCTGGTTCCCTTGGGCAGTACCAACTCCTCACCTTTGAGAGCATCTTCATACTCTAGAGGTGGCAGAGGCTTCCCATGGTTGCTAATCTATGGGTTGCCTCATCTCCTGAGTTCTGCTCTTCCATCTCTATTATTAGTTCCTTGTGTTGAATTCCCTTGACTAAGCTCTGTATATCTAGTGGGACATTGACTAGTTCACTAGAACACTTGCCTTGTGCTACATGCAGAAGACACAACCACAGAGTTCACTAGAACTCTTGCCTTGTGCTACATGCGGAAAACACAACCACAGGACTTTGCATTGTCACAGTTTTTCATAGGGTATTAACCTAATCCTCACAACGCCAGACAGCCCCCACTCAGATAGAAGTCCTGTGGTAGGAGCAGGGAAAGCAGCACACAAGCCATCCTGGGTGGGGCTAGTGTAAGATAGGCACT
>NW_006159968.1:976079-979272 GCF_000334495.1 Tupaia belangeri chinensis | reverse complement strand
CCATGAAGGTGGATTTACAGATTACACAGATTGCTACTATAGATGCTTTTCCTGATTCATGCCAGTTTTCCTCTTAAGTGATAACCAAAATAGTGTGCCAATCCCACTAACACCCCTTGCTGTCTATACTCTCATCCTGGCTGGAGGTTAGTCAGTTTGCCATGACTACAGGAAGGTGAGGGGACTGCACTGGCAGGACTAAAAGCTGCTAAGGGTAATGCTCAGTGAAATTTGGGTGAATGTGAGCAATTGGACTTTATGGGCTGCTGCCTAAACGGGTGCTGATCTCTCCTGGGTTTCTAATTTGCTGATTCTTGCTTCTCAGACCTCACCTAAAGACTGGCTCACTGCTTTTGTCATTTGACACTGGTCACATTTTGGTTTTCCCCAGCTTTCTGGTGTTCTGCTTCTTCCCAGGTCAACTTTCAGCAGTTCAGTTAAGGCCCTGAGTTCCTCTGTACCACTGCAGTACCTTCCTCGACCTCCACTATGAAGCTCCTTGCACACCCCCTGCCCTCTATCTCCAATGTGAGTTTTGTAATGCAGAGTGGACACATTCAAGTCCTGCCCAGGCATTTTCACAGCTCTCTCAAGCCATATGAAAACTGGTCTACACAACAGTACTTACATCACAACATCCTCCATGATCTGATCCCATCTCCCCTCCTGCCTCATTTTCTGATAAGTCCCGTTCCACTCATGGTGCCCCCAACCACTGAGCACCTCTCTCCTGTACTGCCACGGTTTCTCTGTCACTTTCTCATGCTGTAATGGGAAATGCCCATTCTATTTCCCTCTGTGAGAGTGATTTACTAATTGCTCATCAAACAATTTTTCTATTCTTCCTAGAAACAAAGCCAGGCTGTATTTTCCAGTCTTCCTTCAATTAGGTCAGCCACCTCAGTTTTGGCCAACAGAATGTATTTAGACATAGAAACCATAAAAAACTCTAAAACAACTCTGTTAGGGCTTAAATGACCTGCCAAAACTCATATTGAAACTTAATTGTAACAGTATTAAGACATGGGGCCAAATAAGAGGTGATTAGGTCATGAATGGATTAATGAATTATGATTGGAAGGGGTTCATTATCTAGAGAATGGACTTGTTATACAAGTCACCCTCTCTTGCTCTCTGCCTCACATGCTTGCTTCCACCTTCTTTTTTTTTAAACGTTTTTCCTTTATTATTATTATTATTTATACAGTCAATCGCTGTACATCATTTAGATCGTAAAGAGACTTTACCCAGCATGATATAACCTCAGTCAAGTTGAGAATACTATACACATCCTCATCAACAGGTGCTTCTCCCACCCTCTGCCCTGCTGCAACGGGATGACCCGTTCTAGGTGTTGGTGTCAAATTTTGTGCTTCGCAACCTCCAGACTGTGAAATATGTTTATTTCTTCTCTTTTCATTATTTTTTAATTGCCAGGGGGCATGTGTATTCACCAGAGAGGGAGAAGAAGGAAGCACTTCCCCAATGGAGCACAGTCATGCTGCAATTCCTTCTCCATTTTCCCATTCTTGTTGTGGTTTTTTCAAGTCACTGGACTGGGATTTGAACCACACTTGATCATATGTGATCTGGCTCCTTTAACCTCTGGACAACAGGACCAGCCCAAATGCATTTTTTTTTATGAATCATCCAGTCTCAGGTATCCTGTTACAGCAAGTAAAAATAAATTACGACAAACCTCCTACACACTTTCTCTTCACTCCTGTGATGACAAGTGTTGAGAGCTAGAGGAAGTTTGGTGGATATTTGAGAAATATCCACCTGAAATAAGCCTAAATTCAGGAATGACCATGTAAAATACAGTTCCTCTTCATGATATGCCCCCTGTGATCCTCAAACAATATGACATACTTGAGAATTAATATATCTCTTGGACCAGCAGATGGTGTAATGACTACATCGCTGTACTCCCATGTAGTCGACCACAGTTCAAGTCCTGAACCTGGTGGCTTAAACTCACGCCGGTTGTGGTGTATGCATGCCCAAAATCCTGAGAGAAGAATGGAAGAGAAGGGATTGTGGCATGGCCATCCCCCCTGGGGGGTGATTTCTCTCTTTCTGTCTCTCCATCTCTCTCTGTCTTACTGGTGAGCACACACACCCTATAGCAAAAACCTCTCAAAAAAAAAAAAAGAATTAATATATATTTAATTTGTGTGCGTATAGAAAAATAATTGAAAACTCAGAAGCTTAGTGTATTAGTGAGCAATTGCTGCACCTTGCTGCATAATAAAACAATCCAAAACTCAGCGGCTTATCTACACATTTACGTGTATGCTCATGTTTCAGCAGCCAGCTGCAGTTCAGCACATGTGGGCTGATCTCTGCTGGCAGATCTGCCTCAGGCAGCAGACTTGGCTCTAGACTGCAGTTGGGTGTGCTTCATTTGTCTTCATTATTGGGCCCAAGCTGAAGGTACAGGAGCTTTCTGGGCATAAACTTCTCATGGCAAATCACTGGAGCCCAGAAGCCCAGCAAAACTATGTAAAAGCATTTAAATAGTACACACTTTATCTGCTTTTATTAAATCTGCTTGCCTTCTCTTGTCCAAGAGTCAGGGCAGCAGGAAAGTATAATCCACCCCAAAGGAAGGGGGAAAGGAGTAAATATTGCTGGAAAATATTCTGATAATATATTTGGAACCACATAGAATTATCACTATCACGATCCCTGATTTTAATTTCTCCCCAGGAATACCACTGGCCTCATTCTCTCTTCTATCATCAAGAAATTAGTTCAGTGAATTCCTCTCCTCAGTCTCTGCATTTCTTTACTTTTTTTTTTTTTTGATAGTTCTTAATCTTTTCCTAACCCATTATGGCATAAATTATGGAGGCATCTCAAGTACAACCAGTTCTCAGATAAAGCAGGCTGTGATCCCCCAAGTCATTATGGCTCCCAAATCATGCTGAACTAATTGCAACCATGCCCATTTATCTCCAACACCATGAAGTGTATTTTTAATACAATTAAAGAAATTTAAATTTCCAAAGGATTTTCTCATTCTAGATCTTTGTATTTTTATAGTAGCATATAACCCCTTCCACTTCTCTTAATCAGTATATGCTCGTCTGAATATTTCTACTCACTAGAAGGTGTAAGTAGAAGTGACCTTCTATTTCAAGAAGATATTCTTTAGACTGAACTAAGTCTAATTGTTCAGATAGGGAAA
>NW_006159968.1:967064-975819 GCF_000334495.1 Tupaia belangeri chinensis | reverse complement strand
AGGAAATTGAACCAGAGTCCTCTCTGGAGCCCAATTGTCTCAAGTCTCATATCTGTGGACATTGCATGCAGTAACTCCATCTCTGCGGGCTCCTGACCATGCACAGAGCTGCAGAAGCAAATATGTCTAAGCACCCCTCCAGTATTTATTTTTACCCTCTCTATAGTGATTAAAATTTTAATGGAGTACATGGTTACCTGGCTCAAGACTATTTCCCGGCTTTCTGGAAGCTAGTTGCCAGATAATGAGAGGAAATCTAAAAAATGTAGCAGCCTCCTCTCTTTCTTTCCACAGTCACTGGCACATGTGGATAGGATGGGGAGAGTTAGAATGGCCATCTTGGACCCAGAAACTGAAGTATGTTGAGATGGTAGAGCAACATGGTGAAGGAGCCCAGGTCTCTGTTGCCATCGAGCTGTTACGTTAACCCTACATGCTTCATACTCTCTTGTCATAGGAGAGAAAACTAAATGCCTCTCTAATATCAACCACTGTCCTACTTGTTTTTTGTTACTGAAGCCAGAACCTGTACCTTAATGGATGTATCAATCATTGTGTTTGCTTATTTATAGTCAGTACTTTGTGTTCTGCTTGGGATCCTTCCACTCAACATTCAGTGGAGAACTACTACCTGAGCAGCAACTTCATGCATAGTATTGATCTATGTGCTTGGAAGATGAATGCCCACGTTAGATTTTGTCTCCTTATCCTCTTCCCTCATGCTGCCAAGGCCTTAGTCAAGCTATCAGCCCCAACACACTTCCAACGTTTACGCCGTAGTACATACTCTTCCACGTATCTGGGATGGCACACTTCCCATTTTTGCCTAAAGCATTCCTACTCACCCTTCAAGATAGCTGTACTGGGAAGATTTTCTCAATTTACAGAGTTAGTTCTTCACTATTTCTACAACACTTCTTAACATATTATTTTATTTCAGAATTTGCAATGGTTGACAACTCTACTTACATACAAGCTTCTCAAGGGAAGGGATTCTACCTCTGTTTGATATTCAGTAAGTACAGAGTGAGCTCTTGGTGTGTGCTAAGTCTTGCACTAGACATGTTGATTGAACTAAAACAGACACAATCCCTGTCCTCATGGGGCTTTTGGGTTAGCCAGTGAGGTAATACTTTAATTAACACAAATAGTATAGAGTTCCAGTGGTTGCAGGTATTAAGAAGAAGAGGCCTTAGTCAGGACAACTCATAATAAGGGATCCAATCTGATCAGAGTGGTATGCACAGGAAAGGGTCTTCTTTGAATGGGATATATGAGCTGAGTTTGGAGACTCTAATTCCCCTTTGGACAATGCCAAGTATCCAGAGGAGCACTTGGCACATAGCAGGTGTTCAAAACAAATATTAACTGAAGAAAATAGTAATAGGCTATTGACAAATGCTTTAGATTCTAATTATATTTGCATAGTATTATCATTTCAGTCCTTAGCACATTTTATTTCATTTGATCTCATAATAGTAAAATATATTCTATGATCATTACTTTAAATTTTTAGAAGAAAAACTGAAACTCAGAGTGGTTAAGTTATTTTTCCAAGGTCACATATCCGGAAAGATGCAGAGCTGAAATCTGAACCTAAACATTCTGACTCTCGTGTTTCAGCTCTCAGATGCTACATTTCAGAACAAAAATATGTCTCTACCATGCCCCAGCTGTATGCTAGATATTATACTTGCATTGTTTCATAGCATGCTCAGAAGAGCGAAGTAGTAATGTTCTCTCTCTTTTTGTAGATGCTGTAATTAGAACTTAGGCTAGAAGTATCTTCAGCCAAAAGCATGACAGTCATGAAAACTGAGTCAAGAGTAGTCGAACTTGATCCCACACTTGTACTTGGATTCTTTCTGCAATGTCAAACTGCCAACTAGTGATAGAGATGATAACACTGATGGTACGAGACTACAATGACGAGGAGAAGGAAGGGAAGAGGAGAGAGTGGTGGGAGTGCAGGCTTCTGTTAGACTTCTCTCTCTTTTCTTGGGACTTGGGCTGTTAGGATAATATAGATGTTAAAGACAATCAGCATCTTACGAACACCATGGAGCAAATTCTCATTTATTAATCTCTACCTTCTCCATGTCACTATGCATTTGTTAAAAAAAAATTACAGTCACTTAGAACATGTCTGATTAGAAGCTGGATCTATTTTCCTATGCAAATATGAAGCTGCCCATCATATGAAAATGTTCTAGAAAATTACCTGTGCTGAATGCAATTTTTTAAAGAAAAATTACAAGCTGCATCTGCGGGCTTTATATCTAGGTTTTATTTTTTCCCAACTGAATGGAAATAATATTGAGCTATTGTTAAATGCTCCAAAAGGTGTGTGAGCTGGAAAATGACTAGAGAGGGGGAGGCGGTTGCAGAAATTTGTGCTGACTCAGCTCCTGAGCTGCAAGATGAAAGTAACAAGACCTAAGCTGTCTCTGTAGATTCCATACCAATCATGTTAATTGGAAACTGGAAAGAGGAAATGGTCACAATCAACAGATTTATCACCTAAAGGGCTGAACAGTTCATAAATTTAATCCAGCAAAGGAATTGGAAAATAGAATTGATGCTTATAAGAATCAGGGGTGGAGAGGGGGGCCTCTCTAAACAACCTTTTGCAGCCAGATGGCTGGGAGTGCCTGAACATATTTTATTTGAAGCTATTAGAAATATGAAAAGGCGGCTTCCTCCCGGCCTCTGGCTGAAGTATTGTAGCTTCTTTTTTATGGTCTTTATAAAAGGAGAGCAATAAAGAGACACAAACAGGGTAGTTAAGTTTAATGGCGATAAAAAACCAGACACCTGAATATATATGATTTATTTTCCTAAAAAACTCACCCAATTGAGGCTGCTATTAATTAGCATGGAAATGTATTGCAGAGCCAATATTGCATGAGGTTTGTTATCTTGGCTACGTTATGAAAAGGAAAAACAAAACAGCCAGAAAAAGATATTTGTCACTTCATTGTAAAAAGAGGTAAAGTCATTAAAACAGCTTAAGAGATTCTTATGAAGAATTAGCTCTGCAATCTCAGCTCTTCAGAATTTAACCTTCCGCTACCATGATGGTGGGAGGATGAGGGTGGCATTGGGAAAGGAAGATCCTACACCATAGAGGTTTTGCATGGCCGGGAGCAGGCACTGAAATGCAGACATATGCCAGGCACTGTCTGCATTTTTAAGATGAGAAAACGAAGGTTCAGATAAGTTAAGAGCTAGCCCTAGAGATGGAGCTTATGAAGGGACAGCCAAGATTTAAACACAGGTGATCCAATTGCAAAGCCCATTTTTGAAAGTGATTGGTTGTTTCTCAATACACAGGCTGGATTCTGCCTCCTGCTGTGTTTTATTTGCTTCCAAGCTGCCAAATAGGTAATTTACCCAGTTACTGGAACATCAAGGAGACAGAAATGAGCAAATGACTGTAACCAGTCTAAAGCCTTCATTGCCCACTCTGTGGGATGAGTCGAGTTCCCTGCTTTCTGCTCGTACTACTTACAGTATTCAGCACCACAGGGCTGGGTAGAAATAAGTGATCAATAAAACTCAAACAAACAACTGCAATTTCTAAGGTAAGCTGTTAAAATGCTTAACAAAAAATATGGTCAGAGCTAAAAAAATTATTAAAGATGATCCAATCAAATCACACTATAGTTGTACTTTTTCTTTTTCTTTTCGTTTCTTTTCTTTTCTTTTCTTTTCTTTTCTTTTCTTTTCTTTTCTTTTCTTTTCTTTTCTTTTCTTTTTTCCTTCTCATATACAGCTTCTGTACCTGACCCTCAACTGAAACCACTAGGTCAAGATCACCGGTGCCAAAGGTCACTAGGCTGCCAAATCCAAAGGGCTTTTCTCTGGTTTCTTTTCTTTTTTTTCTTTTTCTTTTCGTTTCTTTTCTTTTCTTTTCTTTTCTTTTCTTTTCTTTTCTTTTCTTTTTTCCTTCTCATATACAGCTTCTGTACCTGACCCTCAACTGAAACCACTAGGTCAAGATCACCGGTGCCAAAGGTCACTAGGCTGCCAAATCCAAAGGGCTTTTCTCTGGATCTTACTTGATTCAGTCATTCATGTCACTGACCATTCTGTTTATTAATGCATCCATAATCCATGTTTTATTATTATAGGTTTATATTTTGCTATTCCGTGGAGCTTGTTCTTCTCTATTCTTTATTCATTATTTCCTGACTATTCCTCTCTTTGTCTCTCTCTCTCTCTCTCTCTTTTATTTAGAGAGAGATTTTTGCTATAGGGCATGTGTGTTTGCCAGAGAAACAAAGACAGAAAGAACGTGAGAAATCACCCCTTTCCAGGGGCCGTGGCCACACCACGATCCCTTTTCCTTCAATATCCTCTTGGGATCTGGGGCACACATACACACTTCAATCCTTTTCCCTCCATTTCTCCTTTTGGAATTTTGGGCATGTATGCATATGTGGCCAGAGTGTTTTTCAAGCCACTGAATCCCCGAACTTCAACTGTGCTATCTGCCATGCGGGATCCAGCCACCTTAACACCAAACCACAAGCTGGCCCACCATCTTGATTTTTAGGATGTAATTGTAACTTAACATTTCATGTTGTTTTATACATACAATGAATTGATTTCATGCCTTGGCATTACATCTGACCTTCACCTCAAACCTGTGAGGTTGGCAGGATAGGAACAGGCATCCCCACTTGAATACACAGATGAGCATGGTGAGGTGCAAGAAGGTAACATGCCCATCTGAGACCACACAGAGACTAAGAGTTGCCCTGTTCTGTTCTTGGAATCCATGGCATAGGGTTCCAGGCCCTCTTGCTCCCACCAAATAACACATGCTACATAAATGGTATCGAGTCTACCTTCTCTTCCTCATTTTGACATCTTTCTTATGTTTTGCTACCCTGCTTCTTCATGTGCAAAATGGCAACTGTAGCTCAACCTTGCAGAGTTATTGTACAGGTTGATTGGATAATATAGGCAGTGACCCTGGTACTTTTAGGCATGATGCGAAGAATGCTACTATGACATAGTAGTAATTGTCTCATGGCCAGTAAGTATTGATTCTTGAATCGAGACATTGCCATAAACATCCTTTCTGCAAGTGTTTGTATTTCATACTTGAATACATGCTCACAGATTTGGGGGAAAAAAGACAGACTCTTCTGACATATAAATGGAGAAATCACTCAGAAAAACTCTGCTTCTTCAGATCAAGGAAGTGCTAACAAATAGTGCTGCAAATTGAAGGAATAATACCATGCCTGCTGAGGAAGGCAGATATTAGAGAGCTGATGGTTGGCTATCATTTGGTATTAAACTCTGATTTGCTGAGTAGTATATTCCTTTAGAAAGAAGAATTTCTCACCAAAATAGGCAGTAGGAATGTTTCCTGATTAACAAGGTGCCAACATGTTGTACAATAATTTAGAGAGTCAGCAAACACAGCTAACAGCTGGCCTGAAAACATTGAGAAAACAATTTATGAGCCTCCATTCAATTCAGAAGGAAAGAGGATGCAAGTCCTTGTGTAATAACTGTATTTCTTACTTACTTTGTTCAGAGAGAATCTTATCCTAGATTAAGAGGTGGTTTCTTTGATGCTCCTATGTTCTAATGAGAAACATAAACCCTGAAGTGACTATCTCTATAATCCAGTGACTGCTAGAAAGGAAACAAGGCAATAGTGTCCTGATGCCATAAATACTAGCAACATTATAAATCAACTCTTTATTGATGTGTAGTGTTCGAAGTTCATAGAATTCTATTGTACATGTCAAATGAATGATGATGCAACTTCTGACCAAGCTAATCATTCGATAATCACCAGGGCTGAATTACTAAGGGGGGAGAAAACAAGAAGAAAGAAAAGAAGGAATAATATATGCAGGGGAAAAAAAGAGTACCTAAGGAAGAGAAAAGGAGAAAGGGAAAGACAGAGGAATGATGAGAGCCTAGGGGTTAGAAATAGTTGCTTTCAGTTGTTAACCACTTATGGCCTAGGCATGTTGTAAAGAACCTCACAAACATGTTCTTATTTAATATTAAAAATAGCACTACTCTGAGGACCAGCAGATGGCATGGTGGTTTAGGTGCTGGACTCCCACCTGGCCGGTCACGGTTCAAGTCCCATACCTGATGCCTTGCTTTCTCACTTTCCTTCTCTCTCTCTCACTCTGTCTCTCTCTGGTAAAATTAAAATAAATAAACAGATGAATGAATAAATAAAATAATTCTTTAAAATATAGCACTACTCTGTAAATTAGGTAATTTACAGAAGTAAATTTAAATAGGTGATGTTACTTAACAGAAAAAAATAGACAAAAAGCAGGTTAAATACGTAATCAAGGTCACCTCATAACTGGAGGAACAAGACTAGAGCCCAAGAGGAAGGAGAGGAAGAAAAAAGAGAGGCAAGATTAAGAACATGACTGACAGAGACCACAAAGTAAATGTAGAGTCAAAATTCCCACCTGCAGATTCTGATCTCAAATCTAAGGGATTTCACTTCATACCTGCCATTGATCTGCCAGTCCTAATGCTCAGTTTTTCCTCAGCCAAATAGTTGATCTATGTGGGTTTGGTGTCCTTGACTAAAGTTCCTTATAGAACAAAGGAATATAATTATAGAAGCATCTGGGGTTGGTCCTACTATGCAGTGGTTAGGCACTGTGCATGAAAAGGAATTATGACATAACCACCATGGTTTGAATCCTAATCCACGTGCCTTGAAAAACATTCTGGGCACACATGTATATGTTCCCCAAATCCTGACAGGATAAAGGAATGGAGGAGAAGGGATTGCAGTGTGACCATACCCCATTGGGTGGTGCCTTCTCTCTCTCTCTCTCTCACTCGCTTTCTCTCATCTCTCTCTCTCTCTCTCTCACACACACACACACACATACACACAATAAAATGTGCTATCTGGCAAATAAGAAAATTTTAAAATATAAAATAAAAATGTGTCTGGTATGATGTGCTCATTTATTCATTATGGACATGTCTATGGTCCACTGATCCAACAGTGGACAAGCCAGGTGAGGTCCTTGTTTTCATGGAAAGAGACATACAAAGGGAGGCAGATAAAACCTCTAGGACAAAGGAAAGGACCTGCAACCCAAGGCGTGTCCTGAAGAATGCAGGTGTGGTTCCAAGGTGGAGACTACAGGAGCAGACAGGCCACATCAGTCACATTAGTTGGCTCAGATAATCTCTCAGAAGGGGCATTGAATGGATGTCACCAGGACAAGAATAGAGGCTACAGGAAGTCCCCATATCTCAACAGCAGGATGGATGAGGTCCTGGGATGCAGTTAGCTGGAATCAGAGACTGTGACCTGCACCCTGCACATCTTTTTTCCTTTAGTCATCACATCCATTGAACCATGAGCCTGCTTCACCGATGACCCAAAGCAAGGGGCTGATTGGAGGCTTCAAGCTTCCCAGAAACACCCTCTAAATCAGTAGCCAGGATACACTAAGAAGAGAGAAATGTGAGAGCTGGACTTCTCTGTTGTCTCTGGACACTTACATTGGGCTATTTCACATCAAAGAGTTCTGCCTCAAAGTGACTTGGTCACATTAATGTCCCAATCTGGAATCTGGAGGCTACAATTTCTGTTCTCAGTTCCATTTTAAGCTTTCTGTTCCAGTCACCCCTCAGCTCAGTTCCATCGCATTGTTCCCCATCTCCTATTGCAGTTACTCATCTCCCTCCACAGGACTCTGGGCATGTCATCTATCTGTTCCTGAGCTTTCATACTTCCTAGCATTGGGGTGATTTCCAACACACCTGTGGTAAATGAAGAAATGTAGGCATACAACACACAGCTCCACTTGCCCGGTTGCTCTGCATTCTGTGGCATGACATACATCCTTAAGAGACTGCTGTCTACACCAGGCAGAGATAAGCCCTGGGAAGCAATGAGCATAGAAAGAACCCATGCTCTGCTTGGGCCTTTCTTGGGCTCTATTATGCTCCTCTCCCTCTTTCTCAGAACACGTGGACACAACGTTAATGAACACATTCCTTTCGTTGGCTCCTCTTTGAAGTAAAATCCTGCCTTTACACATTTTGCTCTCTCACCTAAAGAGCTATTCTGAGCTGGCAACTCATTAACTTGCACATTTGGTGAGTGGGCTAATGGTATCCCTCAGGACTCACTCATTTGTGCAGTTAAAGGAAGCTAGGGAAGAGGTCTTAGCACAACCGGGAGCCAGAAGCTGGGATTCTGAAGCCCAGTCTATGAGACAGTTTCACACATTGCAGGAAGTCCTTTGCTCAGAATATAACATTGGTTGGAGATCATTCAGGAGGGGACTTTGGGCTCGTTGGCAGAATAAGAGCTCCCCAGGGATATATACATCCTTATCCCTAGACCCTGCACGTATTCCCTTACATGGTGAAAGAGACCTCAGAGATGTGATTGAGATGGATAAATAATCCTGCATTAACCAGATGGGCCCTTCGTGATCACAAGGGTCCTTACAAATGGAAAAGGAGAGAGCAGAGTCAAAGAGAGAGATTTGAAGATGCCTTGCTGCTGTCTACAAAGATAGAGGAAAAGGCCATGTGTCAAGGAATGTAGTCATAATGTGTTAAGATCCAGGGTTCTCCTCTGAGACTTACAGAAGGAATGTGACCTTGCAGACAGCCTGACAGAACCCAGTGGCATGCATTTCAGGCACCCCATCTCCAGGACTGTAAGACAATAAATTCACTTTGTTTTAAGCCTAGAAGTCTATAGAAATGTGTTTCAGCA
>NW_006159968.1:961970-966925 GCF_000334495.1 Tupaia belangeri chinensis | reverse complement strand
ATAGGAAGCTAAGATAGGTATCTTAGTGAAAATGGCAGAGTACTCAAGCCAGGGTCTTCATTGTTCATGGACTCTGCATGCATTCTTTTACTCAACGCATCCACAAGTCAAGTGAGTCCTGTGCAAGGTCACCTGTCCAATGCTGGAGATGATGATGATTTGTTCACATCCTTGTAGGGACATTGACAGGATAATAGCCGCAAAGGGCCATGCTTCTTGAACACTGTGGTACCTGAAGTCTAAGGCAACATCAGGAGAGGTTCAATGGAAGGGAACTTCATTTCATCTCAGAGAATATAGGAAGGTTCCTGAAAAAGGCGACTCTGAGCAGGGCCTGAAAGAGTAAATAAGCACTGGTCAGGCATGAGAGGAACAAAGGTATCCAGGAAGCACAAACCAAGAGTACATAGACAGAGGGGCATGAAAGAGCTTGGGCTGCCTAAGGAGCTTGATATCACGGGAGCATAGAGTGCTGAGTGGGTAGAAAAGGGGGACTGTGAGACTGGACAGTAAGGTGTAAGCACCTTCACCTACAGATGAGGTGGGATCAAGGTTGCAAGTGATTCCCATTCCACCACGAGCTGGGTACAGAATTTAAAAAATTCCCCTCAGACATGGACACTGACTTTTGTCTGACACATGGCCTCTTGTGGTATGTCCCCACGCCACCAGCTGGCCACCTGATCATTTTCTTAAGCTTTTTTTTTTTTTGAGGTTTTTGCTATAGGGCACATGCGCTGGCCAGACAGACAGAGAGAGACAGAGAGATAGAAAGCGAGAAATCACTCCCCAGGGGGGATGGCCACGCTGAAATCCCTTCTCCTCTATTCTCCTCTCGGGATCTTGGGCATGCATGCACAACATGCCCGGCGTGAGTTTAAGCCACCGGGTCCGGGACTTGAACTGTGGTCGACTACGTGGGAGTCCAGCGACATAGTCATTATGCTAACTGCTGGTCCCCTCATTTTCTTAAGCTTTATGACTCAGTTTCCAGTTGGACTCTGCCTTCCTTTCACCTTAACCTCTGTTCTTGCACCTCCCAGAAGAGGCCTATATTTTCCATCAGGAGTCATTATGCTTAGAGCATGAGTTCACCAATGCACAGGATCTCCTGCTTCCAGGATAGGTCTACTGCATCCACCTTCCTACACTGAAGAGTTCTTCTGCTTCCCTGAGACATCACAGTTGAGAACACCCATCCCTGACCAAGCTGATACTCAGCAGAAACTCTAAATTTACTAGTCATGATTTCTCCCTTTTCTCCAGCAAACTGCCATTCAAATGATAGCAGTCTTTGTGGTTGACACTATGCCCAATGTATAATAATGGAAGTCTCTTTGTCTTACCATGGTAGAAAAAATGAAAATATTAGAAAAATGTCCAAGCCTTTATTTTTTAAACATAAGTAGCTACAGTTATTCGTAAGCATGAAAGTGGCATTGCATGGTAAAATCTCACGGAAGTTAAATTTTATTTAGATTTAGTTGCCATGATAAGTTTGTGTGCAAACAGTGATTAAATTTGTTCTTTTATGATAAGATAAGGACATCTAGAGTCAACACCTCTGGATATGACTGACTACATTCCTTTGGATAAAAACGTAAATGTTATCGGAGCAGGAGACAAGGAAAGTCAACTTTTAACTCAGATATCATATCTCATATTAACGTATGACTAGTAGCAAATACTACGATAGAATAAACAAGGGTTGAATGACGAGCTGCAAATCAGAGAATTTACTAAGCTCAGGGAGTCCTTCCTCCATTGAGCCAAGTTCAAAGTCATTCAGTTCAAGTGCTGTGGTAGAGTGGCCATAGCTCTGTGGTTTAGCCTTGTGGCAAAAAAAAAACATGATAAAAAGACTGATGGTTTGGTCCTGGTGTCACAAGAAGATGGATTCAAGTCATCTTTTATACATCATATATATATATCTTTTATACATTATATATGTATTATATGTAGTGTGTGTGTGTGTGTATGTATATATATATATATATATATATATATATATATATATATATATATTGCATATTCTTAACCAAATCATGCATATCCTCTTAAACATTGTTTATTAATCCTAAACATGACAATGATTATATCACTAATTTCAGCAGTCATTGTGAGGATGAAATGATTTTTTTTTTAATTAAAAATACCTTAGAGCATACTCTGAGACATGGCTGAGCCTAGTCAAAACCATCTTGTGTTGATAAACAACCCCTCATTTTTCCACAACTCAGGCATAAACCCCTAACCAAAGGTGGGGTCTTGGACATATTTGCACTTGGCAGTGACATGAAAGACTCAGGTGACAGGGACTCAGACCATGACAGAGCGATGTACAGAGGCTGAAACATAGTCAATATGATATCCATAATCCATAAGTACTATTTTTAACGTGAAGAAGTCATAACTTTAGTTTGGAGGCTTAAATGTCAGAATCTTTCTGTAGCACTGTTAACAACAGAGAGGAGAACGTGTAGATAAGAGCATGTTTGGAGAGCGAGAAGCAGTAAGAGGGATGCAAAAACACCTCCTCCAGCAGGGTTTCACCCGGTCTCTATCAGCATTGTTGTTCATGCTTATCTTTTCTTGCTTAGTTTTCTTGGTTCTCCTTTGAATTCCTTTCTGGTAACTCAGAACCATCAGTTCATTTACACACCCATTCAATTCATATATAATTGAGTGCCCTCCTCTATTGTGAAAGGCAGTATAGTAAAGTAGTTAGGAAGCTCTGGCCCCAGAATGCCTGGGTTCACACCCCAACTCTACAACTTAACATGGCTATGCAATTGAGGGCCAATTGTTTAACTATTTAGCCTCAGTATCTCTATTCGTAATGTAGATATCAATATCTGGATCATTGCATTGTTATGAAGATTAAGTAAGTGAGCCCATGGTAAGTTTTAGTTAAAAAATTATTATCTTGTCCCAGACCCAGAGACACATGCTAGAGACAGCCACATTGGGGATTAAATACTTGCTTTTGGAATCTGTCTCTTTAATGTATCTTTATATAAACTTTACTCTGGAACCATAAAATTTGGGTTTCTGCCTATGGCAGCACCCCACTTTCAAGCCTTGATTTCCATAGTAGAGTAAATGTCGAGCTTAAATGTAACCAGAAAGTTCATAAAAGGCATGACAAAAATAGGAATTTATTTCTATCCACATAATGGATCTAAGATGACTAGACCATTTCTGTGGGTGCTCCTCCGAGGAATCATATTTCTAACATTCATCTCAATTCTGCTTCCATCTGGCTGCTCTGCCACTCGCCGAGGCTGTCCTTGTTTGCATGCTTGAAGCAAGAGTGCAGACATGCCTCTGCTTCAGTTTTCAGAAAGTGGAGAGAGCCTGAGAGATGGATACCAATGTCTTGAGGGTCCAAATAGAGAAGACATATAAATCACTTTTGCTCACACCCATTGCAACAGCTTAGTCCATGCACACAACTAGCTGCAAGGAAGACTAGGAAATACAATCTCTGGCTGAGCAGCCATGTGCCAGCTGCAGCTCGAGGAGAATGGATGTTGTGGGTAGCCACCTGCTTTCCTCCAGCTGCCATCCTTGTCCCAGTCTTCTGAGGCTTGCTCACAGGATCAAAGTAAGAAAGATAGTCAAAGTTCAGAGATGGGAATGAGCCAAAGGTAAGTGGCAAGAAACCACAGGCCACGCCTCTCGTCCCAGCCTCCAGGTCAGGTCAGTGAGATTTCAAGCACCTCCTGTATTTTACTTACTTTTTTTTTTTGGAGAGGTTTTCACTATAGGGTGCATGCGCTCGCCAGCCAGACAGAGAGAGACATAGAGACAGAAAGCGAGAAATCACCCCCCAGGGGGGATGGTCACGCCGCAATCCCTTCTCCTCCATTCTCCTCTCGGGATCTTGGGCACGCACGCACACGCGCCTGGCGTGAGTTTTTAAGCCACCGGGTCCGGGACACGAACCGCGGTTGACTATGTGGGAGTCCAGCGACATAGCCATTACGCTAACTGCTGGTCCCTTTACTCACTTTTTAAGTTGGGATGAGAGTACTAAAGCATGAGGCTGAGGGGAGGGAGGAAATGGAAGAACATTTGAAAAATCACCAAACAGACCACCTGGCACATCGAACGTGATTAATTACACTAAGCTGCCTTCCGCAACCCCTTACTATATCCATATTTTTGTTTTTGGCCTTTAACCCTTAGGCATAAATGTTCCTGTTTTGATTCTTTTCGTTTTCATTTCTCTGAATCTTGACGTGTGGATTTTGATACCACACCCCAGTATAGTACAGAGACTTGCCAGTCACACCGGGCCCCTCACTGGTTACACCCCTTGCAGGCTTATGGTCCATGTCCTGTCATTTGAATGGCCTCTCCTTACCCACCACCTACACCCATGGAAATCCTCTGTATCATTAAGAATCAATTTAAAAACCTTCCTCCATGTCACCTTACCTCATTGCTCAATTCTCATATAAAATTTGAGGCACAAGAAGCAGTTCTCAGTGCAGCCTTGATCACATCCTGAAAGCCAAAGCACCTCACTATTTTTCTGATTCTTTCTATAGTAATTTTCTATGGTATTTTTCACTCTGCCAAGAAAGTACCTTTTTATTCCTATGCACTACAGTCAATAAGTTTATAAACTGCAAATTTACGAGTTCAACCAACATATTTTCTCCATCTGATCCTCTTTAACTCTTGGCCCCCTTCCAAAGGGCAGAGGAAACACACTCTTAAACTTGCCAATAATCATCTAATGTTCTCAAATGTCTCAACGATGTAAAAAATGTTGTCACCTTTTAGAATTTGCCCGTTTTTCCAGCTAAGATGAGGTCTGTCAAGAAGAAGCTTCTGGGTTTTAGTGGTGACCTGGGTAGAGAACCTTGGATTCTAGAGCTGGGCTTTGTGCTTCCTTGGAGTGCTCACAGCTCCATCAGAGGTCCCTTTCTCCGCTTGTCACAAGA
>NW_006159968.1:949194-961939 GCF_000334495.1 Tupaia belangeri chinensis | reverse complement strand
CCTGCTGACGTTTGTTGCTAAAATCCAGTACTGATGACGCACACATGAACATGAGACTCTTGTCCTCTGACCTCTCCCTTCATCATAAGGTCTGGCTTCATCCTCATTTTGACTCTGCTTCTAGATCTTAGGTTCAGGATGTGGCAGGCTCAGGTCTCAGGAGGGCAAAGGCCTCCTGCTGGGCTCCTGACTCTCTGTCCTCAATTACAATGTGCCCCCGCCCCCCAGGAAGCAGAGATGCGGGGGCTCTTCTGCACCAGAGGAAGCCAAGGGGACTCTGGAGTCTCCCTCTGGCTCTATCTGCTCCTGGTTACACCTCTCAGCCCTTCAGCCCTTGCCATCATTCTATTGCCAGTGTGTGTGCTGGCATGTAGACTGATGCTGCATGCTGGTGTGCATGTTGGTCTGCAGGGTGGTGTGCAGGCTGGTGCTGAATGCTGATGCTGCGTGCTGATGTGCAGGCTGGTGCTACGTGCTGGTGTGTACGCTGTTGTGCATGCTAATGTACATGCTGGTGTGCAGGGTGGTGCTGAATGCTTGTGCTGCGTGCTGGTGTGCAGGCTGGTGTTACATGCTGGTGTGTACACTGTTGTGCATGCTGATGTACATGCTGGTGTGCAGGGTGGTGCTGAATGCTTGTGCTGCCTGCTGGTGTGCAGGCTGGTGTTACGTGCTGGTGTGTACACTGTTGTGCATGCTGATGTACATGCTGGTGTGCAGGGTGGTGCTGAATGCTTGTGCTGCCTGCTGGTGTGCAGGCTGGTGAGTGTGCTGGATTCCCTATGAGGGGTCTGGGCTCAAATTCCCAATGGAGAAGAGTCCCAAGATGTCTGCTCCTGCTTTCCCTTTAGTGTCCCTGGGATTTCTGTCCTGAGGTACTGAGATCAAAGCAGCTATCTCCCAGTCTCTCCTCTGAATTCACACCCTTCCTGAGGAAAATATCTTTGTTAACTAAACCTGGTAACTACTGACCTTTCTCCTCAGGGATGGGTGTTAAGGCTGAGTGGACAGGCTGCCCAAGTCACATGCTTCTTCCCTAAGCTGTCTTTTTCCCAGAGTCTCTATGCTTTTCACCACAAAGAGACAGGATAACGAAAGTTACAAATAGCTTGCACTGCAGTGTGTAAAAGCTATGGGTCGGAACCTAAAGTTAATATGGGGAAGTCAGATGCACTCAATTTCTAATCTTGGGAAAGTTTATCCTGCCTTCTTGAGCCTCAGTTTTCTCATCTGTACAATGGAAATGATATTTGTCTCGTGAAACTGTTGCCAAAACTAAGTATTTCTCAAAAGGGGCTTCAGAACAGTAAGTGATCAATGCATACTTTTTGAAAGAATCTTCCCAAAAACCTAGGATTAATGAGGATACTGTTACTTAGTCGAGGCTGTTATAGACTACAGAATACTTTTTCAGCTACTATCTTTGAAGAACATTACAATGAAATCAAGAAATCAGAGGAAAAGACACAAAATAATTACACCTTGTACACTAGGCACTTGGTTAACCTCGGATAGTTAAATCTCCACAGCTAACCTGTGCAGCAAACAGCATCATCCCACTTTACATATGGGGAAACAAAGCCTTAGGGAAGGCCAGTCAGCGGACTCTTAAATCTGCACACTCTGTGCTCTAGAGAAGCAGCCACAGGGCCCCCTCCTGTGCTAATGCCCACGGAGGTGACACAACAGGGCCCAGGTGGACTGCAGGGAAATTCAACTGGTGCCTTTGATGGAAATGTCCAGCGGTTGGCCAGGAATATCCCCAAATTTGTAAAAGAATGGATACAAATGGAAAGGCCTGAAGAATCAGCCATTAAGCCTCCCCTGCCTACTGATCAGCTGGTCAGCTTCTGTCATATGCTGTCACCCCTTTAAGCACATCAAGACTTTATCTCTGCTTCACTGTTTCCATGGTATGTCTCAGACTTGAGCGAGTGTATTTTTTACTTATCAAAGTGAGATCATGTCTCCTCATCTCTATTTGGGGACAGAGATGGAGCCTGTTGTGGGTTGTCTTCCTCCAGTGGGTCTGAAAGTTTACTGTTATCACAGTAATATAATACTAACAGCAAACTCTCAAGGAGCCAGCCCATATGCAAGGCATCAGTACACACATATGGTAACTCACTTCATGTCAGCGGAGTGTGACCCTATGATTAACACTCTCATTGTATAGATGAGGAAAGTAAGACACAGAGAGATTAAATAAATTGCTCAAGGTCACAGAGTTACTAAAGGAAAAAGCTGGTATTAGAACCCACGGAGTGTGATCATAGGTTTTGTGTTCTGGAGAGAGTGAGAGGGCTCCCTAGGAACTTCTAGAGCTCCTAGCTATGTTACAACCAGACCCAGCTTCTCTCAGAATGAGTTCTCAGACCTGGCTTCTCTCATACTGAGTTCTCACCCATCAAGGAGTTTAACCTACAGAATTGTCAACTTATCACTACCAGAGCAGTCTTGCTAGCACAAAGCCTTGGAAATATTGTAGTTCTATACTATATTGCAACATTAGTTCTCAGATAAAGCTCTATTATTTAATATGGTCCCAGTTACTTTTAGAATAAAATTTCAACTGCTTCCCATTGTTTTGAATGTTTTGAAGTAGCCGCCGCCTTCAACTGCTTCTTCTAACTTCTGTCCTTCCCCCAAGTAACTCATACACTGGAAACTCAACTCTGTTCTACTAGTTGAACTGAGTGGTTCCCTTGTAGGAGAACCACTTGTTGTACCTTCTCCTGAAATATACACAGGGCCAACTCCATCTCGACCCCAAGGTCTAATAAGACTTCCTCTAAAGCACCTCCTAACTCACCTACCAGTTGAAGCTCTGAGCTCTCTGCTTTCTCTTTCAACTCTATCTCATCATTCTACTCATTGCTATGGACCTAAAAATATAGATGCCACCCAGATTCACAAGTTGTAAATCACACACATGTACCCATTGTGACTTTCAAGTGTCAGGTCCAGAACTCAAACCATGTAGCTGCCATATGAAATCCAACCTGTTTCATCACCACACCATGGGTTGGACCTTAAAGATTTTTAAATGTACAGTTCAGTAGTGTTACATAATTTACACTGTTGTACCACCAAGACTAAAACGCCATACACATTAGACAATAACTCCCATTTCCTTCTCCCCTCTAGGCCCTGGCAACCACTGCTCTGCTTCCTGTCTATGAACCTGACTAATCTAGATACTGAAAATAAGTAGAACATACAGTTTTTCCCTTTTGTTATTGATTTATTTCATTGCCATAATGTCTCCAAAGTTCATCCATGTTGTAACATGTCAGAATTGCCTTCCCGTTTAAGGTTGGATAATATTGCATTATCTATATACATACATTTTGTTTCTCCATTCATTCTGTCAATGGACACTTGGGTTGCTTCCATTTTGGGGATATCATGAATCATGCTGCTATGAGCATGGGTATACTCATAAAACTCTGCATCTTATGTTCTTGTATTCATTGTTTGTGTTGTAGACCTCCAGGGCTCAGATACACACAGTGGCTTCTTAGAGGTCTTTGACTTCCCCAGACTCTCCTCTCCTTTCTATCTTAGTCCACAGCTGTAACTCTCCATGCACTTGGGAACGCTCATTCTTACAGTCTTCTATGGCTAGTTTAAGTATATTCAGTTTTGATTTGATTTACCAGATATTTAAGTAGAGTGTATGGTGTGGTTTCTGAGACCTTGGGGGACATTATAACCTTGTGTAATCCCTTTGAAAGATTGTCTTCTTCTATCAGATAATATTTTAAATTCTCCTTTCAGTGAATAGACTTTCTTAGCAGAGTAGGAGCATAGTGGGGAATGGAGACCTGTTAACATAGGGGCAGTATGATCACAGCACCAAGGAGTTGGCCATACTCAGCAGATGTGTTCTTGATCGAAGGTTCCTGAGGTTAGTAAATCAGAGCACAGGAGGAGTGCAGATAGTGGGAAGAGACTCCTGCCAAGTGGAAAGCAATTTAATGCATGCACCATGTGGACACTGTTGAAGCTTGGACTGTCATGCCTAGAAGGAGAAGCTGTGGAGACGTCTAATGGTCTTCATGAGAAGTGAGAGTCTAGGAGTAAGCGCTGGGGACAGCCAGGTGTGTGGAAGAGAGTTAGCAGACCCAGGTGTTATTCCTCCTTTTACTGTTTGGCTGCTGAATGGATGCATAAATTTGGACAAGTTAGTGAATATTGCCAAATCTCCATTTTCTCTTGAGAAGACTAGCTATCTGTATTATATGGTGTTTTGTTGGTTAAAAAGAAAATAAATACTTGAGTAGGCTAAGGAGCATGTCTGTCACATTTCAGATGTTCAATAAAATTTTCCATCTTCCAACCCAGCCAGTGGCATGATGGTTAAAGTGGCTGGATTTCTATGGCTGATGGTGTGGTCCAAGTCCCAGACCCTGCAGCTTGAAAACCACACCAGCATATGTGTATGCATGCCCAAAATCTTAAAAGGAGAAATAAAAGAGAAGGGAATGTGATGTGACCATTTTCCATGTGGGGTACTTTCTCACTTTACCTCTTTCTTTCTCTCTTCTCTCTCTTTCTCTCTGTCTCTCTCTCTCTCCCCCATCTCTAGCAAGCATATGTTCCCTCTAGCAAAATGTTAAAAATATTTTTTCATTATCCTTTTTCCTTTCTTGTATATCTCACAAATGCTGTAGTCTGTGCCCATAATTATCCCTTGATAAATATCTGAGGTAGAAGAAAGGAAAGAAAGATGACATTTTCTCAACAGCTGCCCTATTTTCAGAGATTTTGTATTTCCAATTTGAGATATTCACACAATACCTCATCAGGACTGGGTATGCCCAGAAGAAACCTACATTCCCCAGATGAGTATTTCCAAAATGAAGAGGAGGTGGGTGTTACTAAAGACGGGTGAGGCAATGTCTGCTATTTGAATCAAAAAGGACAAGTAAACACACAGTTCACACTATTAATAAAACCAGAGACATTTTCTCATCAGCAGCATTCGTAGTGTGAAAGACGGTATACAAGCACCTGAAAGATGGCCGAGATCAGCTATGATGAGATCTCTCTGCACCAGAGGCTTTTCTTTCCTCCTTATCATGTCACTAAAACTAAAATTAAATATGAAATTTGAAACTCAGCTAGGAGCACTCTCACCAGAAGACACAGTGGACCAAAGTGAGACTGTAAATGCAAGCCAGGATTTCCCCGGCATGTTAGCAGTGCTTTCTGTTCCTCTTCAGTCCCCAGATTAAATGTTGCACCTCCCAATTGTGTGCTGAAAGAGGTCCCAAGAGGGTAGTCTGGAGTCTGCACTTAGGAAGGGTCAGTAATACCTGCTCTTCTAAGAGCCAGTTATTTAAAGGAACCTAACATTTTTACAAAATCATAAGGGAATGTCAAGGTTATCCGACCAGGTCTAATTCCCTCAAAAACCATATGTGACTTGGCTTGACAATACTGAAGAAAACAAGTGGGAAAGCCTGTTTTCTGTCCGTACATACTCTCTCCTTATTTGCCTTTGAAGGAAAATATAGATGATAATTTGGTCTAGATAATTAAAAGCATCATTATTGTCAACATCATCATCTTTATCATTACGAGGAATTAAAATAACATGGGTTTTACTATTTAAGGAAGAAGAAGCTAGACAGAGAAGGCAGTCAAGGGAGAGAGTTAGGGAGTATAAGAGTTCTAGGGGGAGAATGCAGAATGGGCCCAGGTACACCTTTCCACTCCAATCCTTTTTGATTGTTTAATTTCCCTCCTTTTTATTTGGTCTTTGCTCATGTCATTGAACCTCTGCTTCAGTAACTCGACCCACTTTCTTTAATCTGTTTTTGTGTCAATAACTTGACTCTATAATCTATGTCTGGTTAGCAGATGTTATACTTGCAATTTTCACATTCATTCATTCAGTCAGTCAGCCATTAAGATCTTAGTATATGATTACTTGTGAGATAAGATAACTTATCCATAAGGCGCCATGAGAGGTACTGAAGTCACGCAGAACAATAAAACCTGATCCATGTCATCAAGTAGCTCACAATCTATTAGAGAAAGCAGGCATGGATGGGGTGATTGGGACATATATTAGCAATTCATCCATCCATCCAATTATTCATTGACTCTTGCATTCAACAGCTTTATGCTCAGCTCCCAGTATGTGCCAGAAATTGCGCTGTACCCTGGGGATACAATGAATGCACAAAAATGGCACAGTTTCCACCCTTGTGAGGTTCATAGTCTTGATATAAAGGAGCTCATATAACAATTGGGGTCTTAGATGAACCGAAGAGTAGAGATTATGGAAAAGTTGGGGTGAGAAATGATTTTTCTTCTCTTTCTGTTGCTCACCTTTCCATAAACACTAACTGTCAATTTTTGGAATAGTTTCTGGTTACCCATGGCAACATCTGAAGCATACAATAAAGAGCTGAGGAAAGCACACATTCACACCCTCACATTAAATTATCCACATGGTCTTCTGAGCATGTTAATCAGGAGCATAAAATGAGCTCCTGGTTAATTAGAAATTCTCCAGTACTTCATCATTAGAGTGGGTGTGTGGATTTTAGAAGGGATCTTTTAAAATATCTTTAATTTTGTCCTAAAATTTGCAAAATATGTTATTTGCATAAACTAAGTTATTTATAATTTTGGACAGGGGTAATACTTGGCTTTTTTTCTCAGTTTAATAAAACAACTTTTTGTCCTCTAGTTTTCTCAGAATAAAGTAAAAACTTCGAAAAAAAAAAAAAAAACCTTGCAAATACTTGCATGATCTGGGCTCAGTCATCTCTCCAAACTTATCTTTTGTCATTCCTCTTTTAACCTCATTTTCCTGAAAAGATCTCCCATTCCTTAGCAGTCTTTGTTCTCCATTTCCACTAGGAAACTGCACATAGAATCCTTTTTTTTTTCCTACCTGTGATCTTTCTCTTCCCTTAATTTTCTCTCCTTCCCAAATGTCCTCTTCTCCTGGCTTCTAACATCACTTTATTCTGGTAAGACTAACTTACTTCTCTCTATCATTGTTCCCTGGCCATAAGTCCACAGGGAGATGATGCTATGCTGTAGGTTCCACATCACCCTAATGGAGCACTCACAACAGGACTCTCCAGTATTTCATTTGAACTACCTAGGGGAAAGTCCTCCAGGAGGCTGGAAACTCCATGACAATGGAGCTGAGCCTATCATGTTCACAAATTCATACCAGAGTCCCTTAGAGTAACTGCCAAATCTAAGTTAAATTAATGGATAAATCAAAATTATCAATAAATTCCAGAGCCCCTTAGAGTAACTGCCAAATCTAAGTAAAATTAATGTATAAATCAAAATTATCAATGAATACATTTTTTAAATTTAGATTACAGATGCTTCTTGGGTTACAACAGTTATATTTCCTATGGAATGCATATCATTTTTGCACCATTATAAAGCAGAAAAGTTGTATGCTGAATCTTTGTAAATCAGAGACTGCTTGTAATCACATCGGTCAGCTATTGCAACATACAAATTATCCCAGAATTCAGTGGCGTAAAACAATCTTTCATTCTCACACTTGGCAGCTCTTCAGGTGGCTGTGATGGCTTTGCTTCAACCCACAGGTCCTGGGTCAGCTGGATCAATTCTGTTCCATATGTCTCTCCTTCATTTGGAAATAGCAGGTCACCTGGGGCAGGTGTTTTTCATGGTAATGGCAGAAGTGCAAAAGGCAGAACCCAACCACATAAGAGCATTTCGAGCCTTTGCTTGATTCACGTCCATTAACATGCACTATCAAAGCCAGATATATACCTAAACCCATGTAGAGAAGCTTTAAATGTTCTCTTTTTCTCTAAAGGGTCAATGATTTTTAGCCAATGTAATAAACTGACAACTATACTACCAAATTTTTAAAAAACCAGTAATTCATTATGTGCATAATTGCACATAATAAATATATAAAATAAGAGATTCAGAGAAAGGGCAGGTGACTGAAGGTTTTTGTATCATACAGGAAAGAACAGAGGCATGGGGATCAAGCCATGAATGAGTGAGGGGAGGAGATGCCAGGGTGTTTTTTCAGTCAGGGATCTTCAATCTGTTCTGTCTAGATAGGTAAGAGCAGGCACCAGCATAATCTGTTACTTCTCCTGCTTTCTTCATTGATGTAAATAGATGTATTTTTTTCTATATAAGGTAATTTTTTTTGTTTTAAAGCTAATTCTTTACTTATGCCCCTTAGAATAGTCATCTCAAGGTGTACCAAATAAGTCTGTTTTGGAGTGTCATATTTTGGTTTCCTACAGTCACATTTATAGATAGGGAATATAATTTACCCACAGGGAGTGGGTGAAGAGACCGAATATCTGCTTAATAATCCGAGATATCACAATCAGAAAAATCTATTTATGATCTAGCCAATATATATGTGATATAAATTCTCTTTTCATAATAGGCAATCATCAAGCACATTTCAATCATAATGAACTTTGCTAGATTGTTGTAAAATCTGTAATTAAAAAATGAGTCATGGACTCTGCCACCAGCAGCATGCGAGTAAGATAAAACATGTACGGGGCCACGCAGTGGCACAGCTGTAAGATAAGATACTCTGTGAGGCTGATGCTTGTGGGAAGGTTCTGGCTTCATCTCTGGAGATCTTCCTGAGTATGCTGGGCACATATGTGCCCATAACCTGGGTTTGGCTGAGACTGGAGGCAGACCATGGTGTCAAGGTGTTGAGGGTTCTCTCTCTCTCTCTCTCTCACTCACAGACAAAAGAGTAGATGAACTTAAAATAAAACATGTATGCATATTACTGTTCTACTAGAACTTGTATATCATAATAAAGATGGCAAAAATTTTATATTTGGGCAGAACTGTGTTCTTTCACTGGTTAACCTGTGGTTATGGGTAATTGTTTAAATTCTGAGTTTTCTCTTTCTCCACTGTAAAATGGGTAGGATAACCATAGCTATCTCACAGGGTGGCTGTAGGATAAGGTGGCACACAGTATATGTGATGTCTGGTACTAAGTAAGCTCTCCATACCTCCATACGCATGCATTCTCTCTCTTCACGTCTTTCTTCTCAGTTACACTCTTGTTGAGGCTAAATTGCAAAGTGTATCATCCCATCACTTGCTTGAAATTGTGGCTTTCATTGGCTGCTTTGTTTAATGGCTGTTCTGGGGGCCATTTTGAGTATAATTCCTTAACATTTCAAGGGGGCAGGTATGAGTTAAACCTCATTTCTTAGAGACTATCATTTTACATATCTAATTTGGGTTACTTTCCCCCTAACACATCATTTTGCATTTAGCACTCCAAATAGCTCCTAAAACATCTCTAATTACAACTTTGTGGACTCACCCTGCCAGCTCCCCATGGATGGTTTTACCACCACACTCTTTGAACTCTCACCTCCATGAATGTAAGACTCTAATCTATGTCTAAATCCGGAGATCCACATCTGAGTTTCAGATTGCTCACAATATTTTTCTAATCAAGTGCCAGGCTGGCATCTCAAACACAGTGTCTTAAACACTAAAAGGTCGCTCTTGTAGTCTGTATCCTTTCTAGAGTTTCTTAACTTGATGGATGGCTTTATTCAGCCACAAAGTTTAAAACCTCATAGTTACCTTTGATCTCTCCTCTTCCCTCATCATGCTCATCCATTCAGTGGTATGTTAGACAAGATAACTTTGGCTATGGAGTAACATAAAACCTAATAGAAGCCAGCTTAAATAGAACACATAGATCATTCATTCACGTAACGGTTTAGAGGACAGTGGACACTGGGTATCCAACCCGGAGCTACTCTCTCAGTGCTCTTGAATTCTGTCAGCGACTTTTCTGTTTGGGCTTTATTGCCATCTGGGCCAGAACTATAACAACTCCAGGCCTCATTATCTATAAAAGGACACCCAGATCTTCCTTTGGTAGAATCACATTTTCTTGTATCTCTTTCTTAGGAGTGAGGACACCCTCAATTAATATTGTATAATGTTTTATTGGCTCTTACATCCATTCCTAAACTGTTCACCAGGAGTCTTGCAAATCTTTAGTCAGCACCTCAAGTTTCTTCCTGCCCATGTCACTTTCTCAGTTAAGACATGTGGCACTTCTCACAGGAGTATTAGTTTATGCCTTTCTGATTTTCATACCTCTGAACTTTCTCTGTAATTTCCCATCCCAATTATTTTTCAAACATTCAGGAAGAGAGCTCTCTAAGATAGTTCGCATAATGTCACTCACATCTTATAAACATTCATGTTTTTACACAGGGTGAAGACCAGTCTATATCACAGGATACTCAGACTCTTCAAAAATTTGGTACATGCTTACTTTAACAGTGTTTTGCTTTGCTAATCCTAATGCTTTATATTGTGCCCAGGGCAGTTTATATTAGCAAAGTACTATGCTAAATATTTACAAATTACCTCAGTTACTCTGCTTACTTCTCCATAAGGTAGACACTATTGGTATTGACACTTTATGGAAAAGGAAGATAAGATTCAGGCAGGTCAAGTGATTTTTTTTCAAGGTTACCCAAAGAGTTGTATGGCTGAAGTTGAGAACCATAGTTTTCTGTTTCTAAAGCCCATGCTTCCAACCACAGCAACATTTCACCTTCCTCTTTGCTCCACCTAAACCTGTATCCAAGTCATCCCACATGTCTTTATTAGTTCTAGGGTAAGCCCAGTGAATATATGACTTCCTATGTATACAAAAGTAGTTGTCACTGCTTAGAATGCTTACTTCTTCACCTCTGCCTTCAAAATTCTACTTTTATTCCTCTAGCAATACTGCCAACTCCAGTGAGAATCATTTTTCCCTCACCCACTATCTCCTCCTAGATAGTCACACAAACCTATTTTTTACACTAGTCTCAACTCTCTTCCAGAGACCAACTCCTTTTTTGATTTTTTGCCTTCTACATAACGTTGTAGCCAATAGTTTGTGCTCATCTAATGTTGTCCAAATACTGTTTGAGAAGACATTCTGAGCAAGACAGTGCTTACTACTGTATGATGATAAAGACAGTGAAGGCATACTTGTTCATCTCAAAGGGTTTGCATTCTAACATAAGAGAGAAATGTGCAAACAATTCATCTCTAATTTTAAGGACAAGCAAAAATACAAAGATCCAAGGTGCTATAAAACACATATTTGATTGGTCTAATTTTAGTAACCCATTCTACAGATTTGTAGCATTAACCAAGTCTTCATCCCTGACTGGTGAGCTAAACATTTTGCATATACCTTTTCATATGAATTTAGAGTGTTGCTCTTCCATTCTTGATTCTTCTTTCAAGAGAAGGGAGTCCTACTTGCAAATCTACTTCATTTCCCTCCGTCTCTCAGTGCTCCTCAAGGAACAAAATGGGATTTGATATAATTGGAACATTCAGATTGGCCTCATCCTATTCTTCTCCGTGAGCAAGCTTGTGTGCCCAGACTGCATGTTCTCTTGTTCTCAGCCACATAGGTGTGCTTAACCTCATCTCATGCTGACAGTATTACTCAGTTGTGTACATGGCACCCTGTGCTTTTTGACCCAGAATCTTCTTCAGTGGTCCAGAAACCTTCTTAGCATAAATTCAAGTAAACCCCCAGCAATGTGGGGCACTTAACACAATCAGTGGAAAACGATAACCAATACAAGGGAGGGTCTAAGGCTCAATGCTTTGACTTCCACATTCTTTACCAGACAAATCTGGAGGCTGTAAACAGTGACCCAGAAGAATCAAGTCCTATTGATCATTGTTCTGTAACATGAAACACACCCTTATACTATCTTTTCCTTTTTCCCTTTTCTCCCAGTCCTGACTTCATCATTCCCTCTTTCTATTAAAAAAAATCCCAAATAAACTACCTGGGCCTAAGTTTTCATCTTAGGCTCCACTTTTAAGAGATCTTAGGACAGAAGATAAGGTTTATAACTTATGCTTCAATTACGTAGTCTCAGTATTAGTTTTATTCCAAGAGGTCTCTCCCTGAGAACACCTGAAAAACAGTGTGAATCACCCTGGTCTTTGTCCATCTTGAATTGAATCCTGTGGCCAGGATGTCAGAATGTGGCAGTTAGCTGAGGTTGAGTTCCATGCTCAATCTACAACTGGAAGTTGTGGTCAGATCCACCCATGTCACCTTTGCAGACAGTCAAAGTATGAGTCCAGAGAAAGAAAATCAGAGTAAGACTACTAAAAGGAGGGATAATAAATGCTAGGTAAACTAGACAATGGATGTATTCTCAACTGAATTGGTCTGAGAAGTATTCCATGATGGGCAAAGTATTTTTACAAGCAAAATGAGAAATAGCAATTGACTGTTTTAAAAAATAATAATAATAATAATAATGATTGGGGAAAACATAGAAAAGATATAGAATGTTGAAGTGGGGAGATTAATGTCTTTGTACTGACTGACTTGCATGGCATTCCCTTTTGAAAAAGCAATGTAATACACTGTAAAGTTATATGTAATCCAATGTAATATAAAGAAGATTATGATGATAATAAAAAATTTTTTAAAAAGGAACCAGAGTTGCTTTATTCATGATGACTCTGATGATAGAAATAAGTAAGGAGGGACCAGCAGTTAGCATAATGACTATGTTGCTGGACTCGCATGTAGTCGACCGCAGTTCAAGTCCTGGACCTGGTAGCTTAAACTCATGCCAGGCATGTGTGCGTGTGTGCCCAAGATCCCAAGAGGAGAATGGAGGAGAAGTGATTGCAGCATGGCCATCCCCCCTGGGGGGTGATTTCT
>NW_006159968.1:919665-947049 GCF_000334495.1 Tupaia belangeri chinensis | reverse complement strand
GGGGAGATTAATGTCTTTGTACTGACTGACTTGCATGGCATTCCCTTTTGAAAAAGCAATGTAATACACTGTAAAGTTATATGTAATCCAATGTAATATAAAGAAGATTATGATGATAATAAAAAATTTTTTAAAAAGGAACCAGAGTTGCTTTATTCATGATGACTCTGATGATAGAAATAAGTAAGGAGGGACCAGCAGTTAGCATAATGACTATGTTGCTGGACTCGCATGTAGTCGACCGCAGTTCAAGTCCTGGACCTGGTAGCTTAAACTCATGCCAGGCATGTGTGCGTGTGTGCCCAAGATCCCAAGAGGAGAATGGAGGAGAAGTGATTGCAGCATGGCCATCCCCCCTGGGGGGTGATTTCTCGCTTTCTGTCTCTCTGTCTCGCTCTGTCTTTCTGGCGAGCACATGCACCCTATGGCAAAAACCTCTCCAAAATAAATAAATAAATAAAAAGAAATAAGTAAGGAGACCACAGTATCTTTACCAGGGTACTGATAACCTTGTCTGCTAGAATTAAAAGTGACCTGGGAACCAGCAGTTAGCGTAATGGCTATGTCTCTGGACTCCCACGTAGTCGACCGCGGTTCGCGTCACGGACCCGGTGGCTTAAAACTCACGCTGGGAGCGTGTGCATGCATGCCCAGGATCCCAAGAGGAGAATGGAGGAGAAGTGATTGCAGCATGGCCATCCCCCCTGGGGGGTGATTTCTCGCTTTCTGTTTCTATGTCTCTCTCTGTCTGTCTGGCGAGCGTCCGCGCCCTATAGCGAAAATCTCTCTCTCAAAAAAAAAAAAGTGACCTGAGAAATGATTTTACCTAAGATTCTCCAGCTATTGGAGAAGATATTGAAAGAGAGATTAGGCCTATATGCTTGTAGTTGTCCAAATAATAGTTGGTAGTTTAGGATCAGGAACCCAAGACTCTAGTCTTCTAATGCTGAGCTAATTACACTGCAAAAATCAAGGTGGTTCTGTTTATACATCCCTCCCTTACTATGGTTACTTTCTCATACTGGCAGCTTTAAACTGGAAAAAGAATTGAATTATGCCTTAAAAACATCACATTGTTATAAAAATTATAGACTTGGCTCCAAGACAGGTTTCTTTTTGGATTTACTAATTCAGCCCATTAAGTCTAATCTGTGTCTACAAAGAAAAATGTTGACTCTGATTTACTTCACTTACAGCACTGTATTTCTTTTTATACACAGAGTGCCTGGGACAGTCCCTGACTCAGCTCTCAGCTGTCCTGCTTTCACGATGATTTAGGAAACAGTAGAGGAAGGAGGTTTAAACAGAGAGAGAAGCATATTTGGCTGGAAGCTTTCCCAGCACAGGAGGGCCTTTCTTTGCTTTTGAAGGGCAGGGCAGGCATACATTGACTGAGAATGAGGCATAGGGTAGGGGTGAGAAGATGAAGGAATGCTTAGGGATATCATCTTGTTTTGAGGTAAGACAAAGAAATTGAGTTTGAATGAGTAAATAAATCACAGAAGACTTGATGACAGTAATGCAATATAAATATGAATATGTTCGGCAGCATAAATTTTCACCTACAGAGTGAGCCTATGGGGGTGGAGTGGAGGAGATGTGGAGGAAAGAGAAGCTAAATTTAATAGATGTTATCAAAAGGATAGAAAAAGAGTTTAAGCTCATCACTAGAGTCATAAAGACACCTGACAGAACTTAAACATAGCAATAGTACCATCAAATGCTGAGAAGAGGATAGAGAACAAAAAAAAGGAAACGATAAATTAAGAAATACAGTTTCAAAATGAAGTACCTGAAATAATAGAGGCCAACAACCTAATAAATGGAGAGATGGAATGAAAGGAGGCACTTTCTGAATAATGGCATTAAGTGTGGAGAAGGGAAAGTATTCAACCCACCATGAACTTTTGAATACTATTTGAATCCATGTATGTGCATTGCTTTGAAATTTGAAAAACAAATGCCACAGTTCAGCAGTAACCCCATCTTCATGGACTGTGCCTGTTCTGTACCAGGCACTACCCCAGGGTGGACAAACAAGAAAGAACAATGTGTTAAGGGTAGGCATAGAGTCTTTTAAGTTAGGAGAAATGTCAGAAGATATGGGACAGATTTCCCAAGGAAGTAAAACAGGAGGTGCATATTGAAATATGAACAAAAACCCACTGAAGAATACAGTAGCAAGGATTTCAGAAGCAGAGACCAAAATAACAGGGACATGAAATGAAATGAGATCTCTGGGCCAGTGCAAATCGTGCAATTGTGCTTGTGTATTCAGTCGGTAATGAATTAAAAGGCTGCAGGGACAAATCAGCCCAAATCAGGAAGGGTCCATATATCACAGGAGTGCATTTAAATTGTCTTCTGATGACCAGGAACCACAAACTCAAACACACAGAGCAGCCAGGCAGATGGAGAAAATGAAAGAGGAAGGAAAGATGATGGTAAATGAGAGAGCACATGACCTAGTTGGGCAGCAGGTACAGGTTGCAGCCATCCAAGTGTTCAAACTGTTAGGGTAGGTGGACAATTAGACCTGAGCGGACAGAGGATCATCTAGAGACCTGCGGCATTGCCCATGGGAAATGTCCCAAACTGCCCTTTCCACAGTTTCATGGTCAGGAACGTCCTGCTACTCAAGATAAGGGACAGCACAGAGGAGCATGTATAACTTGGAGCAGGCTCAGTAGAGCGCTAGGAAGCTTATATAACTTGAGGGGACCTTATATAACTTGATGCATGCTCAGTACTGAGCTCAGTTGCCCTCAAGTAACCCTTAGGTTATTAACATACTATTTGCATTGATTCATGGAAAATTATTATAAAACAAGGCCCAACAGAGTATATATTGAAGTGAAAGGGGAGGAGCCACGATGTAAAAGCACACAATACAGAAACCTGAACACTAATATCCACCCTAAGAGGCAGCTGGCTCCTTCCTCTCAAGAGGGTACTTTCACTTTCATTTTATCTCGCTTTGTGCTTTCACTTTACCCTGCTATAAAGCTTTGTTGTTCCACTGTCTCTTGGCTGAATTATTTTTTTCCAAGAAGACAAGAAGCTGGGATATTTATCCTCACACTAAGAAACCCAGTATTAGGAATTTTCTAGTTTCTCAAATAAAGCCAGAAGTCAAGATTTTTATGTGAAACCTCCATTTTTTTTTTTTTTAAATTTCGCCAAGGGGCACATGCAATCTCCAGAGAGAGACAGTAGAGAGAGAAAGCACCCCTCTCATGGGGGATGGTCATGCTGCTGCAAACCTTCTCTTCCATATCTCCCTCCTTTGCAGATTTTTGGCCTGCATGCACACACATCTGGCATGTTTTTCATGTCCTTAGGTCTGGGATTCCACTTGTACAGTCAGCCATGTGAGATCCATCTGCTGTTACCACCGCACTACTGGCTGGCCAGTACCTCCTAATTTTTAAATGCTGGCACTTTTATTGTTGAGGCTATCCTATGTAGTGCTGTGATAACAAAGAAGCCCCTAGTGCTCAGTGGTACAACATCAAAAAGGTTTATTTCTCACTTACACAAAATCTAATATGTGCAAAACAGCTTTCTTCCATATTGTAACTGTATCAATAGGAACTCAGGTCATTGAAAATGAGCAGTGCAGTACAGTGCCTCAAAACAGCATTGGTCCAGAAAACCACTGGCTAGAAGGAATCAGTTTTCCTTACTCTAACCTAGAGACTAGGCAGCACACATGGGGATTTCATAAGTGCTCAACTGCATCTGCCAGAGCAACTAATACAGAATTTCTATTTCTAAGTACCATGATATCCCATTAATAATGGCTGAGTTTGACGAGGGGTGGTAGTTTAAGAAGATCTCTTCCATAGTAAAGGATTAAGTTATTTTAACAAATATCACATTTTCATTTTATAAAGAATAATTCCAAAAGCAGTGTGGAGGATTGACCAAAGGGGATGATACTAGAGGCTGAATAGTTATTGAAATTGCTTTAGGGAGCAACATAGAGGACCTGGAATAGAATGGGAACAGCTGGAATAGAAAAGAAATACTCATAATTGGTATTAATGCTCATTGATTTACAGATAAACCGGAGGATGCCCCTTAAAGTTGGTGTGAGTTGGCCAAGGTTGCAAAGTTAAGAAGCAGCTGTTCAAAATCTCACTCTTAGAGCAGCACACCTTTTGGTAGAATGGTAGGAGGTAATGGAAATATAATAAAATCTTTGACTTTGCGAATTAGGCTTTGGGGAGCTTATCTAATGCAAACACTCAATGCCATCAGATTTTGTTCATAACTGATTTTAAATGTGAACCTCCTCAAAGATATTACTTTCTTCTTAACTTTTAAGACCTGCCAATGGGTAAACATCAAACACATAATGTATTCATTTTTTAACCTTGATTTAGACTTTTTTCCTATTACCTTCTGGGAAATCCTCAGCTTAAGAAAGAAATATTTTTATCTTCCTCACCTCTAAACGTGTCCTAGTGCTGGAACAGTAAGCATTCTAATCAGCGTGGCTCTCAACCATCTGTGATGAGATTTCTTCAGGAGGATTCATCTCAGTCTCTAATGCTCAGAAGTAGTTAATCCACTTGAGCCTAAAGCAGAAATAAAATAGAGAAAGGAAAATTGTTGGGAGGGAGGGAACATTAGTGAGTGGTGTGTTTATGTGTGTATGTGTGTGTGTGTGTAAGAGAAGATAGATTAAATGAAACAATTTTTTTTGCCCTAAAGCTTCAAAAAATGAGAGTATAAAGAGGACCTGGAATAGAATGGGAACAGCTGGAATAGAAAAGAAATACTCATAATTGGTATTAATGCTCATTGATTTACAGATAAACCGGAGGATGCCCCTTAAAGTTGGTGTGAGTTGGCCAAGGTTGCAAAGTTAAGAAGCAGCTGTTCAAAATCTCACTCTTAGAGCAGCACACCTTTTGGTAGAATGGTAGGAGGTAATGGAAATATAATAAAATCTTTGACTTTGCGAATTAGGCTTTGGGGAGCTTATCTAATGCAAACACTCAATGCCATCAGATTTTGTTCATAACTGATTTTAAATGTGAACCTCCTCAAAGATATTACTTTCTTCTTAACTTTTAAGACCTGCCAATGGGTAAACATCAAACACATAATGTATTCATTTTTTAACCTTGATTTAGACTTTTTTCCTATTACCTTCTGGGAAATCCTCAGCTTAAGAAAGAAATATTTTTATCTTCCTCACCTCTAAACGTGTCCTAGTGCTGGAACAGTAAGCATTCTAATCAGCGTGGCTCTCAACCATCTGTGATGAGATTTCTTCAGGAGGATTCATCTCAGTCTCTAATGCTCAGAAGTAGTTAATCCACTTGAGCCTAAAGCAGAAATAAAATAGAGAAAGGAAAATTGTTGGGAGGGAGGGAACATTAGTGAGTGGTGTGTTTATGTGTGTGTGTGTGTGTGTGTGTGTAAGAGAAGATAGATTAAATGAAACAATTTTTTTGCCCTAAAGCTTCAGAAAATGAGAGTATAATAAATCTGTATGAAAGCACATAAAAATTAATGTTAAGCAAAAAATTCTAATATTAACTATCTAAAGGTTTTATAGTAAGCACTAGGCTGATCATTTTTTATGATCATTTCAGTTAATCTTCCCTTTTCCCCATGTGGTGGTTAATATTATTCCCACTATACAAATTAAAAAACCAAGACTCAAAACATACTATTTCAATCTACCAGGAAATCCTTGTTCAGAGTTTTTGCTCTTTCTAACACCTCATATCTTACATTCTAAGTCAACAAATTTTTATAAGGTATTCATTGTAAACCTCAAATAATTATGACACAAATGATCTCATCTCATCCTTGAAATAATCCTGTAAAGCAGTGTTGCTATCCCAAAATTTACAACAAAGGAAATTGAGGTGCAAATGAAAAGCCTTGGCTGTCATTTCAGGTACCAGTAGAGATACAGGAGAGGCACTTAAGTTCCTGCCTCTTGGGCCTCTTCATTGTGTCATTTTCATGTTCTCTTTGGAAAAAGGCTTCTTGAACTTTCTTCCTCTTACTGAAAGAGATAGTTTGGGGGAAAAATCATGTAATTATCACAACCTTTTAAGGACATATGTGTGAGCAGTGTTTATCCTTCCAACAGTAACATAAGGCATATGGTAACAGATTATCCAGCATAGTGATATCCTTTAGGGCTACTACTTTGGTGGAAAGAAAGAAAGATCTAGAGTTAGTTGTGCAGCATCTTTCTTTTTATATGTAAAAAATACTATTTTTTAGACCAAAATTACTATTTGTTTGCTTTCTTTTTTTCATTGCATTGATAGCAACAAATGAACACGTGAATAATTCCTTCTATATTCTCCCTCACATTTTGTCAAAATAGAATCAAAAAGCAAAAGTCAAGCCAATCTTTTGCTTATATATAAAAAAACTATTGATAAAGATGAATTTTGTTTAAGCCAAACTGTTTAAGTCACAATGCACATTTTGTAACATGTTAATACATTTCAGTTTTTTATTATTTTTTAATTTGCATTTAATCAGGATACATCATTATAATGTACAACATGGATTTTCCTAGTACATGTACAGTGCCTATTAGTCAAAGACATTACCATACACATTGTCATCAGCAGATAACTTTTCACTTTTGTCTATTAAATGGGTTATTTTTTTTCCTTGATCCCTTCCCTCCCACCCTGGGTTACCCAGTCCCTCTCACACTGTCTCTAGTATTTACGATTGCACTCCCTGCAAATACCTTCCAGCATTTCAGTTACTGCTATAAAGCACAGAAATTTGGTATATGTTGAGCAGAGACATACAATGCCTGTCTTTAATAGTCTGGTTTGATTCACTTAGGATTAAATATTTTTCCACTTTCTATCAAATGTCAGGACCTTATTATTTTCTATAGCTAAGTAGTATTTCATAGAGTAACTGTCCCACATTTTTTTCAACCCACTTATCTGTTCTTGGATATTTGAGTTGATTTCATATCCTAACAATTATAAATAGTGCTGTAACAAACATACATGTGTAAGTTTTTCTGACTGAGAATTTTCCTATTCTCTTTACTTTACTGTATCTAGAGAATAGGAAAATTATTTATTACTGATTCAATCTTCTTGATTGGAAAACCTTTTTCCAGCCCTTCACTTTCTATTCATAGATGACATGATTATATACATAGAAGACCCAATTGTTTCCATGAAAAAAATTCTGGAGGTAATACATGAATACAGTAAAGTTGTATTTACAGTAAGAGAAGAATTACTGGGTCGTATGGGAATTCTATTTGTTGGTTTCAGAGAAATCTCCATATCTTTCTCCATAGTGGTTTTACTATCAGGTCATTGAAAAAGTCATGGCTTATTTTTATATGCAAAAATGTGTCATGACTTTTCCAACAATCCAGTGATTTATGTTCCCACCAACAGTACAGAAGGATTCTCTTTTCAGCACAGCCTCCCCAGCATTTTTACCTTTCCTAGTGACTTTTTTTTTTTCAGTTAGATACCTAAATTTTTTATTGGGAGGGATGAGTCTCTAGAGCCAGTTGCTCTCACTTTGCAACTTGATTCAAAAGGAAGGAATCCTCCCAAATTCATTCATTAGAAATAGTCTGTGGAAAATTAGGGTTAGTTCTTTAAAAGTTCCGTAGAATTCGAAAGTGAAGCCATCGTGCCTGGGTTTTTCTTTGTTGAGAGACTATTTATTACTGATTCAATCCTCTTGCTTGGAAAACCTTTTTCCAGCCTTCACTTTCTATTCGTAGATGACATGATTGTATACATAGAAGACCCAATTGTTTCCATGAAAAAAATTCTGGAGGTAATACATGATTACAGTAAAGTTGCAGGATACAAAATTAACATCCAGAAATCTACAGCATTTCTTTTTTTTTTTTTTTTTGCTATAGGGCGCGTGCACTCGCCAGACAGACAGAGAGAGACAGAGAGACAGAAAGTGAGAAATCACCCCCCAGGGGGGATGGTCACGCCACAATCCCTTCTCCTCCATTCTCCTCTCGGGATCTTGGGCACGCACGCACACGTGCCTGGCATGAGTTTTAAGCCACCGGGTCCAGGACGCAAACCGCGGTCGACTACGTGGGAGTCCAGCGACATAGCCATTACGCTAACTGCTGGTTCCCCTACAGCATTTCTATATACAAACAACAGACAGACTGAGAACTAAAAAAAGTAATTCCATTTACCGTAGCCACAGAAAGTATAAGATATTTAGGGAGAAATCTAACCAAAGAAGTTAAAGACCTCCACAAAGAAAACTATGAGAAGATAAAAAAAGAAATTGAAAATGACACAAAAAAGTGGAAAGATATCCCATGTTCCTGGATTGGAAGAATTAATATAATCAAGATGGCAATTCTACCCAAATTAACCTACATAAATAATGCAATGCCAATCAAAGTACCAGACACATTCTTCACAGATCTAGAAAAGACAATCATAAAGTCTGTCTGGAATCATAAAAGACCCCATATTGCCAAAGCAATTCTGCACAAGAAGAGTGGAGTGAGCGGCATCTCATTTCCTGACCCAAAAATATACTTAAAAGCTGTGGTAATCAAAACAGCATGGTCCGCACTCTGTGACTGAAACTGATTGACTAAAGGATATAGAGACATAGTATATAGGTGTAAATGCCAGATATAGTGTGTGTGAAAGAATAGGCCCTAAGGAAGGACATTTAGAAGTAAAGTAAGGAGGCAAAGCATTAATGGCACAAAGAAATATAGTATTATCTGTTGAAGATATTGTATAGTTTTATCAACTGTACTAGGGAGAAATGTTCACCTGTTGAAATATTCATTTTATAAGCTAAATAATATGATTGAATGTATAAAAGAAAATGAAATAAAAAATGAAAAAAAAAATCTTCTTTTTTTATTGGTCTATTGGGCATTTTATTTCTTCCAATCTTGGTAAGTTGTATGTGTCCAGAACTTATTCATCTCATCCAGGTTTTCTTGTTTATTGGCATATAATTGCTTGTTGTATTCTCTCATGATCTTTAATATTTCTGCTGTCTGTTGTAATATTGCCAATTTTGTTGCTGATTTTATTGATCTGGTTTCTTTTTCTGTTCTTCTTGATTAGTCTGGCTAATGGTATATCAATTTTGTTTATATTCTCAAAGATCCAGCTTTTAGTTTCATTTATTTTCTGTATAGTTCTCTTATTCTCGATTTCATTTATTTCTGCTCTAACCTTTGTTATTTATTTTTTCCTAATATTTTTTGGTTTTACTTTTGTTGTTTTGATTTTCCAGTTCTCTGTGATGTGTGTTTTGGTTTTCTATTGGCCACTTTTCTTTTTTTCTTTCGTGGACACTAATTGCTATGAACTTCCATCATATGACTGCTTTAGCTGTGTCTCATACATTATACAAACTCATTTGTTCATTATCATTGGATTCAATACATCTTTTCATTTCAGTCTTAATTTTCTTAGTAGTTATGAAGTCACTCAGGAGTAGGTTGCTTAGTTTTCATGTGTTTGTGTATTTTTGAGGGTTCTTTCTGTAGCTGATTTCAAATTTTATTCCATCATAGTCAGAAAAGTTACAGGATACAGTTTCTACATATTTGAATTTGTAAAGACTTGTTTTGTGCCCTATCATGTGGTCAATCTTTGAAAACATTCCAGTGCCAGCAGGTGGCATACTGATTAAGTTGGACTTCCACGTGACTGACTGTGGTTCAAATCCCGGACCCAGCCACTCAAAACTCACCCCAGATATGTGTGCATGTGTGCCCAAAACCCCAGGAGAAGAACGGAAGTGAAGGAATTGCAACATGGACATCTCCCCTGGGGTGGGGGAGCGTGATTTCTCACTTTCTGTCTCTCTGTCTTTCTGTCTCTCTCTCTCTCTGGCAAGTGCACATGCCTTAGAGCAAAAATCTCTCAAAAAACAAAAACCTAACAAAAAAAGTAAATGTTTCATATAGGGGGTGAGAGAAATGTGCATTTTTTTTTGGTTGTTGGATGAAATATTCTATAGATGTCTCTAAAATCTACTTGATTTATGATTTATGGTATCATTTAGATCTTGTATCTTTTTTTTTTGTCTATATGTTCTATGCAGAGGAGACAGTGGGACATTGATATCCCTAATGATTATTGTATTGCAGTCTGTCTCTCTTTTTAAATCTAAGTCTCTCTTTCATGTATTTAAGTGTTCCAGTGCTGGGTGCATAGATATTTATAAGTGCAATATTTTCTTGGTCATTCTTCATCTCTTCTTACATATTTTGTCTTGAAGTCAATTTTATCTGAAATCAGTACCACGACGTCAGCCTTTTTTAAATTTCTTTTGCATGGAATATCTTTTTCCAGCCCTTGACCGTCAATCTATGTATGTCTTTATCAATAAGATGTGTTTCTGGTCTAGTGTTGGTGAATTATTTCAATTTTTGTTTATCTGAGAATGATTTTACTTATTCTTCCCATTTGAAGGAAAATCTTGACAGAACTAGTATTCTTGGTTGAAATTGTTTTTCTTTTTCATTTTATTTATTTTTATTCTTTGCCTACATTGTTTCAGTTGAGATGATGATAGCCTAATAGGTTAACCTTCAAAAGTAACTTGATCTTTTTTTCTTGCCATTTTTCAAATGTTGTCTTATCTTTGATTTTTGCTAATCTAGTCACGATGTGGTTTTTATGTTGAACCTATTTGGAGCTCTTTTTTTTTCTTGGTTCTGAATTTCTCCTTATTTTTCTAAATTTGGAAAGTTTTCAGATAGTATTTCATGAAAAATGTGTTCCATACCTTTACCATCTTCTTCACCTTCTGGAATATATGTTACATAGATATTTAGGCATGTCATATTATCTAGAATTTCCCAAATGTTGTCCTCATTTTTAAAAAATTTTTATTATTTTTTAAATTTATTAATTTTTGATGGTTTGGTCTATGTTGGAGACTTTGTCTTCAGAGACAGAAATTCTTTCCTCTTATGTGTTCCATACCTTTACCATCTTCTTCACCTTCTGGAATATATGTTACATAGATATTTAGGCATGTCATATTATCTAGAATTTCCCAAATGTTGTCCTCATTTTTAAAAAATTTTTATTATTTTTTAAATTTATTAATTTTTGATGGTTTGGTCTATGTTGGAGACTTTGTCTTCAGAGACAAAAATTCTTTCCTCTGCATGGTCCAATCTGCTATTAATGCTTTCAAGAGAGATTTTGATTTCCAGTACTATATTCTTCATTTAAGGGAGTTATGTTTGATTATTTTTTAGGATGTCTATCTCTTTATGGAATTCCTCCTTCTTGTACTGGAATGATCTCATTTCCTGAAATAGACTGTTTTCTCTTTCACCTCACAGAATTTTGTCACAATGAATGTTCAGAACCCTTTTTCTGACATTTCTGTAAATTCTATCATGTTGTCCCTTGCTGGTAAGAGGTTACTGTGGTCCCTTGGGGAAGAGTTATTTCCTTGCTTCTTCATGTTTCTTCTGCCTCTGTGCTGGTTTTTGGTCATCTAATGCAGTAGTTACTTCTTATTTACTGGAGAATATGTGGTAGTATCAGAGGAGGGAATATCACCCTTAATTCCAGATATGATCCTGTTGAAAAACTGTGTCTTCCAGATCAGAGCAGATAAAGTTTACATAGGTATCTTCAGGTGGTTGGCTCTTCTATGAGATTTTTAACTTCTGATGAGCTGGGGATGAGGAGAAGAAACCTGCTAGAACTGGAACCAAGCTGAGGACTGAGAAGGAGGCCAAGAGTGCAGCCATGTGCCTCAGATTTCAGATGCAAATCCCAGGGCTGGGGTGGGGGTAGCACTCAGGAGGAGAGGCCTACTGGAACCAGAACCAAGGCTCTCCACCAGAATGTTGGAGTTTGAGAAGCAGGCCACAGGGGCTCAGCTGATGTGTCTAGAATTTCAAACGCAAACCAGGGGGACAGGGCAGCATTCAAGAGGAGAGGCCTGATGAAATGAGGAGAACCAAGGCCTTCAGGCAGATACCTGGAGTCTGAGAAGCTGGCTCCAGCTGGAGCACAGTGATATGTCCAGAAATTCAAATGCAAGCCCTGGGGATGGGACAGCACTCGTGAGGAGAGGCCTGTTGGAAGGAGAGGCCTGCTGGAAATGCAGTATCTTTTTAATGAGAGTTTCAGCAAATCTCTAAAACTTGGTGACTTGCATATCCAAAATACCATTGTTTAATCATAATCCAAATAGACTATACATTTGGATCATATAATTACAAATTCCATCATACAGTGAAAATTATATACTAGAAGTATAAAGAAGCAGGAAAATATGACCTATATGAAGATATAAAGTAGGAAAACAACCCTTGAGGTGATCCAGATGATAGATTAGTAGATAAGAACTGTTGAAATTATGTTCAAGGAAAGGGTAGACATAGTAAGTATATGAGGGAGTCTTAGAAGAAAAATAAACAGTATAGAAAAAGAGCAATTAAAAAATTTAAACTGAAAGTGCAATATCATAAGTAAAAAGGTTTTTGGATGGCTATACTGAGATTATCTACTTATCATAACAAATACCAAGAAAAGAGTGATAAAACCTCTAACTATGATTGTAGATATGCATTTTTTTTAATTGTCAGAAGACATGTGCACTCACCAGAGAGAGGAGAAAAGAGAAAAGGTACCCTTCAGTAGGGTGTGGTCACACTATAATTCTTTTTCCTTGATTTTCTACTTCCTAGTATGTCTTTCAAGACTCCAGGGCTGAGATTTGAACCGTGGTTGACCATATGAGAACTGGCTCCCTTAATCACTGTGCTATGGGGCTGGACTAAGATATATACATTTTTAACTTTACTATAATATTTTGCTTTATAAAGTTAGAAATGCTATTATTAGATGCATAACTGTGATACTTAATTTTATGTCAACTTGACTGGGCCAGTGGATGCCCATATATTTAGTCAAATATTTTTCTTGTTTTGTTTTATTTATTTATTTATTTTCATTTTTGTGCTATGGTTTGGATGTGGTTGTCCCCACCAAAACTCGTAATGAGACTTGGTCCTAGTATGGCAATATTGGGCTGTGGACTTTCATTTCTTCTAGTTTATTTATTTTACTACTCTCATGATAAAGAGACAGGGTCTTATCTTGCCATCATTTTCCTATCCTCTAGCTTACTAGCAGGCAGGAAAATAGGTTTGCTCCCAGTGTGCTCAGATTGACCTGATCTTTCTGGGATGGAAGCCATAATGGAAGCCATCTGCATCACTGCAGCTGGATCATGAAGTGGAACTTTTTTGGGGGATAGGGAAGCTTGCCACAGGGTGCATGCACTCACCCAAGAGGAATAGAGAAAGGGAAAATAAGAAATTACCCCCCAGAGGGGATGGCCACACCATAATCCCTTTTCCTCTCTGGATTTTGGGCAGCTACACACGTGCTTGGTGTGATTTTCAAGTCTTTGTGTCCAGGATTCAAACCATGGTTGACCATATGGGGATTCAGTGCCTTAATTACTATGCCATCTGCAGTTTCTAGGAAGTGGAATTGTTAAGAAGTAGGAGGCACTGGGTCAGGGGCTCAACTATCACAGGTGGATTGGTGCCATTCTTATGACAACAAGTTTTCACTCTTTTAGTTACTTAGACCAGGTTATTTGAAGCATCATTGCCTCTCATTTATATCCCTTTTCATACATGCCCAGTACTACTTCCACTCTCCACCACGTCTTGATGCAACATGTAGCCCTCACCAGAAGCCACCAGAAGCAGCCACCTAATCTTGAATTCCACAGCCTACAAGACCATGAGCTAAATAAACTTTCCTTTATAAAGTACCCAGTCTCAGGTATTTTGTCATAGCAACGGAAAGTGGGCAATCCATGAGTATTTTTTTGATAAGAGTAACGTTTGAATCAGTTGACCGAGTAAAGCAGATTGCTCTCCTCAGTGTAGGTAGGGTTCATACTGTTGGTTGAAACCCTGAATAGAGCAGAAAGACTGACACTTCCATGAGTGAGAGGAATGCCCTCCTCCCTAATCACCTTGAGCTGGGAAATCGATTCTTTTCCTATCTTTGGACTCCAGTGGAAACAGTCAGCTTTTTCTGGGTCCTAAGTCTTTAAGTCTTCAGACAGGAGCTACATTGCAGGCTCTTCTGGGTCTCTGATTTGCTGAATGCAGATCTTGGGACTCCACAGAAGCTACTATGTTACAATAAATCTTCTATATATACGTGTGTGTGTGTATATAAGGGACTTCAAAATTTTGTGGAAAAATGAAATTAAAATACAAGGTTGTTTTAATGCAAAACAAGGTTGAAATTCATGTGTAGCTTTTTCATAATACTTATTTCCTACCAGTTTAATGATAGCCAATTTACCAATTGTGAAAGTCCTTCATTTCTGACTGCTTCCATTTTTTTAGAAAACCCTAATATAATAATCACTTTGTATTGTAAATGACTTCCTGGATAATTGACCTTTTTGTCATAAAAAAAGTCCCTCTTAATCTTTTGCAACTATACCCTTTTCTTTGAAAATATAAATGGATTAATATTAATATAATCTCATTACTTTCTTATGCTTACTGTTTGCATGTTGTATCTTTTTATCTTTATTTTTAATCTCAACATGTCTTCATATTTGAAATGCCTCCCTTATAAATGATATGTAATTCTATCTAGCTTTTTCATTTGGTCTGACAATCTTTACCTTCTAATTGAAATGTTTAGTCAATAACACTGCACTATAGTTGACATGGTTGTTTCCCAGGGAACATACATTCACAATTCTTGATCCTGCTGTGCTAGATTAGACACTTAGTAAGAGTCTGGTGAATGGTGAGAGCCACATTTCTCACTGGGAAGAAAAGTGGGTGGGGGAAGTAGGAAGAGTAATAGTACAGTGGAGAAACCTGACATTACCATAGCCAGATGAAGGCCAACACTGACACGATAAATCCTGTTGAAAGTGTGTACCCTTTGTCTGAAGTCATGGAAATGGCACTTACTTCTGTGGTCTTCCTCTCCCAAACTCATAATCTCAGTCTAGTATGAGAAAAAATATATATGTCAGTTAAACCCTAAATAAAGTCACCAGAATTTGGAAATGACTCAATCAAAACAAAAGCAGACCGGTCCAGAATAATCAATCAATCAGTCAATAAACAAATCTTGACCCCCGCCTGTGTAACATAAGAATTCAATTCCTAGTGGAATGTAAGTCAATTCCTGGATTGTGAAAGATAAAATTAAAAAGTTTGTGTGAGACAACATGTTTATGATTAATCAAAGTGTATTCATGTTGGGTAAATTTTCTTTACAAGCCATACAGATGTAAATTGATTGGCTGTATAAAATAAGTGAAAGCAAAACAAGAGAAAAAGAAAATGCATAAACTCTAAAAAGAATATGTAATCTTTGAAAAAATAAATTCCTATTATTTAATTATGTAATATTTATATAATCAATTAATAAATAATGCATTAAAATGATATTTTAAAAAATAAATTTGCTTCAGAAACAAAGAGAAATTTCAAAAAGGATACTTTCTTAGTCCTTCTTAGTTTGCCGTATAGCTGTGCTATGTTTGTTTGAAACATCAATTTTCAAGTGATTTTTAAGCCATAGCTGAGGTTTATTTTCATCTTTCTTTCCATTAATCCAAAAGGCAATGGTTTATTGTTTATGACTCAACATTCTGGTTTTGCATAATAAAAAACATTCAATTTGTTTCAAAACCTCAAGAGAAATATTTCAACACATTTGTCTTTTTCAGCATCATTACCAGTTATGACACTGACATCATGAAAAAATACTAATTCTAAAATAGTCACAGATATTTAATTTAACTTGCAATACTTTTGCTTCTACTCAACAATAACTATACAGTTAACCCCTGGTTTTCATCTGAATATGCTGAGCTCCGGTAAATGCTGCTCACAGCACTAGACTGAACAATGCAATAGTGCGTAAAATATGACCCTTCCCTGAGGAAGCACTATTTATATGGGGCCAAGATATGAACATACAGAAATAATTACATTACAGAATGTTCTATGCCACTTTAAAGATAAGTCCAGGTCATACGGTGGAATTTGAAAAAAATAAAGTTTGTTTAGTAGATGGAGAAGACCTCAAGGGAGCCAGCAGATGGAGCAGAGGTTAAGGCAGCTGGATCACATATGACCAACTCCGTAATTTGAGTCCTGGACCTGGTGGCTTGAATACTTTTGCTTCTACTCAACAATAACTATACAGTTAACCCCTGGTTTTCATCTGAATATGCTGAGCTCCGGTAAATGCTGCTCACAGCACTAGACTGAACAATGCAATAGTGCGTAAAATATGACCCTTCCCTGAGGAAGCACTATTTATATGGGGCCAAGATATGAACATACAGAAATAATTACATTACAGAATGTTCTATGCCACTTTAAAGATAAGTCCAGGTCATACGGTGGAATTTGAAAAAAATAAAGTTTGTTTAGTAGATGGAGAAGACCTCAAGGGAGCCAGCAGATGGAGCAGAGGTTAAGGCAGCTGGATCACATATGACCAACTCCGTAATTTGAGTCCTGGACCTGGTGGCTTGAAAAACATGCTGTGCACATGAGCATGCATGACCAAAATTCTGAGAGAAGATCGAAGAAGAGATTGTAATGTTCCCATCCCCCCATGAGGGGTGCTTTCTCACTTTCCTCTTCTGTCTGTCTCTCTCAGGCATATGCCCTACAGCTAAAACTAAACAACAACAACAAAAGTTTTCAGCGAAGATTTCATACCACCTGAATCTTGAAGTAGATGCGAGTTTTATCTGATGAGAAACAGAGATGAGCTGAAAGCTGCAGGAAAATCATTAGCATGCAGTCTGGGGCAGGTGTTTGGTATGGAGCAAGGTCCAGAGGTAATAGCGGGAACAGTCAAAGGACCCATTTGTGAAAGATTTGACAGGTCATGCCAAAATGCTCAGTTGCAGCCTACAGACAGAAGCAAGTTCTTTAGACCCCTAGGAGGTAGATGAGAATGTCCAATGTGAATCTCAAAGACAACATTCGGTTCACTCTGTCTCCAGGCCCTGAGACTATCTTCCCATGACTAACTGCTCCATGAACGTTCTTTTATATCACCCAGTTTGGGGCAATGCAATATACTATGTTGTGCTCCACTTTTAAAACGTTGCCTCTCAGCATAAAAGTTGTATGCACTGGGAAGTTTTCCTGTGCTCCCTGGCATGGTTAGTTTACCCCTCCAGTATTTGCGTGTTCCCTTGTACATACATGATTACAGGATTAACCTAATGAATTGTCATTATGTTTCAATATAGGGCACCTTCATTGCGCTTCAGGATTTTGGATGATGATAGGCCCTGCTTTCTTATGTATAGCCTTAGTGTTCTGAAGAACTCTAGTATATAGTATGTGTTTAATCAGTGTTTATTAAGTATACCTCTTAATTGTATAGTCAACTGTGTTTAAGTAAATAGCCTATCAAATAATCATAATGAGGTAGAAGAATTTTTTTATATTGTAAAATGTCACTCCACAGTATTTTTTTTTTTGAGAGGTTTTTGCTATAGGGCGCGTGTGTTCGCCAGAGAGACAGAGAAACACGGAGACACGGAGAGACAGAAAGCGAGAAATCAACCCCCACGGGGGTTGGCCATGCTGCAATCCCTTCTCCTCCATTCTCCTCTCAGGATCTTGACACACACGCACATGCACCCAGCGTGAGTTTAAGCCACCGGGTCCAGGACTTGAACCGTTGTTGACTACATGGGAGTTCAGCCACATAGCCATTATGCTAACTGCTGGTCCCACTCCACAGTATTTTTGAAGGATGTGTTTAATTTTTTTTTAAATCAGTGCCTGCCTATAATAAAGAAAATTCATAAGTACTGAGAAGAGAAAGTCAAGAGAAGATTCTAACATATATTGAACACTTACTAAAAGTTCATGTGTGCTAAGGATTTGGTATGCATGTGTCATGGTTAATTTTATATCAGTTTGGGTAGGCTATAGGGCCCTGTTGTGTGGTTAAACACCAGTCTAAATGTTGCTGTGAAGTTTTTTGGTACAATTGACATTTAAATCAGTAGACTTTGAATAAAGCAGATTATCCTCCACAACATAGGTTGGTCCCATCTGATCAGTTGAAGGACTTAAGAGAAAGTAAATTTCTTTAAGCAGGGATAATTCTGATTCCAGATTCAAGACTACAGCATTGGAAATATTACCTCAACAAAATTTCCAACCTACCACTCTGCCCTGCAGATTTTGAGCTTCTGAGTTCCGCAGTTGTGTTAGCTAATTCCTTAAGATCTCTCTTTCAGTCAGATAATACAATATGATATCATGTGTGCATCACAACCAGCTATGAGATCAGTATCGTTCTCATTTTTTTACACAAAGTTACTGCACCTCAGGAAGTTTTAGCTATCTTGCATAGCGGCTGTGGCAGATGTTTTTACCATTCACCAATACTCATTTCCCCTAGGATGACTAACCTTTCTCATTTGCCTAAGACAGTGCTGTTTCGTTTGTTTGTTTCAGAGAAAGATTTTTGGTATAAGGTACATGCACTCATCAGAGAAAGAGACAGAGACAGACAGAAAGCAAGAAATCGCTCCCCCGCCCCCCCCCCCCCCCAGAGGGCATGACCATGCCACATACCCTTCTCCTCCAATCTCCTCTTGGAATTCTGGACATACATGCACATGCACTTGGCAAGAGTTTTAGGCCTCTGCGTCTAGGGCTTGAACCACGGCAGGCCATGTGAAGTCCAGCAACATAAACAATTATGCCACCTTCTAGTCCCAAGGCTATCCTATTTTTAAGATGTGGGGAAAATTCAGTTCCAAGAACTGTTGGACATCTGGTCACTCTTAACCTCCTCTTGTCTGGTGTTGAACAGAAATGGGCTGAAAGTGTTTAGTTGCCAGAGTTTAACTCGCCAGCTTTCTCTTGCACTGCAGTGGTGCAATGTGCAGTGGTGAGAGGGAGTATACTTCTAAACCATCATGGAGGTCACGCTCTGGAACACCTCCTGGACCACTAGCTGACTTGGTATTGTGCCACTCAGATTTTGGTGCTCTTTGTTACTGCATTTTGTCCTATTTTGTCTTGAATTGTGGGGCCAGAGGTCTGAATAATTTTTTATAGCCACTCTGTAATCAAGAAAAGAAAGTTTTTACTTCAAGTAGATTTGGTAAGGAAGAAAACTTGTATGTTTTTGCAAACAGAAAGGAAGGAGGAGCCAGTGGAGAAGCACAGACCTAAGAAGTCAGTGCAAAGAAGTCTTGGAGGGTACATGCAGTTGAGAGACAGAAATTTTATCAGGGTAAGAAAGAGGAATTACCATAGATACCATTGTATTTAGAAGAACACTGGACAGGAAATCATTCGTTAAAAAATTTACGTATTAATGAAGTAACCCATCTATAATGTAAAGGTATAGGCCGTGTACTGAGATTCCTTCCAGCTATGACATTTTATGATTGTGGAAATCCTGCTTAGTATCATTGCAGACACATTCCCAGATTTCTTTTTTCACCAGAGGGCAAAGGAAAAAACCTAAGATGAACTCCAAGAGCAGGATTAATAAAGAAGACACTAACAAGTCTGCTAGGGCTTTATAATCAGCAAAATTCATTATGGTAAACATGAATGGCTTTGTAGATTCCTGATTTCCTGCTTATCTCATTAACTATATTTGTTTCATAAATGGCTTGACTTATAGTTTGTTGACAAGAGTAGACAAGGATAATGAAATAATTCTAGATAGTAAATGATCTTTACTGCAAGTGAGCCAGACAGGAGGCAAAATCATGTGAAAGCCCAGCCTCCACCAAAGCTCTTCCTTTGTGGTCTTCTCTCCTGACAGGCAGGGGATAGATATTCATGCTTCTCACAGGTCTCCCCTTGATCTGAGAGTCATTGCCTAAATGCTCATGTCCCTCAGTGTCCCCGTGCTGTCAGCATCCAGGTAGATGTTAGTTTCTTTGTTGAAATGAGTGCACATTTTAACACCTTTTTAATGGAATAATTTTCCAAAACTTCAGTGAAGCTATCACTATATGCTTTAATATCCCAACACAAAAGTTTATTTATGTTGAATTCTTGGATGTCAAAATTAGTAGAAGAGTTCTTTATAGATGGATTAACAGAGTCAGATAGCTGAACTAATTCATCTAAAGCCAAATACCTATTTATTTGCTTACTCTTAATGTGGGCATGATTCCATACCTGTGGCTGGAATGAAGCAGGCACCTGGCATGTTCTCTGCCCTCTGTGAGACTATGACTATCTTTCAAGGGAATCAAGAGGAAAAGAAAGAAACAAAATATTTAAAGGGCACAATAATGAAAAATGATCTGTTGATGATAACATGTATGATTCTGTCTTTAACTGGACTAATCTACAATATATTCATGCTGGGAAATTCATTTTGCAAGCCGTAATGATATACAGTGATTGAATGTATAAATAAATAAATAAATAAATAAATAAACAAAAATAAAAAAAAGAAAAATTTTATTTATTTATTTATTTATTGGAGAGGGTTTTGCTATTGGGCACATGCGCTCGCCAGACAGACAGAGAGAGACAGAGAGATAGAAAGCGAGAAATCACCCCCCAGTGGGGATAGCCATGCCGCAGTCCCTTCTCCTCCATTCTCTTCTAGGGATCTTGGGCATGCACGCACATGCGCCTGGCGTGAGTTTAAGCCACCGGGTCCGGGACTTGAACTGCGGTCGACTACATGGGAGTCCAGCGACATAGACATTATGCTAACTGCTGGTCCCAAAGCAAATTTTTCTAAAAAAAATTTAAAAAACTGATTCTTTAGACCAGAGGAAACATTTGGTGCCACAGTAGTGCGTGGTGTAAAAAAGAGAATTTAAAGAATGAAAAAGAATGTTGCATTCCAAGCAGAGAGGGAGCATGTGACAAGGTCTACAGGTATAAAGAACGTGGTATTAGTAAGAAACACAGTTTTTAGTGTGTCAGAGAACCTTGGCTATGCACTATAATAATCTAGGGAACTAAAAACTATGTTTACCAAGGACCATCCCCAGACTTTCTGTCTATAGTGAAGGTGGATTGAGATTCAAACTTCCTCACACTTTGCACCAGTTAGAATTGAGTATATCAAGTAATAAACCCCTTAAAAGTTCCAACTAGCAATAAAATATTGTAAGTCTTCTTATTTGTTCCTGTGATCTTAAGGCAACAGTAAGAAATGAACAATTTATTGGCTCATAAACATACTGAAAAAAATTTAATTAAGACTAGCATGCCCTGTAAACATGCTTAACACTCTTTTCTTACAAATTGGTTACACAATCTTGGGCCCATAAGTATTTACATACTGTCAATATTTATTTTGTAGCACAAGCATAGGTCATCTGATAACTGCTCATTCTTACTCAGTGCTATATAGTCTGAATATTTTCTCCCCTCACCTAAAAAATCCAATGTTGGAGCCAAATACCTAATGCAGCAGTATTAAGAGGTGGTATGTTTAGGAGCTGAGTCTCAAGGGCACCATCCTTATGAATGGGATTAGTGCACTTATGGAAGTGATGTAAGGCGAGCTCTTGCTCCTTCCACAATGCAAAGACATGGAGAAGGTGCCATTCTTGAGAAATGGGACTTCATCAGACACCAGATCTTCCAGTACCTTGATTTGAACTTTTCAGAACTATGTGCAGTACATTTCTATTATTTATGAATTACCCAGTCTAAGATATGATACTATAGCAGTCCCAACAGACTAAGACAACCAGGACCTGTGCTACAGATCAACCAAGTTTGTCTTGGTTTTGGCTCAATGAAGCTTTCTTTGCAAAAAGATGTTTTAGCTGTGTATTAGCTCAGGTGCCCATAGCAAAATAGTACAGACTGGGTAGTTTAAATTTATTTTCTCACAGTTGTGGAGGCTGTAAGTCAGAGACCAAGGTACCAGCAAGGTTGATTTGTTTCTGGTATGGGCCAGCTTCCTGGCTTGGAGATAGCTACTTCCTTGCTATGTCCTCTTGTGGCTTTTCCTTGTTGTCTGCATGTGGAGGGGTAGTACAAAGCGTGTGGATGCTAGCTCTCTGATATCCCCTCTTTAAATTACATTAATCCTATCAGATGGGCCCTACTCTTATGACCTCATGTATATTTCATTACTTCTTAGCTGCTCCATCTTCAAATATAGTCACACTGGGAGCAGTGATTTAACATATAATTTGGGGGAGCACATTGAGACCAAAACACATGGTATAAAACATTTGCCAGCTTTATAGTTTTCATTGTGTATATGCAAATCTTATAGCTCTGAATATTTTTTATTAAATTGCCAGAGAGGGAGCCAGCATTCCACATGGGGCCTGATCGTGCCACAATCCATTTCCTCTATTTCCCCATCCTGTCAGGATTTGGGGCATGCACGCACATGTCTCTAGTATGTTTTTCAAGCTGCTGAGGTGGTAATTTGAACTACATGATCAACCATGTGGAATTTGGCTTCCTTAATGACTAAGCTACTAAACCAGCCTCTTGAGGGTTTAAGCCACTGGGGCCAGGATTCTAACCATGGTTAGCCATTTTGACTCTGCACGGAACCTAGCCACTGCACTATGGAACTAGCCCAAGCACAGAATCTTAAAAGGAGGTGAGTTAATTTTACTTTGATACTGATTCTGTGATTTCTTTTCTTTTCTCTTTTAATGCTTGTGGATGCCTTACACTTTGTGAATTAGGGTGCATTTTGCCTGAACACATCTTGAAAGTTTTACTCTTGTCTAACTGCCAGTTAATAAAAATATAAATTAGGCTCTACGAACAGATCCATCTGGCCTTTCTTTTTTGTATGATCTGAAGTTTTAAAATAAGACTTGAGTTATAAAATTCCCCAAATATTCAATACCAGACTGTTTACAAAATTAAAGATTCATATCTGGCAACACAAAATAGAGAAAGCATTTGGGCTTTGGACTAGACAACACTGCTTTTAAATCCTGACTCCCTCCTACACTCTGAAAGAATGTAAAAGTTGCATAAGTCTTCTCTGAGCATCAGTTTCCTTATCTGCAAATTGAAGTAATAATATTAACTTCACGAGAACTGTGAGGATAAAATGAATTCATTCAACCCTTACTACATACCTAACCAGTATTAGCACTTAAACCATTTAGCAACGATTAAGATATGGGTGCTACTTAATCAGAATAGATGTTGTCATTAAAAAGCCAAAATAAATCAACAAACAAAAACTACAAGTAAATGTTAGCTGGCTACCTCACTAGATTGAATGAACATAGGGATAGATGCTGGAAATACAGAATGAATGGGTCAGGGCCCATACCTCCAGAGAATCAAAGATCTCTGAGGGAAAAATTATACATGCAGCAGAATAACCCCAAAATGTTCTTCTAGAGATATTATAGGGCTATGAACTGGAAGTTTGTGCCCCTCAAATCCATACTCCAAATTCTAACCCCCGAGGTGAATATATTAGTAGGTTGGACTTATATGAGGTCATCAGATCATGAGGGTAGATGAGGGTACAGCCCTCGTGAGTGGTATTAGTGACTTATGAAGGAGACCCAAGACCCAGCCACAGTGGTGCAGCAATAGCTGAAAGTCATATGGAAGGTCAGGGTTTATTCCTGGGTAAACGTGGACACACCAAATATACTCAAAGGCCCAAGATTCTAGCTGTCTGGGACAAGTTGGGAAGAGCACTGTGGTGTGAGATCCTGCTAAGGATGCTTCTCTCTCTCTCTCTGTCATTCATGGAAGAAATGTCCAATAGAAACAAAACCAAAGAGATTGCAGAGTGCTCCCTTAGCCCTCTGCCATACAAGGATACAGAGAGATACAATCTATGCACCAGGAAGTGGGATCTCATGAGATAGTAAATCTGCTGACCCTTCCAGGTCTCCAGAACTGTAAGAAATACATTTTCTTTGTTCATCAGCCACCCGGCTTATCATAGTTTTGTTACAGCAGCCCCGAGCAGACTGAGACAGATGGCATATCACAGATGAAAGTGACCAGTACAAAACCTGGCACATGGCATGCTCTCCTTTCTCCGCACTGGCTGTAAAGAGGTTGTGTTGGCCTACGGTATTGTAAAATCAACATTATTTTATTTATAATAAATAAATCACTTTTTTTCCCATAAGAGATAGAGTGACAGATATCCCTAGAATGTGAACCCAGAACTTCCCTGGTTGGGTCCAGTTGACTTACCAATGTGCTATTGCCTGGCTCCAGAAATATTTTCTCTTTTTAAAGAGAGATTTTTGCCATAATGTGTGTGTGCTTGTCAGAGAGACAGAGACGGAAAGCGAGAAATCACTCTCCAGGATGAATGGCCATTCCACAGTCCCTTTTCCTCCATTCTCCTCCCAGGATCTTGGGCATGCACACTCACATACTCAGTGTGAGTTTTAAGCTGGCTGGTCTGGGACTCGAACCATGGTTGACTATGTGGGAGTACAGCAATGTAAACATTATGCAACCAGCTGGCCCTAGGAAATCAATATTTTAAAAATGTAATATATTCAGCCCAATTGTGGCATGGCAAAGATGCTATGCTTCACAGCCTGGGATCACATTGAAAGCCTGGGTATGATACCCAGTCCAGCCTAAAAGCCAGGAGTGGGCCCCATATTTGTGGGGCATGTAATCCTAATTTAGAGGCTGAGGCAGGAGGATCATGACAGCAAGACTGTCAAAACAGAAAGAAAGAAAGGAAGAAAGAGGAAGAGAGAGAGAGAAAGAAAGAAAGAAAGAAAGAAAGAAAGAAAGAAAGAAAGAAAGAAAGAAAGAAAGAAAGAAAGAAAGAAAGAAAGAAAAAGAAGGAAGGAAGGAAGGAAGGGAAGGAGAGAGAGAGAGAGAGAGAGAAAGAGAAAGAGAAAGAGAAAAGAAGGGAGGGAGGAAGGAAGGAAGAAAGAAAGAGGAAGGAAGAAAAGAAGGAAGGAAGAAAATTAAAAAGCTCTTTCATATTTTTATTCCTGCCACAGTGCATCAGTTTAGAATGCTCCCCTCCAGGTCCTGCTTTGTAGCAGAGCAGTGAGGTGTTGCTCAGGAGAAGGTGGATTCCACACGGCGTCAGTGGTTCTATCCTTAGCTTGATCCATCTGAAACGTGCAAGGAATACCGGTAAGTGCCCAAGATCCAATAGACTGGAGGAGGGTGACCACGGTATGACCAGACCTTGTAGAAGGTGTGTCTCTCTTCTTCACACTCACATGCATGCAGACATGATTTGTCATAAATAAAAACATGTTTTATAAAAGAAAGAATGCTACTCTCCAGACAAATGTAATCTGTCACCGTTAACCAAACACACATGTAATCTCAATAATTGAAAAGCTGTAATTACCTTTATTCTAGAATTATTTATTTTATTATATTCATTCTTCTTATTATCATTTTATGTTCTACAGGGCACATACACTCCCCATAGAGAGACAATGATGGAGAGGGAAAGTGAGAAAGCAAATCACCGGGTCTCGGACTCAAAAGGCAGTCGGCTATGCGGGAGTCCAGCACCTTAACCCCACACCACCTGCTGCCCCTCCCAATAATTATCTTTTATTTTCAGTGAACCAAGCATTGCTCTAACCACTTATTTTTTTTTCCCTAAAACAGCTTATTTTATTTGTGCATCAGACAAAAACATTGATTTCTGGACCATTGTAGAAGATGGAAACATTTCACATACTTATCTATTTGAAAATGCAAATATAAAATCATACTTTCCACATATGTAATGTGAGAGACTGCCATCCACATAGAAATTTTTTATGACAGGGCTTTAAGAAAGCCAAACATAAAGACCTGAAAAATACTTGAGCTAGATCTAGGTAAATAGGTACCTATCTATTTATATATATTTAAAGAATGCTACCAAAGTTCTCCTCAGTTTCATACTGAAGTATTAAAGTGAAGGTGAGGTCAGCCACAGTGCTAGGGAAAGTTTTATTTAGATACATTTATGCCCACATGAAATACTTAGACTTACATCCTATTACATATGGAATTCTGAGTTCACAGCACACCGTGAACGGCAGATTGGCTCGCCCATGCTACTCAATGAGAGACTCACAGAGTCCACAGTGGGTAGGGAATACAGGCCTGAGCCTGCCAGGGAGGCTCTGCAACTTCTTGTCTCTCAGTTTCCCTCTCCCTCTCCCACCACACCCAGGCCTCCCAGAAGTGACATCCTAGCTGAAACAATACTTCTGCTCTCACCATTTTATTGATATGTGTATGTTACCTCAGTTAATCCTCTCTGAATCTGCTCAGAAGGCAAGATAGTCTCTCTTTTATTAGGCAAAACCTGAAGGTCGGAGAGGTGAAGTGAAGAGCCGAGGTCACTGCCACAAGTTCCACCACCACTTGAAGAAGCTTCCAGGTCACTATCCTGGATAGAGCAGTGACTTCCTGGAGGCCACAGGACAGCCACCTCCTCCTCATGTTTCTCATCTCCTGTGAACTCACTGAAATGAAAGACGCCGCAGCTTATGTGCAATGGGGTAACACCGTAAACCGATGTCGTAGTATGAAAAGGCTTATCAGGAATATGATTGCTGAGTAATTCCTCCCATTATGTTAAAGATGAGAGAGAGAGACATATCCGTTAAATGAAGAGAGATTTTGTTTCACCCTTTATGTATAATGATTTTTAGTCTGCAGTAGTCAAATAAAAAAAAGTAATAAAAGACCTGAAATGCTACCAACTTGGGCCCTTTGGGCACAGAGATGTGCCTTTAAGTAAATGTGTCACAGAAAACAGAAAGTGGTTTTCAATCGAGTGCTTTGCCACCAAGACAGGTGCAGGGCTTCTTCGAGTGTGCTTCGATGCCACTGTCGCATACTCTGCGTACCAGGCAGCAGGAGTGGAGGGTGGTTCCTTAAAGACTGGCCAAAGTGGAGTGCTCACAGGTCAGAGCCCAGCCTGCAGTGATTAACAAAGTGCCTTGGGCTTAGCCTTTCACTTCATTTTCTGCATTTGATGCCAATGTTTGCTTCCAATTCATTCTCTTCCCCTCCTCCATAACCGGAACCTGCCTTCTGGCTCAGTCAGAGACCTTCCAATTTTCTACTTTCATCACCAAGTTTCTGACGTGTCTGTCCTTCTGGAGTGACTTGCTTTACTATCTCTGGTATCATCCTATGATCCCTCAGGCTCTTGCTGCTGTATGTCCTGTCTCCTGGGATATTCGAGAGTTATGTGACTGAGTCATCCCATCTGCCTGCTCCTTGCTCCTGTGTGGACCCTGCAGATTAGTGGTTACCATTTATTACCTTCTGCAGTGAGATCATGGGGAGGGGTTCAGTAGCACTGCATTCCAGCTCCACACCAGAGGTCAACTATTGAGTCATCAGAAAAGTCATGATGAGGAAGAGTGTAG
>NW_006159968.1:888298-919634 GCF_000334495.1 Tupaia belangeri chinensis | reverse complement strand
TGTAGGGAGAAAAATAGTCAAGACATTCGTAGGACACAGAAATGGTTTATTTCCTGTTGAAGGTAACATGTATAGTATTCTCAACTGGACTGGTCTGAGGTATATTGTATGTTGGGTAAATTTTCTTTTTAAGCTAAATGATGTATAGCATTGAATGTGTAAATAATAATAATAATAATAATAATGATGATGATGATGTATTTTTCTTTGTTTTCTATGCGAAAATGTGTCATGACGTTTCTGACAACCCAATAGTAATTCTAGTCCAGGCCATAAATCCAAAGTTCTGGGTCAAGCCTAAGTCCATTGGGATATGTCAGAACAGAAGAGACAAGTTGTGCTAGAGTTGGTGTGGTCAACAGCAGCTAGATGAAATGGGAACTGGACAAACCACGGAGGAGATTTCAACCCAAGTCCATAGTGGCTGAAGGCACAAAGTTGCTATCTGGGCCTGCTTGCTACAAAGGGCCAGAGTCATGTGCTCTGGCTCCTGCAATGTGCTTGTCAAACTGCTGCCCAGCACTGGACATCAAGAGAAAGAAAAACCACAAGCTCCTATTCCCAGTCCACTGCTCCTCTCCCTGAAATAATGAAGTGAACACTCTGGCTTTGGGCCAGACCGTATACTATTAAAATAGGGATTAACGTAACAGAGATTAGCTAAAACCATAAACACTTACATGCATTCACATTGTTTCCTGCAATACTTACTCCCAAAGGTAGGCATTGCGGTTGCTTATAGTAAAGATGCCAGCTATGATGAGTTTATTTAAATGAGATGGAAATGAGCACCGGCAAGTATTGGAATGATTAGAAACTGAGACCAATGGAATGTGAGTGAGACTTGAGCTTTCCAGGATTACCTGCAGAAAAGATGACGGCTTGACTGTCAATGAAAGGGGGAACTTATCATTATGCCTGCAAAACGAAATCATGTGGATGCAAAAACCAGAGTGTGCCAGAAACTGATTACTTTCTGCAATCATCTCATCAGTCCCATGTTTTAAAGGGAGGAATACAGACCATTTAGCCAAAGTTAGAACAGCAGCAAAGGAAGAGTGTCTCAACCTTAATGTTTTTCTGCTGTGCCCGAACAGAGACTGTTTCTGCAAAGGAATGCAATCAGGCTCTGACAAAAAGACTGGTTTATAAATGTTAAGTCAGTTATCCTGTTTTCATCTCATTGACTTTCGAGAGTTCAGTTTCTGTCTTGTGTGCAAGGAACACTTGGAAGATGAGGCAGCTCTGCTCTCTTCCCTCAAGGAACTTACTATGCTGGTGGAGAGACACACACTGAATGAATCATTAGGAAACATACCCAGTACACTTTTTCTGATGATGATAAGGATAAGGAAAATTAAATAATGAACACAATGATGATGTTGAGTACAGGGCAAAAAGAAAGCAAGAAAAAAAGGGGAAAGTAGAGAAGTTAGGAGATTGAGGAGAGGTGGATTATAGAGAAAGAAGTCTAGTTGTTTTTAGACATCAATGTAGCACACCTCTTGAGTCCTGCTCTCTCCCATTCTCTTAAGTTTTTATTTTGGCTCCAATAGCAAAGATACTGGCTTCAATTCAAAAGCCTATCTCAGCATGATTCAAAAACTGAATGGCTTCAGGCAGGAGAAAACTTTAAAGTACATCATCCGTGCTTTGCTTGATATTTATAAAAAGCTATCAGAAATTCTCTCCCATGCACTAGTCTCAAAGATCGAGGCAGAGCTGTAGCTGAAGGAGGGAATAGTATAAATGAGGGTGAGTGATCATCACCTCCCCTTCTCAGAGAGGGTGCAGGGGCAGCAGTCCCACGAGGAGGTGGTGGAGGGCAAGAGCAAATGAACAAACATGACTTTTACAAGAAAAAGACCCAAATTCTTGCCCGGTGCTCATGTGGCTGCATGAGGTATGATGAAAGCGATGGATAACCAAGATTCATTTGCCGCTTGAGAAAGCACACACAGAATGGTCAACACACTTGTTTGGTTTTAATAATGGATTAGATGCTACACGGAGAATGTAAAGCTCCTGAAGCTCCAAAGGAAACAGTTGACATTCTACCTGCTGTAAATTTCAAGTGCTCTGTCCTAGCAATCTCTTTTGGAAAGCAACCAGAAGCAAGTTGGAAAGCAGTAAGCTCTTGAAGTCTTGTACCTAGCCTGCAGAGATGGGATGTCCCCTTCTCCAGAGCAGATAGAATGTTCTTATGTGATACCCTCCCTCTGACTCTGCCATAGGCCATCATCTGCACTGGAGAAATGATCCCAACTGGATCTTGAGTTGAGATCTGGTCTACTTCCTACTGGCTGTGTGACCTTGTAGGAATTATTTAACCTCTCTGAACCCATGTCCAAAACCAGCAGTAGCAGTGACACTAGAAGAAAGAGCTTAAAGAAATAGAAAGCAAAGCAATAATAGCATCCAATTAACTGTCTATACTCCGTTTACTACCTTTCATCTATTCATTATCTCTGCACCTCAACACAGATGTTTAGCTTTGTATTAAGTTACAGAGAAACAGGCTGAGATAAGGTCCAGCTGCCCAAGGCCACACAGTAAGTGGCATGGTTAGGACATAAACCTAGTAAAAATCTTTTTCCTTTATGTCTGAAACTGTTATTTAATGCTGACTCCCCATGGAACTTAGTGACTTACTGGATATGTGTTGATTGAGTGAAAGTGTAGAACCCAGGACACCTCCCAGGGTTCGTATGTTGGTGGTATAAATCTCTGGGAAGAATGAAGAAGTCTACATGGGCACCTACAGTGTGTTTTGGTGTCAGAACAATCACGCCTTTGTCCTATTTATTGCTTGAGCTCTCTTCCCCTTCACCATCCACCTTTGCCAAAGTTAGTTATGACTGTGGTCTTCTCTTAGCAGTGCCTTACTCTTCCCTCAGCTGACAGTAACCTGACATGTGTCCTCACTACCCCAGTGAAAGAACTTCCCACCACCCACACTACTGAAATACCATTTCCCTCTTGACTGTCTGCACCTCACTTTATGCTTTTCTCATTCTCTAATTGCTCACAGACTTCACTGCTTATAGTTCATCATCTGACTGGTCTTGGTCGTGATCTCTGGTGTTTTATCCTTTTTTTAAAAAACTATTCTTAAAACTTCATTCATTCATTCATTCATTCATTCATTCATTTAAAAAAATTGATTAGAGAGATACACAGAGAGAGAGAGAGAGAGAAGGTGAGAGAGCAAGCCACCAGGTCCAGGACTCAAACTATGGTCAGCCATGTGGGAGCACCCAGTGCCTTAACCACCACGCCACCTGCTGGTCCTCTGATGTTTTATCCTAAGCACTCTTCTCTCCTCTACCCTTTCTCTTCCTTTTTTATGTCCCTCTCTCTGTTTACTCCTCTCTACTGACCCCTCTACCCACAGGTCCTGCTGAGTGATCTCACTAGTCTCATGAAGACAATTATCATAAAATTATATGCTAGTAGATCCAAAACTATGACACCAGCCCAGGCCACTCTTTGGAGATGAACTTCATACATCTGAGTCTTTTCTGAACATTGCCAGCTGGATGGCCCACAAACATCTCAAATTCCAAAGATGAAAAAAATTCTATTAAACACATCATATTTGCACTGTCCAATTTGCTTTTCCTATCCTATAGCCGCAGCCCTCAAATGGCAAGTCTGATTGTGCTCTGTTCCTAGTCCTAGACAAATTACTGGTTTCCTGTCTGAAGTGGAGTCAGTCCCTATAATCTGGACCATGATGTGGAAGAGCCAGGACTTACCACACGCTCCATTATGCTGATTCTCGTCACCTTGCATGTTCAGGTACACATGTGTATTCCTTACCCTTTCACACGTGCTAAAACCATCTTTATTCCACCTCCATCCAGATAACTATCCTTAAGGTATCTGCTCAGATGTCATTTCCTCAGGGAACTCTTCACCTTCTCCCCCCTAAGACTTGGTCAGGGCCCTTTCATAATCACATCCCTTACCTCTCTATAAATAACTAGCTGATATTTTCTAGCCAGGATAACTGTACCTCTTTTATAACAGGATTTATGGACTGCTATCATTGCTTCCCTCATGCCCATCATAAAGCAAAGGGTCAACACAGTTTAAAAAGTATTAACAATAGTGGAGGCCAGCAGGTGGCATGATGGTTAAGGCACTGCTCTCCCACATAGCAGACCATGGTTTGAGTCCCAGACCTGGTGGCTTGAAAATCATGCTGTGTACACATGTGCGTATGCCCAAAATCCCAGGAAAAGAATGGAGGAGAAGGAATTGTCGCAAGGCCAGCCCCCTTGTATATTGGAAGAATCATTGAATAGAGTGAAATGAAGGAATACATGCAGACGTGTTGTATAAGGCAAGGCACTTATCTACTTTCCAGTTGTTGTCCATTAAAGGAACCAAGGTCAGTCAGTGTCTTTGAAGACAAGAATGACGGTCTGACTTTACACTCATCCATTTATTCATTTAACTTCATTCATTCATTCATTCATTCATTTAAAAAAATTGATTAGAGAGATACACAGAGAGAGAGAGAGAGAGAAGGTGAGAGAGCAAGCCACCAGGTCCAGGACTCAAACTATGGTCAGCCATGTGGGAGCACCCAGTGCCTTAACCACCACGCCACCTGCTGGTCCTCTGATGTTTTATCCTAAGCACTCTTCTCTCCTCTACCCTTTCTCTTCCTTTTTTATGTCCCTCTCTCTGTTTACTCCTCTCTACTGACCCCTCTACCCACAGGTCCTGCTGAGTGATCTCACTAGTCTCATGAAGACAATTATCATAAAATTATATGCTAGTAGATCCAAAACTATGACACCAGCCCAGGCCACTCTTTGGAGATGAACTTCATACATCTGAGTCTTTTCTGAACATTGCCAGCTGGATGGCCCACAAACATCTCAAATTCCAAAGATGAAAAAAATTCTATTAAACACATCATATTTGCACTGTCCAATTTGCTTTTCCTATCCTATAGCCGCAGCCCTCAAATGGCAAGTCTGATTGTGCTCTGTTCCTAGTCCTAGACAAATTACTGGTTTCCTGTCTGAAGTGGAGTCAGTCCCTATAATCTGGACCATGATGTGGAAGAGCCAGGACTTACCACACGCTCCATTATGCTGATTCTCGTCACCTTGCATGTTCAGGTACACATGTGTATTCCTTACCCTTTCACACGTGCTAAAACCATCTTTATTCCACCTCCATCCAGATAACTATCCTTAAGGTATCTGCTCAGATGTCATTTCCTCAGGGAACTCTTCACCTTCTCCCCCCTAAGACTTGGTCAGGGCCCTTTCATAATCACATCCCTTACCTCTCTATAAATAACTAGCTGATATTTTCTAGCCAGGATAACTGTACCTCTTTTATAACAGGATTTATGGACTGCTATCATTGCTTCCCTCATGCCCATCATAAAGCAAAGGGTCAACACAGTTTAAAAAGTATTAACAATAGTGGAGGCCAGCAGGTGGCATGATGGTTAAGGCACTGCTCTCCCACATAGCAGACCATGGTTTGAGTCCCAGACCTGGTGGCTTGAAAATCATGCTGTGTACACATGTGCGTATGCCCAAAATCCCAGGAAAAGAATGGAGGAGAAGGAATTGTCGCAAGGCCAGCCCCCTTGTATATTGGAAGAATCATTGAATAGAGTGAAATGAAGGAATACATGCAGACGTGTTGTATAAGGCAAGGCACTTATCTACTTTCCAGTTGTTGTCCATTAAAGGAACCAAGGTCAGTCAGTGTCTTTGAAGACAAGAATGACGGTCTGACTTTACACTCATCCATTAATTAACAGTTCGTAAGGAGGGCATAGCTTCCTTCTCAAAGGCCTGTAGAAATTCTACTCTGTCTCTGTAATGCTCACAAGTTTATTTGTTCCATCATCAACCCAATAAGCACATCTTAAAATTTGAAGAAATTGTAAATAATGGGAGTAGAGCCAGTCACTGGAGGTATGAAATGGCTGGTGGATTGCTCTTCAATTTTTAAATTGGTTTGACACAAGCAGCTACTGTGAAAAAGATGGGCTTAGTATTTGCCAAGCCACGGGTGCACTGCAAGAGAATTTCAGAATGGATTTTACGTATGGCATGCTGCAGTCTGACTGGCAACTGAAAAGCAGCCATGTGCATACCTGGTATGAAGGGAAATGATTATCACACTATGATTTGAAATAGATGGTTTGCTCCCTTTCTTCCTCTCTGTGCAGAATGTGCTGACCAATCACCTGAGTTCATCTATTTATCCTCTGTACCAGGATAAGTTTTCCTAAGGGACATCTAAACAGTGCCCAGGGTAAAGCCTCATTTACTCCTTTCTTCCTAGTTGCTACATTTCACATGTATTAATTTTTACGGTATCTATTATGAGGTCCACTGTGTGTTAAATTATGTGCAAAGGCAAATGTGACCCGGTCTGTGACCCCAAGTATTTCACCATCTAGTTAAAAGCAAAAGGGTCAGTTCTTCCCGCTCCTCCTGTCTCCTATAGCAGCTCCTACCTCATTAAGAGGCATCACAGGACTTTGTAATTATTTCTGTTCTCTTCATTTGCCTAACACCTTTCTTCTACTTCTTTTGTTTACAGGCCTCACCACTATGGTGGCAAAGAATAGTTTTTGACTAAAATCTGTAAAATCATAGTGAAGTATCATAAAAGTCCACATAATCCAAACTGTGCATGGTAGAAGTCGACTATGGAAGTTTTCTGCTCAAATTGTAACCAAGACATAAGAGAACCAAAGAGACTCTATATTGTACTTGGTTTTGAAGTCCATATTAGTACTGGGTCATCAGGAAAGTCATGATGCATTTTTGCATAGAAAAACAGGAAAATATGTCAAAACTTTCCCGATGACTGTCTACCTTTTATTTCACAATAAGTCTTACAGAACCTAATCTTTTACCTTCCTCACAATAGATGGAGTGTAACGGTTAATTATGTGGCCCTAACAATAACATTGCTGAATTTTTACAGAGACCTGGCTGTGGAGATACTGAGGAGAAAGATGCCATCAGTCCCTTCTTGTATGACTGGTTGAAAACATGCTATCTGCTCAAGTATTGTAAAGCCCAGCTTCTAAACCAGAATCTAAGCATTGTCTTGACTGACTCTATTTACATCTGCTGCCTTTTAATCATTGCTTGTCTTGAAGCCCACTGCAGAGAACTGAAAGTATGAAGGTCATTCTGCCTTGCTCTGCCCAGAATGGAAACTCCTCCCACTCCCAAGCAGGGATTGCTCCTGACACTATCAGGTCTCCTCCTGATTGTGCCCCAAGTCAAGGAATGACTTGCCCTTTCCTTCTAGATGTACCCCACACTGATCCAGATACATGTTTTTGTTTGTTTGTTTGTTTGTTTGTTTTGTCTCATCCAGTACCAGGGAGACTGTTAAGGACTTTGGTCCACCCTGTCCTCAGTGCTGGACTCACTGAAACAATTTTCTTTATTCACAAACTCTTGTCTCTGTAAGCAGCAAGTGGCATGGACTTGCTTAAACAAGCATCACTTTGTATTTCATCATCAAAACTAGTAAGAGAAACTTCCTTTTTTCCCTTGCTTGCAGTGAGTTATGAGAATGTGACTCCCCCTAAAGATGATCTGTAAAGCAGCAATGAAAGCCAGACACAAAGACATCACTCATTCTAGTTCCCAGTACATGTGAATTTCTCTACTTTCTTTATTTTTTTTAAAATTTTTCTAAAGGGCTCATGCACTACTGGAGAGAAAGAGAAAGAGAGAAGGAAAGTGAGAAAGCACTATCCACGAGTATGGCCATGCTGCAATCCTGTGTGTGTGTGTGTGTGTGTGTGTGTGTGTGATTATGGAAATAGACACACACATACCCAGCTTGTTTTTCCAGCCACAGGCTCCAGGACTTGAACTGTGTAGTCAGTCATATGAGGTCTAGCCACCTTAACCGCAACTCTACAACTCCACTGCTTGGCCCCCATATTCTTAAAATTAGGATTTGTTTGATTTTTGTTTATTTAAATTTGGGCAGGTTGAGTTTTTGACATTTGAGACTGAAAGACCCCAGTTAATCATGAAAATTGGTATCAGAAGTGGAGATGAAAGTTTTGAGAACTAAAATGTAAAACTGGCTTTGTCAGGGTAGGATAGAGGAATCGTCTGCATCATCATCCACATTCCACTTCCGCCATTCTCCTCCGTCAAAATGCTGAGAATATTTTGCAAGGTGACAGTAAGGCATCTAGTTACACATTTCTTGTAGTATCCTGGGACTTCAACCTTGTGCCCAGCAAAGCCAGAATATTAGTGCTTGCCAGAAAAGATGGGAAAATATTAGATTATAGTCTCTATTTTGAAGTCCTCAGTGAGTTTTTAAGCAGACAAACTGCTCCACCTGAAGCCAGAAGAAAACTGTATGTACCTTTGTGCATGAAACTATTTCTTGCACAGCATCAACAATGCTAATCTGTAATGGTCAGGCAGTAAAATGTTCTGTACATGTGAAAAGCTAAGTTTTCTCTCCCATGATAAAGTTAGAATGAGTAAAACCAGGGCAGTGAGAACTATTGGGTTAGAAGATAGGGTTCTGCCTTTAGGTGATCATTCCCTGTAGCCGAGGCACCTTGGGGGCAGGTATGGAGGTAGAGAGCATCAGCTTCTCCTTTATTACCCAATCCTGCCTCTCACTTCTCTCTGAGATGCCAGTCAAGACACAAGCCATTAATCAGAGGCCGAGGAGGATGATCAGAATGTCAGGTCTATTGATGAGCAATCAAAAAGGTAGGGTCCTGATTCAGAGGTAATGACCAGACATAGTTTCTGGCATCAGTCCTGAAGTCTTTAGAAAATGAAACTGTCATATAGCTTACTGGGATTTTAAAGAGTATTTATGGCTAGAGAAACATGAAACATTGTAAAAAGAAGTCTTGACTGCACATTCCCTACGACAGTCTCCAGGCTTATTCAAGTGTATTAAGAAAAGGTGCACACGCAGAATGGGATGTCTCCTCACTGCACTGCACCTCTTGAAAGCAAGCTGGGATGAAATCAGTTAAGGAATTCACCCAGTAGGCAGACTCTGGCAATCACGTGGGTTCCATAAGGAATTCAGTAAGACATCAAATGGATATACTCATCCACAGAAGCATTTTATATCTGGTCAAGAGCCATTGCATCTCACATCCTCTGTTTCCCTTTTCTCCATGGGATATTTGTGTTAATTCTTTTTATTTATTCAAATAAGAAGCAGACAATCATATTTATCATTAACCCAAAGTTTGTAGAATATTTCTAAGTCCCAACTAGATCTCAGAGAGAGGAAAACATAACATTTTAAAAACCTGGATTTGGGGGTCCCGCAGATGGTGTGATGGTTATATCATTAGACTCCCATGGAGTCAACCATGGTTCGAGTTCTAAACTGGTGGCTTAAAACTCACAATGGGCACATGTGTGTGTGGACCCAAAATTCTGAGGAGAGTGGAAGAGAAGGGATTGCAGCATGGCCATTCTTCCTGAAAGGTGATTTCTAACTTTCTGCCTCTCTGTCTCTCTGGGAAGCACACACATCCTATAGCAAAATGTTTTCTTTAAAAAACAAACAAACAAAAAACCCCTGAATTCTGAAGATGAAAGTAATATCTGTAGTTTGCAAGCAGTAAATCTGTCTATGCACAGGATAGCTACATTCTATCAGGAAGGAGCACGTGGTGAAGCTTATATATGCTAAAAAATTTTGTAAATATGCTAGAAAATAAAAGACTGTATTGTACAGAGTACACAAGTCTCCCTTCTTCTGGTAGTTAGAAATCATCTCCTTTGGCCACCATGGATACAGGCAAATATAAGTGTAGGTCTCTCAAATCATTCTATTCCCTGGTACTATTTAAGGACCAATTTGTGTCTCTATTTAGTGTTTTTCTGTCACAATCACTAAAGAGTAGTCTTTTTTTGTTCTTTAGAGTCTTGGAGCTCCAAAGATGAAACCTTCAATATTTGGTGGCTGATTTACCTTTTTGGCCAAAAGTCAATAGGGCAAGAAGAAGGTACAAGATGAGTCCAACATGAAATTCCTAATTTGGTCCTTTGACTTCTTCAGAACTTTGTTAATTTTTGTGACTAACCTTACAATCATAGGAGCCAGGCCAGCATTTTTCCATTTAATTCTCTTTTTCATTAAGCTATTTTAAAATAGGTTTCTGTCACTTCTAAATTAAGGAGACTTGAAAGGTATCCTCATTTTTCCCCCTTGGTGTCATTGAACATTAGTGTAACATAGTGAATTGTTTTAACTACTAGAAAAATTCAATTCAAATTAATAACTCATCGAATACTGTTAACAGTTTACCATTGTAAACATTTATTATCTGCACAATTTGACTCAATCAGATATCATATAAATGTAACGTAGCTAACAAGCAGTAAAGCAAAGTGGGTAAGATCCTGCATTTCATAGTGAGCAGGCCCAGCTCAGATACCCACTATTGTTTACTGACAGTAGAGCTTTGGAAAACTTAATTACCAACCCCTTCCAGCCTCTTTTTCTTCATCTTTAAAATTAACATGATACTATGAATGTCTAAGAGGTGGAGGGAACATCTGTACTTGATGCTGTTTTCTTGTATAACTGAATAATGTAAGCAATAATCTCAATATTGCTACAGCACATAGTCCATGATCAATAAATAGTTATTTTAACTAAAAACAAAAGTTGGCCAGTTCAGAATGGTATTAGCATGGTCAGAGCTCTCCTACGTGTCAGCAGTCATGAAGAGGTAGAAGCATTTGTTCTGACAGGACTATCTGGCCATCGTTTTGAATTTCATAACATCTTGGTAACAATCAGTAATGGAGCCTATGCAACCCCTCTGTGCAATGCCCCCTTCGTAAGCATGACAAGGCATTTTGAGATGATGCAATAAAAAGCCTGAGGTATAGAGAAGCAAATAATTTAGTCACTCAAGTGCTTGCTTCCCTTCACCCTCCCTTTTCTATTTCATATGTAGCCAGTGGAACACAATTATGAAAAACTCAATTAAGATAAGCTTGTCTTTAAAAAAAATAAACACAAATTCAGTTTATACTATTTCTTTGAATTAGTTTGGTAGGGAAAAATATTCTCATAACACTATTATATTTCCCATTCAACTCTCAGCCAGAGAACGAGGGTTGCTAGCAATAATTGCTTTTTTTAATGACTTACTGCAATTCAGGGTAAACCCTGCTGTAATTATAGTCTTGCAGAGGAAGTACCTTATGATGAGATTTTTGGACAGAGTCAAAATATCATTTTGTGTGTTCTGCCTCTTTTCCTGAAAGCTTTCCAGTCTTTCATTTCTGACACTTATCTAGTACGTCCATTTGGAGAAATTATCATTTTCCCTTTAAAAGCTAAGTGGGCAAGTGTTTAGCTAAGAGACTCACAGAATTGTTCCTCAAGTTGGCTTAAAGAGACCATTCAACCATCACTCTCCTTCTGCCTTACTCTGGATGTCTGTGTCAGTGATCTCATTCGGCAAAACTGCTTCCTCTGTTCCCTGTTACACGTGGCAAGTAGATGATTTCTCAGCTCAAATATGGGAAAACCGCTGCTCTCAGGCACACACCCAGCTACATGGTTTCTCAATGCAATGTCCCAATTCTAAATTGCAGAGAAAGAAAGTTTAATTTTGGCGTGGCCCAGGAACCACCCTGTTCACCAAGTTCTGGTTAAGGAGGAAAACTCATAGAACACAAACACCTCTCCACCCCTGGTTGAATAGAGAAATTGGTTGTGGAATAAGGGTCCATGGGTTAAATAGATTCTTCTGAAAGAATCTATTGCACTTAGTGATACTAAGGAGGAAATTAAAACCAGGAAAACTGAAGATGATAAATTCATCCAGCTGGTATGTAGTTTTGAATTCAGGTCTGTTGGATTTTGAATCTTCTGATTGCTGTTAAATTAGTAGTTTTCATAGTGAGATGTGCAATGTAGTCTATTGCATTTGAGAAGAAAATATTAGTAAGAAAAAAAAGACAAAATAGTAAGTACATAACCAGATTCAGAATGTTCTAATACTGTAAAAGTGGTGCATAACTCAGTTATATCTCTAGTATAAAGGTTAAAAGGCAAATCTACTAAGATAATCATAGCTACAATAATTTGTTAAAAGTGTACAATTTAAGAGGCTCAGGGAAAAAAAATTAATGGACACCAGAATGGAAAGCTCTCCACTATCCGCTAGAATGGATAATGAGTATGGTAATACCTTTGACTTAACTGACAGGAATGCGTGATGGTAAAGATGTACAATGATTAAAGGTAAACTTTAAAAATAAGTCTTAAAAACGAAATTTATAAATTCATTGTACTACAATTTATAAATACAAGATTTAAAAATGATGTATACTATAACTGAATCAGAAGAAATAAAATATGAATAAGGAAAAAAAGACCTGATTTGATGTATTCAAGCAGTATCTCCTTGATTATATTTGTTTTATATTTATGTTTCATCTTAAGAATGTATTCTTCAATGATATGCTGACATGCCTTTTATCATATTTTAACTTTATTACAAAAAAAATTATTAGTTTTTGTTTTTAGGAAAAAGCGTACCATATCAAAGGATATAAAATGTGATACCACAGACACACAATGTGGGAGGGAGAAGTAAAAGAATAGACTTTTTATATGTGATTGCATTTAGGTTGCTATTAGCTTAAAACAAACGTATTACTACAAGATGTTTTATGTAAGCGTGTACTAACCACAAAACAAAAACCTCTAGTATAGATACAAAAGGTAAAAAGAATCCAATTATTTAATTATTTTACTTAAATACATTCTGTTACCAAAAATAAAATCATAAATGAAGACTGTAAGAAAGAAAGAAAAGATAAGAAACAAAACCCAGGAATTAAGGATCTATAAAACAACCAGAATACAGCAAAACAGCAATAGCAAATTCTTATTTATTAATAATATATTCAATAATACCTTCCCTATCATTTATCCTGAATATAAATAACTTAAATTTTCCAATCAAAAGATACAGGGTGGCTGAATATATTAAAAAGAGAGAGAGAGACTATGGGACCAGCAGGTAACACTGGAGTCCCACATGGTCATTCATGGTTCAAGTCCTGGACCTAGCAGTTTGAAACTCACTCTGGGCATGTGTGTGTGCATGCTCAAAATCCCAAAAGGAGAATGGATAAGGGATTGTGCCTTGGCTCTCCACCCTGGGGGTAGGGTGTGATTTCTCACTTTCCCTCTCACTGGCAAAAACCTTTAAAAAAAATGAGACTCAACTATATACTTCCTTCAAGAGACTCACTTCAGTTACAAGGACAAACATAGACTGATAGTGAAGAGATGGAAAAAGATTCCCTTTTCATGGAAATGGAAACCACAATTAAGACAGTGTAGTATACTTGTATCAGACAAAATACATTTTAAATTTGAAACTATAAGAAGTGACAAGGAGGTCATCACATAATAATAAAGACATAGACATAAATATATAGTTGCAAAAAAATGCCATTATATGATAATAAAGGGGGCAATTTGTAAGCAGAACATAGCAGTTGGAAAACTATTACATCATAGGGAAAGTCATGACGTCTTTCTTCAATCTTTTTCTATGCAAAAATGTGTCATGGCTTTCCCAACAACCCAATATACGTACCCAGTATTGGAGCACCTAAATATAGAAAGCAAATATTAACACATCCAAAGAGAGATAGACAGTAATATAATAGGGAACCGCCATATCCCACTTTCAATAATGATTATGTCATCCACATAGAAAATCAATAAGAAAACATTGAATTTGAACTGCACTTTAGGTCAAATGGACCTAGAAGTTCATACAAAATATTACATCTAGCGTCAACAAACTCATATTCTTCTCAAGAAATATTTTCCAGGATAGATCATATGTTGGGTCACTTAACAAGTCTTAACAAATTTAAAAAAACTGAAGTTACATCAAGTATTGTATCCAACCACAATTGCATGAAACTAGAAATCCAAAATAGGAGGAAAACTGAAAAATTCACAAAAATATGAAAATTAAACAACATACTTCTGTAACACCAATTGTTCAAAGACGAAATTAAAAGGAGCTCAGGCTAGCTGGCATAGTCCCTGCATATTGGGCTGGAAGATGGGGTCTCTCGGTTTATGCCTGGAAGCCAAGATCTTGAGGAGCTAGAGGGTTGAGGGAAGGAGACCCTGGGAGATGAAACATTGTTAAAGGTGTTTTCTCTCTTTCCTTTTTTTTTTTTCTCTCTCTCATGTATGCGTACTCCTCTTATATCATAAAAACATGAAAGCAAAAAGAATAAATTAAAAGAGAAATTTTAGAATAGCTTGAGATAAATAAAACACAACATACTAAACATTATGGGAAGCAGTAAAAGCAATCTTAAAAAGGAACTTATAGAAATAAATGCTTACATTGAAAAAGAAAAATCTCAGGACCAGCAGATGACGTAATGGCTATAGTACAGGTCTCCCATATGGCCGACCACTGTTTGAGTCCTGGACCCAGAGGCTTGAAACCATGCCAGGTGTGGGTATGTGTGCATGTGCCTCTGTACCCAAAATCCTGAGAGGAGGATGGGGGAGAAGGGATTGCAGTGAGGCCATCCCCCCAGGGAGTGATTTCTCGCTTTCTGTCTCTCTGGTATGCACACATGCCCCATTGCAAAAATCTCTCAAAAAAGAGAAAAGACAAAGAAGAAATATGTAAGGTGTAACAACCTAATGTTACACCTCAAGGAACTAGAAAAAAGACAAATTAAATCTCAGTGGAAGGAAGGAAATAACAAAGATCAGAGCAGAAATAACAGAAATAGATACAAAAAAAGGAAAATTATTGTGGTAAGTATTTCACAATGTATACATATTTCAAAAAATTACAGCTGGGACCAGCAGTTGGCCTAATGGCTATGTTGCTGGACTCCCATGTAGTCAACCACAGTTCGAATCCAGACCGGTGTGTGTGCGTGCGTGCCCAGGATCCTGAGAGGAGAATGGAGGAGAAAGGATTGCGGCATGGCCATCCCCCCAGGGGGCAATTTCTCGCTTTCTGGTGAGCACACGGGCCCTATAGGAAAAACCCCGCCCCCCCAAAAAAATTACAGTGTACCTCGTGGATATATGCATTTTTTTTATTGTCAATTATACCTCAATGAAAAAAGTTTAAATAATTGTATTTGGTTTATTTAGAGTTAAACAAAATATAAAAGTGTTAAAAAGAAGATAATATAAAAAATATTTTTCTTGGGAACCAGCAGGTAGCGTAATGGCTATGTCGCTGGACTCCCACGTAGTCGACTGCGGTTCGTGTCCTGGACCCGGTGGCTTAAAACTCACGCCGGGCGCGTGTGCGTGTGTGCCCAAGATCCCGAGAGGAGAATGGAGGAGAAGGGATTGCAACGTGACCATCCCCTCTGGGGAGTGATTTCTTGCTTTCTGTCTCTATGTCTCTCTCTGTCTGTCTGACGAGCGCACGCGCCCTACAGTGAAAATCTCTCCAAAAAAAAAAAAGTAAAAAAATATTTTTCTTTATTTTATCAAGATAATAAAAAGTAGAGGCCAGCAGGTGGCATGGTGGTTGAGGTGCTAGACTCCTACATTGCCAACTGCAGTTCAAGTCCAGGATCTGGTGGCTTGCTTTCTCACTTTCTCCCTCTCTCTCTCTCTCTCTCTTTCTCTCTCATTCTTTATCTCTGTCTCCTCTCTGGTGAACACAGGTGCCCTATAGCAAACTTTAAAAATAATAATAAATAAATAATTTAAAAAGAAATTAAAAAGTAAGATAAAAATGTAGACACAGTTAACATGCAGATTGTCTTTAAGACCTTGATTTTATTCATATGTCAAATACTGAGTCATCAGAAAAACCATGATGCATTTTTGCACAGAAAAATGTATCTGACTTTTCCCTACGACCCAATAATAGCATGTTGTAGGAACATGTGGCATATTGAAATTCCGAAAATTGCACACATTTATTTATTTAAGTTTATAGTCTATTATTATACCTCTATAGCTCATAACATGGTTTATCAAAGTATGCATGTAGTACATGACAATCAAATCAAAGATATTACCTTATACATTATTTTCAACAGGGAACTTTGCGTTCTTTTGTTTGTTATGTATTTCTTTCCTTTGCCCCTTCACTTCCCCTCTACCGCCCACTCCCCTCCTTTACAGTCTCTTGTGTCTACACTAAACCTCTCTACTTTCATATCTTTGGATATTCCCATTTCTGCCACGGAGTACAGACATTCGCTATACACTGAGCAGGATATACAGTGTGTGTCTTTCACAAACTGGCTTACTTCACTTAGCATTAAGTCTTCTATCTTTATCCATTCTGAATCAAATGACCGGATCTTACTGTCCTTATGACTGAGTAGTATACCATAATATGTACGTGTCACAGTTCTTTGGTTCAGTTATCACTTCCTGGGTACTTAGGTTGATTCCATGACTTTACAATCATAAATAATGCTGCAGTAAACATGGATGTACAAATGTCTTTTTGACTGTTACCCTTTATGTAAATATCAAAGAGTGGGATTACTGGCTTATTTAAGATTATCTCAATGTATTTTAGTACATTACAGCAGAAAAGAAACATCGTAATAACCATGCAAAAAAGAGACCAGTGGGAAAATGGCAGAGTTATTCAAAATATGATTTAAAAGCCACTATTCTTAATGATAAACCTCGCTTCAAGTGTATAGTGAGCCTTGAGATATTAGGTAATGAGAATAGAAAGCCATTATAATTAGAAAGACATTTAACATCTAAGTGTGTAGAACATTATTAATAATAACATGCTTCAGTGAGGAAAGAAGTTCTCTGTGCTAGGAAAAATAAAGCAAGATGGCAAAATTTTAAAATACATTATCTACTTAGTAGTTTTGCATCATCATTTTTAATTGATATTTTTGGACATTATTATATCACATTAAGTTGAACTGTAGAAATGATCACTTTTCCTAGTTCAAAGAGTTCAACATTAAGAATATACTATTATTATATATTATATATAATATATAATCAATATATCAATATATAAAAGTTGTTGCATCTGATTTGAAGAAAATAAACAGACATCTGTTATGGGAATTTGGGGAAAATTTTTGATAGAAGGGTTATACAATGAGCAATGTTTGTGGACCACTCTCTTGTATCATGTTAAACCGAGGAAGAATTCACTCACACACAGCATAGGATGGAACCTTAAGGAATAAGCAAGCTTTCCAGAGATGTAGAACTGTTAATGCAAAGAGAGAAACAGGCATGGGTCCTTAACCAGTGCATACAAACTAGTCTAAGAGATCCCTATCGGTCAAGATAAAGAATGAAAGTACTTGTGGACTTCAGGCTAAAGGACTAACTCTCTTTGATAGAGACAGAGGATAAGCAGACATTCCTTAGATTCTCTTCCATTTCACAAAGATAATTACCAAGTGGTCAGTAAGACAGGGAGCAAATAAATAATTTTACAACCCTAACTGGGTTGTTGCATGGCTCAATCTCTGTACCAGGCAGAATTGCTTGACTTCCATGTTGATCCCATGCTTTCTCTGTCAACACAAGAAGTTTTACACATTTTCCAGATAAGATAAAAATATATTCCTTGAAGCTGGCACATGGCATAATAGTTGAGGTGCTGGACTCCCACATGACAGACTGTGATTTGAGTCCTGGATCTGGTGGCTTGTGTTCTCACTTTCCCTTTCTCTCACTCTGATCAAATAAGATAATAATAATAAATAAAATAAAATAAATAATTCTTTTAAAAATAGATGTATTCTTCTCTTCTAAGGTCTTTTCCTCTAGCAAGCACCAATTTTATGCTTTCTAAAAATCTATATGGTGCCGATTTAGAAAGTCAAGTGTGGGTCCACCACTGTTTCTATAAATAACTAGTGAAAAAAAAAAAGCTAAATGTTGTTCATGAACCATCTCTCTCTCTTACTCACATACACACGGAGTTCTAAGGTATAACTTTTTTTTTTTTTGGTCATCGATTTAGCACTTAAGTTTAGTATACTAACGTTAACTAGGAGCATATCAGGAACGTTGTTACCCTCTTCTGGGAAAAGTTAATGACAGCTTGTTTGAAAGGAGGCAGAAATCTGCTGGATGTTCTGAACATTGATGAACCTCCCCCCACCACCGTCACCAGACACACATACATTCAAAAGTTTATAGTAATGCGGTATTTCACATCTTTTCTCTAAAAACTGACAAAACATCATGCTAATTAATTTTGTCCACTTATACAAGATACGATAAGTTTTAAAAGAGTGCTTACTTAGGAACTCAGCTATTAAATAACTTACACTTAGTACAAATGCATATCTTCTCTCCTTAGTTGATTTTGTTTTCCTTCATGTTTCCATGTGTCTGGAGTACTTAATGGTTTCTACATTGAAAGGGTCATTAAATAATTTCTGTGCTTTTCTTAATTCTTCATGAAAAACACTGATGAATTATTGAACAATCTAGTCCAGCCTCCTCCTGTTATCCATGCTTGAAGTAAGTTCAAATGCTTTGCCTATGTCATCCTAATCAAGAGCCACTAATCCCCCAGTGTCAGCCAGCAGCGTGACTCACAGGAGTGCAGAGAAATCACTCAGCCTCTCAAAGGCTCCTCAGAAAGCATAGCCCTCAGCCTGGATGAAGCTTCCCCTAAGTATTACAGTCATCATGACATGGAGAGAGGAGACGTAGCCTTTGTCGAGTGCTTACCAGAGCTCAGCTTAGGTGACGTAACTCAGGGAAGAAGCTACAGTAACTGACATTTTTACATTACAATTTCCACATCGCCCTTAAGGTGCAGTCTCTCGTTTGACCACACCGCCTCTTTGTGGGTGAGATGTTATCATTACTATTACTTTTATTATTACTATTGTTAATTCCATCTCATTGTACAGTAGAGAAAATAAGGGGCCAGAGAAGCCAAGTAATTTTTTCTGGTTAGCTAATGGCAAGAATCTTAAATAACATTATAGAACCAAAAACTGGCTAAGCTGAAATTCTCACCTAACCTCAAGAGTTCTTGTTTTTATTATACCTGAGACTACAAGAATAATATTTCTAAAAGCAGTCCCCAAAGTCACCACATACAAAGATGGGTATATAAAAAATTGCCACAATTTTTGAAATGTAGAAAGTATACAGCCTAAAGTTTACCACAGCTAGATATACAATATATAATATATATACATATAATATATATTATATATCTTATATCAGGCAGCTTTCATAGGTTATGCTGCATAACAAATGACCACAAGGTTCTTATAGTTAAATCAACAAAGGTTATACTCATTTTATGTCCAAACAAGTAGGATGAAGCTCTGTTCCACATCCTTTCCATTCCAGAATCCAGGTTGAAGTGGCAGCTTCCATCTGAAATATGGCAAAGTGTGGCAAAAATAGAACAGCAGTTATAGAATCATAGATTGTTTCTAAAGTTTCTGCCTGGACATGAGATATAATTTTCACTCACATTCCATCAACATAAATACGTCTTGTGGAGGTTTCTGATGTTTGTGGGTGAAATCTCCTTAAACAGAGAGGAGGCTGAAAGATGAGCACTGTTCCTGACAAGGGTTTTTCTATGATAAGTGTCCATCTTCATCCACTAAACTGTCAACTTCACAGAGTGTACATTCTGCTTGTTTTAAACACCAGTGTATCATAATTACTTGGAACATGCTAGGAAAAGCATAGACCAGCATAAAAACGTATTGAATTAATGAATAAAGTTTCTTCTTAGCATAATTTTTAAAATATTCATATCAATTTTGTGCAATATTTGAGTGACCTTTACATTGTAGGTAATTTTTAAATTTTTTAGAATATTTTTTAGACCCATTAATTACTTAGAGATTAAATCAAAATTTTAAATGTATGATTGTTTGTATACCTTAATTATATTGAATTTATCAAGATGGTAGGCTTGGGCCAGCCCCATAGCACAGCAATTAAGCACTGTTCAGAGGAAATCGGATCCTACATGACAGACAGGATTTTGGTCCCAGTCCGCATGGCTTGAAAAATATGCCAAGCGCACACACATATGCCCAGAATCCTTATGGGACAGGAAAGTGGAAGCAAAATCTTTGCACCAGGGCCAGGCTCCACTGAGGTTACTCTTTTTTCTTTCTCTCTCATCTACTTGCATAAAAAGTAAATAAATAAATGAATAAATAAATCAGGAAACTTGCATATATTTTTAAAAATTATATGCTCCCAGTTGACAAAAATGTTTCAAAATTTGGAGGGATTTTCTTTACGGTCTAATATATTCATACATGTTCTTGGTTTATTGAAAATAATATGTATTCTCTAATTCTTAGATGTAAAGTTTCTTTATACATCTAAATCATTTTATAAATTGCATTGTTTAAATCTTCTGTATTTTCATTGAAGGTTTTCATGGTGAATTATTTATTTAAAATGTAACATTAAAATCTCTCATTATTATCTGCACTTAAACATGTGTTTGGTTTCTTTTTTCTTTTTTGAGAGTTTTTTGCTATAGGGCACGTGTGCTTGCCATAAAGACAGAGAGAGACAGAGGGACAGAAAGTGAGAAATCACCCCTCAGGGGGGATGGCCACGCTGCAGTCCCTTTTCCTCCATTCTTCTCTAGGGATCTTGGGCACACATGCACATGTGCCTGTCGTGAGTGTAAGCCATCGGGTCCAGGACTCAAACCCTGGTCAACTACGTGGGAGTCAGCAACATTATGCCAACTGCTGGTCCCTATATATGTGTTCTTATATTTTTCAGTTTTGTTTGATGTATTTTGAGATTTTACTATGAAGTGCATTGGCATTTAGAATTGTTATCATTGCCTGCTATGTAGAATCTTTTAATGCTGCATAATGATATGTCCTTTGCCCAACACGGTTGCACAAGCAGAGGGCACCACTGTGTCATGGTTGTCGGAGTGTCACGGCTGAAGCTGCAGGGGAGTCCTGGGTGTGGTTCCCAGTCCAACCAAAACAAGCCAGGTGTGCTGGCACATGCGTGTGGTCCTAGCTAACTGGAAGGCTGGGGCAGGAAGATAGCGAAGTGCTGAGACCCTGTCAAAAATCCCTCTTTCTCTCTCTCCCTTTGATACTCACACTCACTCTCTCTTTCTCTCTCTCAAAAGAGACAAATAAAAAACAACATATTTTTGTACTGATATTTTACTTGAAGACTATTTTGTCAGCTATCACTAGAGCAACAATTGCCTAACATCACTTTCTGTTTGATTTTTATAGCTTCTAAATACTATCCCTTTCCTTTTGCCTTCATAGGGCAATATCTTACAGATAGATCTCTACCCTACTATGCATCGCTAGATTACCTTATCTATCTTATTCGGAACTATTTAATGTTTTGTCCATTATCATAATGTGCCAATAACACAGTGGGCCCCCAACAAAGTTTCTTTAATAAACAAATGAGTGAATAATCGAATAAGTTTTTGTGATTACTAATCATTTGAATTTTAGTCTATTTATTGCAATAGTATATTTGTATAAATAATACATATAGGTCCAGCTGGTGGCATGCTGGGTAAGGCAGCCGGATCCCACTTGGCTGACTGTACAGTTAAAGTTCTTGACCTGGTGGCTTGAGAAATACGTTGGACACCTGTGCGTGTGTGCACCTGTGCATGTGTGCACCTGTGCGTGTGTGCACACGCAAAATCCTGAGAGGACAATGGAGGAGAAGGAATTGTGACATGGCCAACTTTCCAGGGTGTGATTTCTCACTTTCCTTTGCTCTTTCTCTCTCTGGTGAACACATTCACCCTGTAGCAAATCAAAATAAATGTTTTAAAAGAGAGAAATATTTTTAAAAATCATACATACATATAAAATATTTGGGTTCTTTGTAGTATTTTATTTGGCTTTCTCCTTGATTTGTTTCTTTGTGATTCTTTTCCAAACCCTTTTCATGCTTTGTCTTTTATTAAAATAATTTATTAGTTTTTATTCTTTATCCTATTCTAAAATGTGTATGTTATTATTTCCTTCCTTTGAGTTATTATTTTTACATTTTTTATCTACATAACAAATTATTCAAATGTACATGTAATCATTTCTTCACTATCACACAACACAAAATCAGCTCATCTCCTTTCACTCACACACACACACATACATACATATAAAATACAACTATACATATATAGGTATTTAAAATGCATGCTAGAGCACATGCGTACACGCAAGAATGAGAGAGGCAATCTCCATAGGGCTCAGTCAGGCCCTGTTCCCGTCCTCCCATCCTCAGCCTGCCGGCATTCAGGGCACACACTCATGAGCACTGGCACATTTTCTCACCTACTGGGCCAGGGGTTCAAAATCCAGTCCACAGCTCAGTCCGCTACCAACCACACCACCGAGGCTGGGCCATAGTTTGGAAAATTGTGGCCTAGTATTTTAGCTTCACCTTGTTTTTGTCAAGCCAGTGTGACTAATGCTGTTATTTTGTGTGACGATGTTGAGGGAGTCACGCCCACACTGTCAGGCTTCTCTCCTCACCATTCCTGTGCTCAGGCCTTCTCTCCAACATCAGCGTGCTTTCTCACAACTACGAGTTTCCACTTCTTTCCATGATTGTTGGTGACAAACTCTCTAGATTTTTGTTCGTCTAAAACATATTCATTTCATCTTCACCCTAGAATAATAGTATTGCTGGGTGTGAAAGGTTACTGTAGGAGTTATTTCCCTTCAGCACTTTGAAGAGATTTGTCCTCCGTCTTCCGACTTCCACAGAGGAAGCGGAGTGGAACCGTGATCCCGTTTTAGCAATCTGACATTTCTCTTGGGTTGCCTGTAAGACTTTTATCTTTAGCCTTGATGTACAGCAGTTTAACTACAAAGCATCTAAGTTTAGTTTCTATTTCATCATGTTGGCTACCTACATCTGATGATTTGGAAATTTCATCACCAATTATTTTTGAAGAATATTTTTGCCCTATGTCCTCTAGTACATTTTTTCCCCTGAGACAATTAGATATTCTTATTTTACCCTTCTTTTCTTTTACTTCTCTTTCATATTTTGTATCTCTTCATCTCTCTGTTTCACATTCTTAGTAATTTCTCTCTGTCAAATCCTTGACTAATTGTTCAAGCTGTCTAATTTACTGCCTCTATATTGGCTAAGCAGTTTAAATGTCAATGATCATATTTCCTTTATGAAATGTTCTATGTGTTCTTTTAAAACATGCCTAAGGGACCAGCAGTTGGCATAATGGTTATGTTGCTAGACTCCCACATAGTTGATAATGGTTCAAGTTCTAGACCCAACAGCTTAAAACTAGCCATCAATTATTTTCTTAGGACTCTATTTCATTTCTAGATGCCAACGTTCCTCCTTCTTTAAATTTAACTAATTTCAAATTGGTGTGGAGAAGCCCTCCCAGTTGGAAGGTAGACCGTCATTAACCATTTGCCAAGAGACATGCCAAGGCCGGTAGGTTGAATATGATCCTTTTCAGTTATCGTTCATTAAGCTCATCTCAATGATATTCTTAGCATTATTCCCTCTGCAGTTTTGACCGCTTAAACAATGACTGCAGATATTCACATTAATTTTAATGGAATTTTCCACTACATATTGTGTCAGGAATGGAGAGATTACACGTAGAGATAAGAAAAGCAAGACTCAGGAATGACATTTCTGACATAACCAGAGGTGACCATAGCTAGGATTTGCTGTTAGAACTTTTGGGTTTATGTAATAGAAAGAACTGTGGCATTATCCATCAAATGAACTGTAAGTGACTCTGGTCAGAGTAGACGTAGGCAGTGGACATGAATAAATGAATTGATAGTTAAAGAATGAATGAAGATTAGGTACTATGGTTTCACTAAATTTATTTTTCTCTCAAAAGTTGTTTAGTAAAACTGATCAAAAATTTAAATGTTAAATATAAACTTTTGAAAAACGACACAAGCTATCCTTTAGGACCTTTGGCTTGGCAATTGGTTATTAGTCTTGACACCAAAATGATAATTCATAAAAGAATTTACCACTAACTTGGAACTCATGAGAATTAAAAACTTTGGCTTTGCAGAAAACTCTGTTAAGGGAATAAAAAGATGAGCTGTGAACTGGGAGACAATACTTGTAAATTTACAAACTATTTATCCCATTCAGTACTGATATTTAGAATATATAAGAAACTCTTATAATTCAAGTGTAAAAAAAAAAAAAAGCCACACATACAAAGAACCCAATTAAATCCAGTTAGAAACTGGGTAAAGCATGTGAGCAGTCATTTCCCTGAAGAATATACACAGGCGGCAAATAAGCTCATGAAAGGATGGTCAACAGCCTCAGCCAATGGGGAAATGCAAATTAAAACCACCACACTGCGCACCTTTCAGAACAGCTAAAGTAAAGGACAATTATAACACCAGTGCAGAGGAACTTAATAACTCATGCATTGCTGCCATGAATGTAAAATGGTAGAGCCACTAGGAAAAAAAACAAAAACAAAAACAAAAAAACTGACAGTGAAATACTAAACATAGGGGCCGGAGAGTGGTACAGGAGTAAAATGCAATGTTCTGTAGTAACTGTCTAGGAGAAGACTCTAGGTTCACATACAGAAACCTCCCTGAGTAAGCCAGGTATACACGTGTTCATGATCTGACGCTGACTGAGGCTGGAAATGGATTGTGGCATGAAGACCCTGTTGAGGATGCTGTTTCTCTGTCTTTGACCCTTTCTCTCTTTTTTGACTCATGGAATAAATAAGTAAATAAACTTAAAAAAAATAAAGAAAAAAATAAATTCACCCACCACCCAGTATTTGCATTTCTGAATCTTTATCCAAGAGATGTGAAGACTTAGGCTTACAAAAATCCTATACATGAATTTTTTATTAGCTTTACTCATTGTAGACCCAAATTGAAAATAATCCCAGTCGGGAAAGGTTGAACAAACTAAGGTGCAGGGAAAGGTTGAAAAAACTAAGGTTCATTATACCACTCAGCAACATAAAGGAATGAGCTCCTGATACACACAAAAACCTTGATGAACCTCCAAAAATTACACTGAGTAAAAATGCCAACCTAAAAATTTGGGTACTATATGATTCCATTTTTTGAAATGAAAAAATTATAGACATGGAAAAAAGACTAGTGACAGCGAGGATGGGGAAGTAGAGGGTGGGGATGACAGTGAGTCTGGTCATCAAAGAGCAACAAGAGGGATTCTTGAGAAGATAGGACTCTCCTTTATCTTTACTGTGGGGGTGGATACACAAACCTACACACAAGATGATAAAATCATATAGAGCTAAACTCACACATATGTATACACACACTTAGAAGTAAAACTGGGAAAATCTGAATAAGATCTGTGGATTATTTTAATGTCAATAACCTACTATGAGACTGCACTATAGGTTTCCTTTTAAAGTTTATTTCAGGGACCAGCAGATAGTGTAGCTATTATGTTGCTGGACTTCCACATGTCTGACCATGGTTCGAGTCCTTGATGTAGTAGCTTGAAATTCATGCCGGGAACATGTGAGTGCCCAAGATTCTGGGAGGAGAATAGAGGATAAAGGATTGCTGTGTGGCTATAACCTCTGGGAGGTGATTTCTCACTTTGCCCTCTCATTGTCTCTGTCTCTGTCTCTCTGTCTCTCTCTTCTCTCCCCAGCAAGCGCATGCACCCTAAGGCAAAAACCTCTACAAAGTAAGTTTATTTTATTCTATTTTGCTATGAGCAAGCAAAAGATAAGGAGGAGACAAGAGGGAGAGAGTGAGGCATCCCTAACAGGGTCTTCATACTGTGATCCACTGCATCCTTAGCCAGTCAAGAGCACAGACCTGCACACATGCCTGGCAAGTACGGGGACCTCTGGGCGTAAACCCGGCACTTTCCCACGTGAGTCCAGCATCACTGAATGTTGCATTACTGCTGTGCCATGCTGCTAGCCCAGAGCTATAATTTTACAGGAGATTATCACTAAGGGGAAACTGGGTAAAGAGTGATTGGGAATCTCCCTATGTGTGAACCTCCAATTACACATGTGAATCTACATCTATATAAAGCATTGAAAATCAGCTAGAAACAAATCTTTAAGGAAAAGCAACAGGATGGTTCCTACTTAAGTTGGTGCATGTCCTGAGCTGGCATTCTGAGCTCATCTGTGGGGCTGTCATTCTCTGCCTGTGGATGCATCTGCCTCCCACTGTTTCTGGGAAATGCTGGGCCCATGAAATGTTTTGCCTGAGGCAGAAACACCAGCCCTGAAGCTGAATCTACTGCAGAGCAGTTTCCCTGTAGTCAGAATTCTGACCAAAAGCTTCAGCACTTACCTGTGAATCCTCCCTGTGGAGGGCTGTGGGGCTGCAGGCCATTTTCATCCACTGCACCTGTAGGAGAGTCCTTCGGACAAGTGGAGGAGCTACTGGAAGTAGGTTTCCTGGCCATAAATGACAATTGAGTGTCCCACTCACTGGTGTTCTTTAATTGTGGAAATCAAGGTAGACCGCTTGCCTTTCTCCGTTGGGTTTATCTCTCCTGCTCTGTCTGTGACTAGTGTTATTTTTTATAAACAGCTCGTGATCGTAGCTGGTTGTTTGGGAATTCTATTCCTGAGAAAGGCAACAAAATTAATGAGCCCAGGCTTTGGCTAGAAAGACCTGCTTTGAACTCTGATCCTTTAAATATTAATAGATACCCCCATTAACTTCCATATCCCAACTATAATGCATGATAATACTGATTTCAACAGACCATTGAGAAGGTGAAGTTACCGAACAAACTAGGTCGAGCTGCTTCTTCTCATGGACAATGGACCAAGAAGCAGAAACTTGGAATGGGAGTTTATTCTGTACCCATGTACAGGGAAGACAGTCAACAAATACCATCAAACTGTCTTGAAAAGCTCAACATGTTCTCAATATTTATAGGTACCCAATACAAGCACATGTGAATAATTCCTCACTACAGTCAGAGTCAATTGCTTTTCCCTGAGTAATTATCCAGATTCCTTCAAATACCCACTCCTGGTTTCTTATCCAGCCATTTCTCAAACAGATCTGCCTACTACTCAGTACTTGGTCAGATTGTTCTTATTATAGGCCTTAGTTTCAAAATGGCTGCCATTCTGCTAGACCTTATACAGGCCTGATACAGAATTGTATAGTGACTAGTCGATGTTATTAGTCAGCTTGGATTTCTGTAACAAAGTACCATACAGGAGCTGCTGTGACAACAGAAATTTACTTTTTCATAGTTCTGGAAGATGAGAGTTCAAAGATGAAGGCTTGGACCAACCAGGTGGAGTGATGGGTAAGGGGGTTGGATCCCACCACATGACTGACGGCATGGTGTAAGTACCAGACCTGGCAGCTTGAAAAACATACATGTGGGCACATGGGCATGTGTGTTCAAAATGCCAAGAGGAGAGAGAAATGGAGAAGAGTCTGGCGAGCGCATGCGCCCTACAGTGAGAAAACCTCTCCAAAAAAAAAACTTGCTGCGTTCCAGTTTCCTCTGTATAGTGCTTAACTCCTGTGCTATACTGCCTGCCTGAAAAGGGAATTTATTATTATTTTATTATTATTGAAAATGCAATGTTACTTGCAAATCAACGCTGGGAGTAACGCTGGGTTTCAAGAAGTTTCTGGGAAATTGAAAACGGATCAAGAGCCCAGATAAGCCTCTTTCACCATCTCTCCTTGCTGCTTCTGTAGACTGGTTTTCTCCACCCTTCCAGGCAGCCAGGTCCTTTCCACAGCTCACACAACCTCCCTCCTCTGTGCAGAGGAGACTCCACACTCACTCACCTGCAGATGCAATTCCGAATTGCCAAGGGAAACAGTGAGTTTCTAGATCTAGCCTCCAGGGCCTGGAAACTGCAGCCTTGAAGAGGTTAGGCATCTATTCGTACGAGAGGGAAGCAGTTTTTAGAGACAGTCAACAACTGTAAATCGGACAATCACCTCACAAAGTGTCTTCTATGTTTATATTTATGGTCATTCTGCTTCATAAGGCATGCATTCTAGGTGTAAACAGGTCCCATACTAGTTGAAAATTGTATTGATCTGGACCTGCTTCCACCCATTTCAAAGCCTGCACAGTGAGCTTGGGTGCACAACCCCCTTTCTCCCTCCTCTGGCACCCCCTCTTCCATCCTATGTGGAGATTTAGCACACTGTTTATTCATATCTCTCAATGTGATTTACCACCGAGGTGCTGTTTTGTTTTTTTTGTTTGTTTGGTTGGTTGGGTTTTTTTTTTTTTGAGAGATTTTTGTTATAGGACACATGTGCTCCCTAGAGCGACAAAGACAGAAAATGAGAAATCTTCCCCCAGGGCAGATGGCGATACTGCAAACTCTTCTCCTCCATTCTCCTCTCAGGATTTTGAGCATATACACACACACACCTGGTGTGTTTCAAGCTACCAGGTCCAGGACTCAAACTGTGGTTGACCAGCGACATAACCACTTTACCACCTACTGGCCCCAGCTATCCAGCAAGTTATAAAACCCAGCAAGTTCCGAGATGAGATTGTCCCTGACTGGTCTGGGAAGTCATATCTAGCCAATTCAGGACCTTCACGGGCCAGATCTGAATGACTCTAAAGCTGTCCTTTGGGCTAGAGCTCTGGAGCCCTGTCACCTCACTGACTTTCTAAGCACTCAGAGAGCTTTGAAAGAATTGATTCTCAGGTGATAAAGGGGTCATTGTGTTTCCTCTGGGTCAGGAAGGAATGGAACAATGGACAGGGACAGTGGCTTAGGACAGCGTGGCCCTTGGGTAGATCATAATGAGGCTGCCGACAAGGGAAACGCAAGCATATTCATGATTATTTCTAGAAACAAGAATTGCTGGAGGCTTCTTGGAACAAGTGGTATGTAAAATGTGTTTTCAACAGTGAGAGACATTTTGGCAGATGGCATTTGGGAGGTGACAGTTCAGCGAGTGAAAGCACCGAGGAGTGAAGCACTCTCCCAAGAAGCATTTTTTCCGTGTTCCGCAGTTTTTAAATTTATCTCTTCTCTGTTCTGCCCCTTTGGTTTAATCTCCACCAACATTATTTTGAAGTAATTAATATAAAATTAATCCAGGCGTTATTTAAAGTGGGTAATGGCTTAATGTTTTTCATATCCCTGGCAATAAACTTTTGAAAGTGCTTCTAATGTGCCAATAAAAATCTGGCAAAATTAATGAAAGAAATATTTCAGGATGTTTAATTTCTATCCAAAAGTAACAATGTACCTAGAAAAATAGAGAGATTACATTTCTACATTACTTTAGATCGGAGACTTGTAACCGGGAGATCTGACCCCCAGGGGACATCTGGCAACATTTGGAGACAGTTTTGGTAGTCACAGCTGAGCCAGAAGGGGTGCTCCTGGCTCTAGGTGAGCAGAGGCCACAGATGCTGCTCAACACCCTGCAATGCACAGAACAGCCCCACACAGGACTACCAGCCAGGTATATGTCAGTGTCAAGATGAAGACACCATTTTAGACCATGAAAGAATCTTTATGATTGAGATTACTAATTTTTAAGAGGTTTTTGCTAGAGAGCATGAGCTTACCAGAAAGACAAAGAGAGACAGAAAACAAGAAATCACCCCCCAGGGAGCATGGCCATGCCATAATTCCTTCTCATGCATTCTCCTCTCAGGTTCTTGGGCATGCATGCACATGCGCCCGGCATGAGTTTGAGCCAATGGGTTTGGGATTTGAACTGTGGTTGACTACATGAGAATCTAGCAACATAGCCATTACATCAAGTGCTGGTCCCAAGATTACTAATTTTGCAGAAATGATGTTGGAAAGTCAAAGATGTGAGATAATTTGCACATGGCTGGTTAGTGAACAGCACATGGGGTTGGAGCCCAGTCTGTAGACTCTTGCTGTCCTCTCGGGACACACAGAGGTCCTGTAGGTTTTCTACCCAATGGCAGTGTATTTTAACGGCATCAGTCCTAGCTCCAGGCTGAGACAAGAGTAATATTATCAATGACGACTAGATAGGTGGGAATGTGATTTTGAACTCAGGCTTCTAATGGTCTGGGAAGAGACTGTCCTGCTCCCAGTTTGCAAGAATACCCCTGGAGCCCCAGATAGAGCTCCCGAGAGAGTCAGTGGGGGTAACCAATCCTTGTCACATTTTAAACATGAACACAGGTTGAGTAATTCAGTTATGCTTTCGTTCAGAGAGAGAGAGGCTTAGCCAAAGCAGGAGCATCTTATTTATTTATTTTTTTTAAAGAGAGATTTTTTGCTATAGGGTGCATGGACCCGCTAGAGAGGCAGAGACAGAGAGACAGAAAGCAAGAAATCACCTCCCAGAGGGATGGCCATGCTGCAATCTCTTCTCTTCCATTCTCCACTTGGGATTTTGGGTACACATGTATACATGCCCGATATGAATTTTAAGTCTCCCAGTCCTGGACTCGAACCACTGTTGACTACATGAGAATCCATGACATAACCATTATGCCATCAGCTGGTCCCTAAAGTACGAACATCTTATAGACAATCTAACAAATGAAAACCATAGGAGAAAAAGACAGTTGTATGAAGATGCAGACTTAAGGCCTTAAAGAGCTCGCAGCCTCTAAACTCCTCTCACTGCAGAGTGTAAGAATGATCCTCCTGTGTTTGCAGGAAAGCAAGCTGTGATGAGGCGTGGAACTAGGCCTAGGGTCAAGGTAGGTGACGAGGCCTGGCCTTGGCCTCAGTTCTAGCATTTACCAACCATGTCAATTTGGGCAAGACATTTTGCTCTCAGACCTCAGTCTCCCCAACTGTCAAATGATAAAGCCCAAGTCACAGAACTTTAGCATTTGACTTTACCTTTGAGATCCTCCAGTTTCTGGATGAGGAAATGGGAACACAGCAAAGCTAGAGTATTTATTGCAGATCACAAAACCAGCAAGAGATCAAAGGGCACTACCCAGATCCCCTAGGATTCAAGGTCAGTTTTCACACCATTTTAATTTGGAGGAGCAATTTTAAAAAAGAATTTTGTGTATTAGAAGAAGAGGCTTGAGACCCTAGGAGCATCTTCAGCTGTGGCGGCTTGGGCCCCATGGTTTGCCCATCCCCTCCTATGTGAGCTAAATTGTCCCCTGACAAGTGAGCGTCTTGCTTGAGGCCCCACACAGTGTCTCCTTCCCCTTCAGCTGTCCTCTGAAGATTGGACAGGAGCATGCCCAGGCTGATCACAGTACTGTCACTCACACTAAGACAAGCCAGACGACACTAACGGAAACCCGGTGTTAGGTGATGGCTGCACTACGTGACCCCGGAGAGCGACGTGTTTCGGTAAATGAGGTTTCC
>NW_006159968.1:846486-888034 GCF_000334495.1 Tupaia belangeri chinensis | reverse complement strand
CTGAAGAATCGGGAGCTGGTAAAAGTCAGAAAGAGTCCGATCAGAGATACTCATTAGCAAACTTCCACGCTGTCCAATTATCCAGTACTTCTGAGAATTGCCTGATGATACGTTCTCTTGGAAACAGATTGGTGAAGAGAAGTCACATGTGCCCTAGAATTGGTTTCTGTGTCCCTACGATGAGACAAGACTAATAAAAATGGCCTGCACCTCCAGAATCAGCAAATATTAGGAAGATCAAATCACATTTCCGAAGTCACTGCAATGGTCTGCTTCCGTGGTAAATTGGAACTGAATCCTTTGAAATCCTGCCGCCTGAGGCGGGTGGGCTGTTCAATTACATGATGTGCTCCTTTGGAACTATTCCATATTTTCGTAAGTATGAGGCCATCCACAGTGAGGCCCTTAGGGAGAAAACCCAGCGCACTATGTTGTCAGGATGGCTTCAGTCGCTGATCTGAGACACACATTCTTACTGGGGAAGGCAAATTGGAGTACCAAGCTTTTTGTCCTGTTTACATTTTGCTGTTTCCAATTCAGTGTACAATATGAACGATTCAGATCCTCTCCTGAGAGCATGCGGCAAGCATTTGGCCTGGAAGACAGAGCATGACCCTTCCTTAACTGTGCAGCCTGAGGGGCCTGCATGATCTCCGCACTTCCACCCAGTTCCAGTGTTTCCCGGTTAATCAAGAGGAGAATGTAAACTCTGATTTAGTCAGTACCGACTTTGGGATTATAAAACTGCAGCACTGTAAATGTCTGTAGAGGTATGCCTTCCAGAGGAGCCAGTACTACATTTAGTGCAGTTTTTTTTTTTTTTTTTTTTTTTTTTCCCCAAGGGGCTGTTTTTTTTTTTTTTTTTTTTTTTTTTTTTTTCCCCAAGGGTCAGCTCCATGGACAGTGGTTAAGGCAGCCAGATTCTACATGGCCAGCTGCATGGTTTGAATCCCAAACCCCATGGCTTAAGAAATATGCTGGGTGAGTCCTTTTCCAAAGGAAAGAGAAATGGAAGAGAAGGGATTGTAGCATGATCGTTCTCCTCTGGTGGTGGTAGTAGGGGTGGGGCACATGCTTTTTCCTCTCTATTTCTCTCTGACTCTCTCTGGCAAACACATGTGAACTCTAGCAAAAAAAGAAAAAGGTAAAGAAAAAAAGCCATTTCTTGCTTATTTTTAACATCATTTTTTGCATTTATTGTATTTTTTTTTATTCATTTCTTCTTCCATTCAACAAAGATCCGTAGAACACCTGAAAGACTGCATGATTCTGCCACAGTGGGATCCAGATTCTCAACTGAGTGCAAAGTACAGGATTCTGAAAACTTAAATATTAATAGAAACACGTTCCAGTCTTGTAATGCCTCAGAACCACAGGATAAACATGCCCTCAAATCTGCTCTGGAAGGAGACACAATCTAGTTCATCTAGGATTCATAAAGATGAAATCAGAGTGAATGAGCATAAATTTAAAAATGACAACACGCACAGGATATGAGGCACTGGAAATGAGTGGCAGGAATACGAAGCAAACAAATGAGATATTTAGGTCTGTCAGGCAATATAATAATAACAATACCATTATAGATTAGAAAAATAGTGGATCTTAACTTTTTAAAATTGTGAATGACAACAAAAAGTGAAGACCATATCAAAATATTGATATTATCAATAAAGTCCAAGTATTTTTTTAAGAAGATTTTTATTACAGGAAATGTGTGCTTGCCAGAGAGACAGAGAAAGAGACAGAAAGCGAGAAATCACCCTCCAGGGGGGATGGCTATGCTGTAATCCCTTCTACTCCATTCTCCTATTGGGATTTTGGGCACACATGCACATGAGCCCGCTATGAGTTTGAAGACACTGGGTTGAGGACTCAGACCACAGTCAGTCCAGCAATCTAACTATAACACCATCTTCTGGTCCCTAAGTTCAGGTATATTTTTAAAAGAACAAAATAATTTGTAGAAGTGAAAAATGTAGTTAGTCCAATTAAATGCACAGTGGGTAGATTAGACGACCCAAAAACATACAACTGAAAATATAATTAGAACACTGGAAGATAGAACTATAAAATCTACCTAGAATGTATCACAAATAATGGCATTAGGTAAATGGACAATGGGGTCAGGAAGTATGGAAACTAAAATGAGCAATCCAACTTAGGTCTAACAGGAGTCCTAACACGGTCAGAGATCAGAGGGACATGGATGACACAATGTTTAAATGGCTGTGGATGTTCCAAGCTGGTAAAAGATGTGGCTGCATCATTCAAGAAGCACATCAGGACAGCCATATTGGCACAGTGTTAACACAGTACTATGTGGCACTGAAACCACATGCTGAAGAATCGGGAGCTGGTAAAAGTCAGAAAGAGTCCGATCAGAGATACTCATTAGCAAACTTCCACGCTGTCCAATTATCCAGTACTTCTGAGAATTGCCTGATGATACGTTCTCTTGGAAACAGATTGGTGAAGAGAAGTCACATGTGCCCTAGAATTGGTTTCTGTGTCCCTACGATGAGACAAGACTAATAAAAATGGCCTGCACCTCCAGAATCAGCAAATATTAGGAAGATCAAATCACATTTCCGAAGTCACTGCAATGGTCTGCTTCCGTGGTAAATTGGAACTGAATCCTTTGAAATCCTGCCGCCTGAGGCGGGTGGGCTGTTCAATTACATGATGTGCTCCTTTGGAACTATTCCATATTTTCGTAAGTATGAGGCCATCCACAGTGAGGCCCTTAGGGAGAAAACCCAGCGCACTATGTTGTCAGGATGGCTTCAGTCGCTGATCTGAGACACACATTCTTACTGGGGAAGGCAAATTGGAGTACCAAGCTTTTTGTCCTGTTTACATTTTGCTGTTTCCAATTCAGTGTACAATATGAACGATTCAGATCCTCTCCTGAGAGCATGCGGCAAGCATTTGGCCTGGAAGACAGAGCATGACCCTTCCTTAACTGTGCAGCCTGAGGGGCCTGCATGATCTCCGCACTTCCACCCAGTTCCAGTGTTTCCCGGTTAATCAAGAGGAGAATGTAAACTCTGATTTAGTCAGTACCGACTTTGGGATTATAAAACTGCAGCACTGTAAATGTCTGTAGAGGTATGCCTTCCAGAGGAGCCAGTACTACATTTAGTGCAGTTTTTTTTTTTTTTTTTTTTTTTTTTTTTTTTCCCCAAGGGTCAGCTCCATGGACAGTGGTTAAGGCAGCCAGATTCTACATGGCCAGCTGCATGGTTTGAATCCCAAACCCCATGGCTTAAGAAATATGCTGGGTGAGTCCTTTTCCAAAGGAAAGAGAAATGGAAGAGAAGGGATTGTAGCATGATCGTTCTCCTCTGGTGGTGGTAGTAGGGGTGGGGCACATGCTTTTTCCTCTCTATTTCTCTCTGACTCTCTCTGGCAAACACATGTGAACTCTAGCAAAAAAAGAAAAAGGTAAAGAAAAAAAGCCATTTCTTGCTTATTTTTAACATCATTTTTTGCATTTATTGTATTTTTTTTTATTCATTTCTTCTTCCATTCAACAAAGATCCGTAGAACACCTGAAAGACTGCATGATTCTGCCACAGTGGGATCCAGATTCTCAACTGAGTGCAAAGTACAGGATTCTGAAAACTTAAATATTAATAGAAACACGTTCCAGTCTTGTAATGCCTCAGAACCACAGGATAAACATGCCCTCAAATCTGCTCTGGAAGGAGACACAATCTAGTTCATCTAGGATTCATAAAGATGAAATCAGAGTGAATGAGCATAAATTTAAAAATGACAACACGCACAGGATATGAGGCACTGGAAATGAGTGGCAGGAATACGAAGCAAACAAATGAGATATTTAGGTCTGTCAGGCAATATAATAATAACAATACCATTATAGATTAGAAAAATAGTGGATCTTAACTTTTTAAAATTGTGAATGACAACAAAAAGTGAAGACCATATCAAAATATTGATATTATCAATAAAGTCCAAGTATTTTTTTAAGAAGATTTTTATTACAGGAAATGTGTGCTTGCCAGAGAGACAGAGAAAGAGACAGAAAGCGAGAAATCACCCTCCAGGGGGGATGGCTATGCTGTAATCCCTTCTACTCCATTCTCCTATTGGGATTTTGGGCACACATGCACATGAGCCCGCTATGAGTTTGAAGACACTGGGTTGAGGACTCAGACCACAGTCAGTCCAGCAATCTAACTATAACACCATCTTCTGGTCCCTAAGTTCAGGTATATTTTTAAAAGAACAAAATAATTTGTAGAAGTGAAAAATGTAGTTAGTCCAATTAAATGCACAGTGGGTAGATTAGACGACCCAAAAACATACAACTGAAAATATAATTAGAACACTGGAAGATAGAACTATAAAATCTACCTAGAATGTATCACAAATAATGGCATTAGGTAAATGGACAATGGGGTCAGGAAGTATGGAAACTAAAATGAGCAATCCAACTTAGGTCTAACAGGAGTCCTAACACGGTCAGAGATCAGAGGGACATGGATGACACAATGTTTAAATGGCTGTGGATGTTCCAAGCTGGTAAAAGATGTGGCTGCATCATTCAAGAAGCACATCAGGACAGCCATATTGGCACAGTGTTAACACAGTACTATGTGGCACTGAAACCACATGGGAAGGTGCCCCTTTCACATCATGAGATCTAATACACAGGCACGTCCATGATCCAGGCTGGTTAAGGCTAGGGCTGTATCTCCTTAGAGAGACCCTGTTGAGGGTATCTCCCTCTACCAATCAATCAATAAATAAATAAACTTTAAAAAGAAAGAAGCGCATCAAATCCCAAGCAGGCACTGTTAGTGTAATTTAATGATACACGGACACTTGTTTAAGAGGACATATATGGAGCTTGAGACCAAGCCAAGAAAGTGCAGTCTTCACGAGTGTAGTTGGAACAAAAGACTATTGGTCCATGATGTAGTAGACCAATCAGTGACATTCAAACTATTTTTTCACATCAATACAGTCAAGTAGAAATCAATCACTGAATACAATTTAGTGATTAAAACCACGGGATGTGAGTATCATCCATGTTCTTCTACTTCTTGTATTATAATTCTCCCCGATGGTGCCTGGCCAATGTCTAGGATGTGTTGCTCTTACTGAAGTTTGCCAAGCTGGCCTTGACATTCGGTTATTCAGGGAGTGGGACTTGAGAGGGTTTGCTTCCCATATTATTTCCTCTCTTGGCTGTATTGGCTAAGAAAATGTTTACACAGGAAGCAAATTATTCATATTTGATTGCATATAAAATTATTGTTGCCTGTGAGCTGTGCTACCTTGGGTGACTTGATTTAATTTTCTGTGCCAAGTTTTCTCATTTGTAAAATGGTGGTGATGACAGTCCTTTCCTCTTAGTCATTATAATGATTAAATGAAATAATGTATATAAAATACACAGAACATGATCTGTCATTTGGTTAAAAAAATGATCACTCTACTATTTTAAACCTGCATTGGTTGATTAACCTATCCTGCACTCAGAGATTCAGGTGAGAATGGCCTACAGTATCTAGAGAAGGGAAGAAAGAGGTGGCAGTGGAAGTTGGAGGGGCCCAGATAAGGAACAGAGAGAGTGCATACTCTCTGAGCTAAATCACTGAAAATCTGGGGGAGGGACTATGAAAGCTTGTGTATAGAGCACCTGCCTGACCAAGCTGTGAGTTGGGATTGCAGGGTGGCCACTGGGGATAAGGTGAAATCGCCTGCAGTTTCCTCCTGCACTGAGCCCTTTCATAAGAAAGTCTGCAAACACTTTGTAGGATTACTCAAGGGAATGCTTCAGCAGCTTTTGAGTTATAAGTCACAAATGTAGAGGAGTAAAGATGTGGGCAGGTGAATATATTAAAGGATTTAGTTCTAAGCGCTGCAAGGAAATGTCTGGAAAGACAAAAAAAAAAGAGAGAAGAAAATTTCACCAAGTTGTTGTCAAAGAAAGTCAGTGATGGAGAGAACAAGAAGAAAAATTGTGTTCTCCATAATTTGTTCAGCTTTGTTTTTATTTTGTTTGTTTGTTTGTTTTGAGAGAAAGACTTTTGCTATAGGGTGCATGTGCTTTCCCAGAGACAAAGAGACAGAAAACAAGAAATCAGCCCTCAGGGGTAATGCCACACCACAATCCCTTCTCCATTCTCCTTCCAGGATTTTGAGCATGCACACACACACACATCAGGCGTGAGTTTTGAGCCACAGGGGTCATGACTCAAACTACAGTTGGTCACATAGGAGTCCAATGCCTTATCTACTACACCACCTACTTACCCCAATTTGTTCAATTTTAAACCTATGACAACTTGAAGTAATTATGCTTCCTAATATATTTATCAGTTAATTTTTAAAAATCTCTTTATAAAATGAAATATTAAAGGAAAGGCACAGTGAGGACAACAACAAAAATATACTCTACAAACGTGAATTTTCTCATCTATAAAATAGAATGTAAACTGCACTTAGCTGGGTTGTTTTGAAGAATGTACAAGATAATTTGTGAAATGTGTCTAGAATAGATAAATCCGCAGTAAATTTTAGTCTTTGTGACTAACCACAATCCCTCCATGTATCATTCTGAGTAATACATGGTGAATTTCCCTGTGGGCTTTTTTCTGTGTTGTCTTTTGTTATACATAGTTGTGATCATACTGTTTATATAAATTTGAGTGAAGTATTTTTCTCTTAATGTTATATGTCATGTCCTACTTTTGTTTTAAAAAATACCCAATAAGGGACCAGCAGTTAGTGTAATGGTTATGTCACTGGACTCCCATGTAGTCAACCACGGTTTGAGTTCCAGACCCGGTGGCTTAAAACTCACGCTGGGCACGTGTGCGTGCGTGCCCAAGATTCCAAGAGGAGGATGGAGGAGAAGGGACTGCGGTGTGACCATCCCCCTAGGGGATCATTTCTCGCTTTCTGTCTCTCTGTCTCTCTCTGTCTGGTGAGTGCACACGCCCTATAGCAAAAACCTCTCCAAAAAAAAAAAAAAATGCCCAATAAGCCCTCTTTCAACTCCATCCCCCAATTTGCAACTTGTGCTTTGGGCTTCTCCTCTGGGCTTCCTACCTTTCTGCTTTAATAGGATGCTACTCCCTTGGAAGGAAATGATTTTCATTTCTGTCATAATGTGCTGTTTGTTCTGAGGAGTGGAGGAACTCCATCAAGGAAGTTGTGAGCCAGACAAGCAGCCCAGGGCTTTGTCCCCAGGAGCCTTCTGCATTTCCACGGAAGATTGATTTCTTTCCTCCTGTGTGTCCTACTTACCACTCACGCCTCTCTCTGCTCCGTGTGCCCCTTTCTCTGGATAGAGCATGCAGACATAAATTACCCATAATTGACTGGCAACCTTCATGTCACAATGAAGAAATGAGGATATAACTTGAAAGACAATTCAGTATATTCTCTGCAATGATTACATGTTTGTCACCATATTGGATTTCCCAAAAGCTTTGTAAGAGTCACAGACAGCAGTACTACCCAGCTTTGCAGGGAAAAAAATTAAATAAGTAAAATAAAAACAATTGAAAATAAAAACATAAAAAAGCCAAATCTGAAACTCAGAGGAAAAAACACAACATGCTGAAGTCTCACAGTTGCTGCCTTAGCTTGCGTTCTGACCCCAGCCTAGCTCTCGTTTTCCAGAGTCAGAGACCTATTGAGGGGGAAGACACGGAAATACTCCTGTGGATCAAAGGTGTACATTTTCATACAAAGATGTTAAAACCTCATGAATTTCCTAAAAATTGTAACTAGCATTTATACAGACCTTTGTGTTTTAAGCTATTGTACACTTAATACTCACTTTGCCTCTCTAGAAGTTGAATAATGATATTATTCCAATGGAAAAATGGAAAGAGTAGGCTTTTCTAAAGGTGATCACATAGCACATCCAGTAGTGATCCTGGTCAACAAACCACTTCTGGAGTTCAAGTTCAGCCTGCATAATCCTGGCAAAGTCACGTTGTTTCCCTAAAGCTTAGGGGTTTTGTTTGTTTGTTTGTTTGTTTTCATCTACAAAATAGAAAACTGTTGTGCTGACTAAAAAAAGATAAGTGATCACATAAACACAGTAATCAGTTAAAAAAAAAAAAGAGAGAGAAGTAATCTCCAAAATAGGCTGAATAGTATACTTTATATGTTTGGAAAATGTTGGGACAGCTCCATAGCCTAGTGATTAAGAAAGCTGCGTCCAACACGGCCAACTGCAGTTCAAATCTCAGTCCTGCCAGCTTAAAAAACATGCTGGGCACTTGTGCATGTGTGCTTAAGGTCCCGACTGGAGGAAGAAATGGAGAAGGGACCACACCAAGATCATGCCTCAGTGGAGGTTGCTTTCTCTCTCTCCTTCTCTCCCTGGAAAGTGCACATACCCTCACACAATTAAAAGAAAAGAAAATACATACAGTACTATATAAATAATGTAAATAATCTTAGTTAATCTGTGTTTAACCCAGAATTTTCCACCATAGGGCACTCATTCCAAAACACACTATTGTTAACACCCTCAAAACAGAGTTTGATGGAATATATTTTGTGGAACTTATTTGCCAAGTCTTAAACTAGTGCTGAAGTACTTTTCCCCTTTCTCAGCTGGAGGCCACAGACAACTGCTAGATATGCTGGCACCCCAGTCTGCCACTCCCGCCCTTGCATGCCAAGGCTGCCTGAGGGTGAAGAGGCAGCCACCCCTGCTGCCTTAGCTTGGGGACCTACAATATCTCTCCTAGTGCTGACAGGTATAAATTGTCAATCATAAGTCAATGTTAGGCAAAAGACATCCTAAATTGATGAGTTTTCAGCAAAACTTATCCTTTTGCTGATGGAAAATGAAGGCAGCATTGAAAGCAGAGAGGATGCAACTAGAAAATTCTTCTAGGTGTAGTCATTAGTGAGTGGTGCCCCCTGGAGTCCCTTGGCTTAAAGGCACAGGTGTGCTGAGCTCCCTGAGCCTAGGTTTCTGGACAAGGCTTTATTGTTTGGCTACACAGGTTTCCCAAGAAGAAAAGAGGACTGGCATTCTTAGATGCTATCTCTCTGATGTGAATTATCCAGTCTCCTTAGGAGGAAGGCACTATGTAGAAGGAGAAGTCGTGAGGTGTTGTGAGGGAGCCTGGCACACTGAATGCCGGCTCCAGAACCCACCAGTGGTTGCCTCATGTGGCTTAGGGCTGTGCCTTAGTTTCCTCCTGGGTAGGCCTTCATGGGATTGGTTCCAGGATTGGGAGGACAACAAGGCAAGGGCCTATTCAAAGTCTCGATGGCTTCACCCTTTCATTCTCAGTCAACACGTGTTCCCCCACAGAGAAGCAGTCAAATGAGAATCTCCTGTGGGCCAGGTACCACTTTGGCTGCCTCCCATAGGATGCAAGTACAAATACCGTATGTGTGGGCCATTGCAGTGAGTGTCCTTGTCAGCTGCCCTCATCTGCTGCCCAGGACTCCAGCACTCATTTCACAGCTGAGTCCCTTCCATCCTCTAGCATTGCCCTTTGCAAAAGATACCTCCACCCATCAAGAACATCCAGTGCCTGCTCAATGAGGGGCTTAGAAGGCCCAGACCCCTTGGCCCAACGTGTGAGGGTCCCTCAGTCTCTAAGCCCTGTTGGGTCAGCTGAGGCCTCTGTTGAGTTGGCATCGAAGCTGGACTTCTCCATTTACCCAGTCCTGCCTCCTCGCTCCACAGGTGTTGTTCCCCAAAGCACCACCCTAACGCCCTGCTCCCTTATTATACCCCATCCTAGAGTCTGTGTTTCAGCCCAACCTACAATGAGCCTGCACCCATGTACCAGAATCCAAGCAACACTTCACCTGCATGCCTTCAGTTAATCCCTCTAGGAATCTGCTGTGAATCCCTTTCCACCAATGAGGCTCAGAGCAGTGATGTGATACATCTCATGGACAAATGGCTTTAATGGTACATGTGAGGTGGGCTTCCCAATGTGTTGTGGGCTTCCCATGGCCCATGCTAAATCATGTGGTGGAGAGCAGAGAGACAGCAGCAAGAAGAATAGCCCTCCTTCTGCCCACTCCCTGCGTAGGCATGCAGCACACACCCAGTACTCCACATCCCACTCCCTCTTTCCTCAGCACTAACTACAGCATCCTGTTGCTTTATGTTTTTGTCTACTGACTTCTTTTGTTTTCCTGGACAGTGGGATATAAGCTCCTAGAGAGCATTGACTGGGCCTGTCTTGTTCATGACTGTAGCCCCATCATAATATTAAATATTGTGAATTCCATATGTATACCACATAGTCATCTGACAGTCTCTCTCCTCAGCCCCCCACCCCCATCAAACATAAAGCCCATGAGAGTAGGGGTTTGTATGTTTGGTTTGCCTCTCACATCTCCAGATCTAATACAGAGATCAATACATAGTAAGACTTAATAACTAGCTTTTTTAAAGAATGCATAAACTATAAATGAATGAATAAATTAGTAAGCATAATGTTGATAAATGAATCACAAGTGCAAGAACAGATGATTAAAACTATCAATGGCTGACGTCAAGTGTCATTCTGTTTCTAGAACTGTATTAGGATGTGGGTTTGTCTGATGGTAACTACTGCCTTCACCCTAACACATACACCTAATATCCTTTTCACATTGCAGGAGAGTGTTTTGTTGGGAGGAAAAAAAAAATAAAAAAGAAGAAGGAAAATGTTTTCCTGTCCAAGTGGAAATCATGCATGTATTCATTCAGTAAGTATTTTTCTAATAGCATTATAGACACAGAGGCAAGCAAGACATATGGGGCCTTCAGTCCAGGAATGGCTATAAGTGCTTCTCTGTTAATTACCGGATTCAAGAAGACAATAATGTGGGTTGTTGAAATAGGGAGTGAAGGTCATGTCATGCTGCAATTCAGTGGGTATCTCGAGATGCCTGGCTTGAATGGCACCAGCAACTCAGGCCCCATGCAGGGCGAGACTCCTAATTATTATTCTGGTGAGGACCTAGGTGCCTGCTAGTTTTTCAGGAAGTCAATCTAAGTGACTTCATGGACAAGAGTCTGGGGGAAGAGAGAAGAGGCAGGAAGGCATGAAAGGAAAATATTTATAGGCCAGGCATATCTACCCAAGGAAAACCACAGCAAGCCAAACTCCATGAAGGGAAGAAGAGAAGGGAGTTTCTGGCAGAGCTGGTTGCCAAGTCTGGTATTGATGACTAACAAGTGTAGCTTTAAATTTTCTGGTAGGAAAGAGACAGAAAATGTGATGTTTACGGTTGCCTTGTGAGCTTTTCTTTTTGGAGTTAAAAAAAAATCTTCCAGATGAGCTTGGAATTATAAAATGTGAGAAGTAATTTGTTTGAGATTCAACTCCATGGATAGAGAGCCTGATTAAATTTCTGTCTTTGACCATGACCACGAAATCCAGCTTTTTATTGTGTCTTCTGCTAATTAGAGCTGGAGACTTTGAATTTTATTGCTTTTAATCCTGTGGTTGTTCTAGAGACCTGGGTTGTCACACTGTAAGGGAGGTGATTTAAGGCAAACTTGTCAGATCCTTGCTTTGTTTCAAGAATAAATAAAAACATTTTTATATTAAAAGATAAAAAGAGAGCTTTTTCCATCTCCTGTAGCACCTGTTGTCTCAGCAGGAATTTTCGGAATAGACACCCCCTCTTGAGAGCATATAGGTGAAGTTAAAATCTCATCCTGCTTCCTCTGCTGGGGCTGAAGCCTTTGTCAAGACTTAGCAGGGGCCTGAGAACTTCCTAGGTTGATCAGCAGCGGGTCAGGCTCTGTAGTGAAGCTGTCCTCACAGCCAGGGGTGGCAAGACATGGGGTTTACAGCTGACTTCTTTAAGGTGCCATGCTCTAGGTGACCTTTCTTCTATGTTCTTCTTTTTTTTGAATGACGGGGCTTCTTAAAAGATGTCATTAGGGCCCCTTCATGCCGAAGAGTCACTCTGCCAACTAGGAGCCAACCGAACAGATCTGCTAAATGTACAGGGTCTCTGGTGCCCTTGGCCCATCCCCGAGAGGTGAGCATTCTCACGTTAGGGCAGAGCAGGGGAGAGGGCTGATGGGTGGGCTCCAAGATGGAGCAGCAGGGGCTCAGACGGAAGCAGTCCGAGCCGATGGCGAAGCAGTCCGAGCAGATGGCTACAGCTCATAGAAGGTGTGTTTCATCCCAAGCACCTTGAATGTTCTCTGAGAGTAAGCAGGGTAAACAACGGATTAAAGAGTGACTATACAAATTGCAGAGGCACACACCTTATAGCACATTACGGCATCTTTGTTATAAAGTCAACAGGAAAATGGCTGTCAGTAAGATTATGGCAGAACAGAAAACATACACACACACCACATGAACAAACAAACGAAAAACAGAAAAGAAAGGTGAAGGAGAAACTGAAGATGGTTATAAAGGGTTTGCACCTGTGGAAGCTGATCCCCAGTAACAGAATAACCAGATTTCAGAAAGATCTCCCACTCTCCCCTGCCGTGCATGTGATGATCAAAGAGGAGCACCTACCTTAGTGTCTGCCCTTTTTTCTTTTCTCCTCATTCACTACGCGCTCACCGAACAATCTCCTCACAGGTTGTTAGGAGGCCATCTGCTCTCATAGACCTAAGCACATTCCCCAGTATAGGTGGGAGTGCAACCTATGGCAAACCAAAAAAATAAATAAATAAATAACACCCAACTCTCCTCTGTGCGTGTATGTGTGTATATATATATATATATATATATATGAAATCCATAAATAGATCATTGTATATTTTATTTTATTGACATTATATGTATCACTTCCTAGTTTCTCAAGCAGTTGTTTTTCTATCACTGCTTGAGCCAGCCACTACAGTCTGACCTTCCTTCGTTTTTATCCCCCACTGCATGTATATCGCCAGGTCTACCTCGCCAGTCTTCTTAGTCTACATTTCCCCTTCTTTACTATCCCTGTCGTTGAGATTTATGTTCTCACATTCCTATACCACTGTGGGAGTCACCGAGGTTTATCTCCACTGAGGCTAATTCTCAATAAAGCAAGAGCGATGTTCTACAACTCGAATCTGTCAATAGCCTTTAGCAAAAGTGCAATTATTTAGTGCTGCATACGAAGTTCTCTAAATCCCTGATGATTCTCTCATTATTTCTTTTGTCGCATCCTCTAGTTAAGTCAAGTAGCTGCCAGCTGACCAGCAGCCAGCTCTGGGTAAAACCCTGCCAGGTCTGCAGAGCTGGTTCTGTAGTTTAAAATGCTAATTACAAATTAAATATTACTGCTGGGCTATTTGCTAACCAAACAAGCTTGTATTGCTGACCAGCAGAATCCAGGAGGAAAACAAACAAAAAAAGAGCAAATCGAGTACAAAGGAATAGAAATAAGGAAAAAATAAATATACAAATGTAAATCAATAAAATACAACTTTGACAAACAACAAACCTATAAAATAAAAAACTGCCTCCTTGGAAATATTAATAAATTAATAAGCCAATGAAGACTTGAGGAAAAAATAGGTGACATGTGTTATCCATATTGGGGATAAAAGTGGGGATATTACCGTAGCTCCTCAGACATTAAACTTGTAGAAAGAACATGTAACCAACCTAGACGCCCAAGAACAGATGACCGGCTTGATAAAACGTGGCATATATACACTATGAAATACTGCTCAGCCATAAAAAAACAGTGAGGCCCTGACATTTGATAAAAAGTGGATGAAGAGGGAAGATTTAATGCTATGTGAAGCAAGCCAGACTATGGAAGACAGGCTTTGTATGTCCCCACTCAATGTATACCAAATGTCTGCACTTTATGGAAAAAAAATCCAAAATATTGGAAGGTATAATAGCAGGGAGAGCAACTATAGATCCCAGAGACAGTATAGGAGGACATGGATTAAAGGGGGTGTGTTAAAAAGGGGGCAGGAGGGAGGGGGTCAGGGAAAAAATTTAACAGATACAAGAATGAAGTTACCTATTGATGACAATGTACATGGTAATATCTATGCTCTGATTGATTTGCACTACATTCATACTGGAATAAAAAACATTTTGTATGCTGTAAAGATATACAGTGATTAAATGTAATTTTTAAAGAAATATAGAAATGTTGGGACCAGCAGTTAGCGTAATGGCTATGTCGCTGGACTCCCATGTAGTTGACCGTGGTTCGCGTCCCGGACCCGGTGGCTTAAAACTCACGCCAGGTGCATGTGCGTGCGTGCCCAAGATCCCAAGAGGAGAATGGAGGAGAAGGGATTGCGGCGTGACCATCCCCCCTGGGGGGTGATTTCTCGCTTTCTGTCTCTATGTCTCTCTCTGTCTAGTGAACGCATGCGCCCTATAGTGAAAACCTCCTCAAAAAAAAATGTTATACACAACATAACAACAAATATAACAACTCTGTTGAGATGAATAAATTCCTTGAAAGACAGAAATTACTGGAAATGTTCCCAAAATACAGAAAATCTATAAAGAAAACTACATGTTATGATACAAAATTTGAAAAAAATTAACAAATGAATCTCAACAGAATATAAAATAGATAATGCATTGTGACCAAGTAGGATTTACACTGAGAATGCAAGAATAGTTAAACATTGAAAAATCAATTAGTAAAGCTTACCATATCAACAGACTAAAAAAGAACAAATAATCAAGAGATTAAAATAAAAATATTTGGGAAAATTTAGCATTATTTCTAACTTTTGAAACTATATTTCTCTGTAAGAATACAAAGGGACTTTCTTCATTTAATGAAGGGTATGTAAAAAAAATAAAAAAGCCTTTAGAATTGAAATAATACCTAAAAGCCTTTTATGTAAAATTAAGAAAAAAACAAAAAGTAACGTATAGGAACAGAGGGTAGAATGGTAGTTACCAGGGTGGGTAGGGTAGAGTAAGGCGGCGTAGACACGCAGGTTCTGTATGACCTATGTAAGGTTGTAGCCATATGAAATGAATCCGTCTAGATATCTGCTGTATAACGTAAAGACTATAGTTAACAATGTAAAGGTAAAAGGCCTCTTCTGAAAAAGTTATTTTTAAATTCCTAAAACATGTTTCTGAATGTGATGGCAAATAGACTTGTGAGGCATTTACTCACTAACATCGTATGAAGGTTTGGGGTTTGGTTTTCTAAAGTGACAAAAGGAAGAGGCTCAAGAAAAAAAGATACCCACATATTCCTTCACACTGTCATCTCACAGACTAGAATTGTTTTTATAATATCTTTAAATTGTTTTTATATCATATAAGCCATCTGATAGCACCTTTTATTTAAATTGTTCTTTCTTCATATTTATAGTTTTTTTTTTATAGTCAAGAGAAGCCCCAAAATCAAGCTCATCAGAAGATTTCTCTATTTTTCTTTCTTTCTTTTTTTTTTTTTTTCAGCTTTTGCCATAGGGTGCATTTGTTCACCAGAGAGAGAGAGAGAGAAGTCACATCCCAGGGGATAGCCATACTATAGTCCCTTCCCCAGTCTCCTCTCAGGATTTTGGGCACGCAGGCACTTGTACCCAGCATGACTTTCAAGCTGCTGGGTCCAGGACTTACCACACAGGTGGCCATCTGGTATCCAGTGTCTTAACCTCCACACCACCTGTTGACCCAGAATTTTCTAGTTTCTAACCCAGAAATCTCAGGACACTATTGCCACTATCATTGGCTGAGGTTTTTTTAGTGATTCTCTAATGACCACTGTCATCCACTGCTTATACTGGTTGTCCATTTCTCACCCAGGTTCTTGAGATCACTTGATTTTTAATCTTGCCTTACTATCCACACACACTTAAATCATTGTTTCTACAAAATTCCACTCCTTACATGACTTGTCATGAGGACTCTATTCTTCCCTGTCTTAGTTCGGTTTCCTCTAAGAGCTGACAGTAAAACCATGATTTGATGGCAAATGGATGACCTTGGAGATGATGGCAGAGAATTAGCAAATGGGAAAGTGAGGGAAGGAGCTGACAAGGGATTATGCTCCAGCAGGTTACCTCTGTGGGGCTCCCAGGTGAAAGAGCTTGGTATCAATATGTCACCTATTATTAGTCCAGAGTTGAGAGATGCTGCAAGGGGGCTTTAGTTTCCTGACATCTCTGGCTTGCTGGATAGGCAGCAAAGTGGGCTCAGGCAATTGAGGAAATCCCTCGGACAAGCAGTTAGGGAGCTGCCAGGTAGAAAGAAGTTGGGCCAGTGAGCACTGAAGTGGTCAGGGCAGAGGCAGGGCATCAACAGCACCCCCCAAACTACCCAATCAGAGCCTGTCCAAGAGACTCTGGCGTGAGATGTTCACTATTGAGTAGTTAGCAAAGCCTATGAAAGTGTTTTCAAAATTATTAATAAAGCTAGACACAGAAATACTTATCTATGACAGGTATAATATTTCTGGCCAGGCTCTCTCACCCCTGGGAAAACATTAGATGCTTTTCACAACCAAATCCCAGCATGTGAGAACTGAGTGGGATAATGTCAGGACCAACCAGCTGGCTTTGCAACCCATGAAAGACATTTTTATGTTACTTGTATTTCATAAGCCGACAATTTTGTTCTGTGCATGCTGTAAAATAGTAGACCTTTTCCAAGTTTCTCTCTGACTTACATTGCTTCCCTTTTTTTCTCTCTATCTCTTTCTTGTAACTATAAAAAAAAAAAATTTTTTTCAACAGAGGTAGGGTTAAGGTTAGAGACTCATGTGGTCAGAAAATGTGAGCTCTTCTTGTAGCAGTTCAAACAAACCTGTCACTTCCCACCTTCTACCGCCTGGGGAACTGGATCCAAATACTTCATAGCTTTTCACTGAAATCTGGACAAGCAGGGTCAAGGGTCACACATCTGTGTTCTCATGCCTGCTCTGCAAAAGAATGACCCTATGACATTGAGGTGGTGATGACTGATCGCAGATGTGTCATAGATATCACATTGGCAATATATACAAACAGCTATGGGCCAGTTAGTTGGCTGAAAATCATTTCACCAAGAATGATTACTGCAGCTATGAGATAATCAGATGAGGGAAGAAAAAAATTTCAGCAGAGTAACTTTGAGGGTGCACCTTGTGGAGAATGAGAATTTCTTTTGGGGAAAGCAATTTCTTCCTAGAAGGGACACTAATGGAGAATGACAGAGCCCTGAAGGCTTGGTGGGTTCAAAGACTTTAGCTGGTTTCATCAGGAGCCCCCAAAGAGTGGGTGAATGGAGAGGACAGAGGCTCATTCTGGGAGCTAACAGACTGGGGTGAAAATTTCAGATCTAGATTCTAAAATTACACTATGAAAAAGCTATTTATCCTGAAGATGGGAACTTGAGAACAGGTCTGGGGAGGGAAAGCTGGTGAATACAAAGTCCATAGCCCCTAAATCACTGAGTCAGAGTTTCTGAATATTTTCCTGTCTAGCTTGGTTTCTTTTACACCTACAAGTAGGGACTAGTTCTCCATGCTTCACTTACATTAGTGCATGCACTCTTCACTTTGATATGATTTCGGTACCATCATCATTCCTGTTTTGAAAATCAGTAAGTGTAAATGCAATGAAAGTTATAAAGTTTTCCCAAAGCCACCCAATGACAGATGGGGAGGGTGGTATAGGCTATTTGTACTGAACCACACCACATTCTTTCTCCATGAAGGAAGGAAGAAGGAGGCAGGTGAAAAGGGAAGGAGGGCGTGACGTTCCACAGGCACCTCCCAAAGGGAACAAAGCATTTAGAAAGGATAACTTCAATTCCAAGAAAAGAAATGAAGGTGATAAGGGAAGATGAGAGCAGTTGACAGTACTCTTTAGTTTTGTGTAGGCAAAAGATAGGATGAAGGGTTGACCTTACAGCATGACAGAGCTATGGGAAGAGAGGATGTGGCGAGAATAGATTCATGTTTTTAGGGAGGGAAAATTTGGTGACTAGGAAGTGATTCTACCCATCTCTGATGGTAGCCACTGTGTTGATTCTTCCCAGAGGACTTGAAAACAAAATGCTGTCTTCAGTGTGGGCACTCCTGGCTCTGGTCACCGCCTCAACTTATAGGGCCCAGCTGTTATCCATATTCCCAGTGTAGGGGTTACCTGCCCTTGCTCTTTCTGGACTGAGAAGATTTGCATCATTTCATGTCTCAAAGGTACCCACTTGAACATGAGTTAAGTAAAAAGGGATAGATAAACCTACTCATGAGTGATCATTTATTGAGTACTTGCTGGGTACCAGGCACCATGAATAACACTGTCCAGGCTCAATCCTCACAGCAAACCTGAGAGAGAGATATTATAATCCCCCAGTTACAAAACTATATCCTCCATCTATACATTCACTTAATTTCATATGTATTGACTATTTTGGCCAGAATCTGCTGGGCTTTGGAGATTCAAAGATGAAATAGGTACAGTTTATTTCATGATTGACCTCAAGGGGTAGGGAATTCTGATGTTTCAAGAGTGAACAAAAAAGATAAATCTAAGAGGATTAGGAGGGAGAATGAGTGATCAGAGAGGTGGGAGGCTGAGGAGAGTTATGGTTACAGCTCATTCCTGAAAGTTACTTTCCTAATGGTAAAAGAGAAAAGCAAAAATTATTAGGTAAAATGCAAATTTAGCTTATGATGTCAAGAGAATGCCATAATGAAGCAGTCTGAGTTTTTAAATGATATTGCACAAGACCAAGAATTGGTTTGTTTCCCCTTAAGTTTCTTTATATCCCTCAGCTCTCACTAAAACACAACTAATAAACCAGTTGGCTCTCAGCTCTCATTCAGTGACTAGAATCAGAATCTCAATGTGAATATGAAAGCCCAAAGGAATTCTATTTGACATCATCCCCATCAATTTACGGTTTATTTGCCTGAAGGCCTATGACAGATATAGCTATATCAACTGGGTTTTGTGATTTTATGAAGGAGTTTTGGCAAGGAATGCTATTTTAAGTACCATTTAGGCTTTGCTTAGACTATTTTTATGGGGAAAGTTATGATTCTTGGTAATTGCTAGAGTTTACTTTGAATGCCTCCTCCTCAGATGTTAATGTGGGTTTCTTTGCCTTCCTGAACAGTCCCATCATGATTGCTGTTGCATGGCATCATCCCTCGGTTTCCAGGCTGATGTTATTTATAAGCTAATGACAGAGTAATAAATATTGTCGTAAATAGTTGTAGGCCAAAGTTACAGACAGCTGCAAAGAGTTTCCATGTGAAATCACTTTCACCATTCTTCCCATTACAGAGACCTACAGCATAGATACAAATGCTCTATCCCCTCCTCCCGAAGTGCATTGCCACATCCTTATGAGACCTTATGAGGTCTTTCAGTGGAGGCCCCTTACTTCACCTTCTGCCCTATGAGAATTTCTTAGCAAGCTTACATGTAAAATCCAGGCAACCTGCACATACCCTGAAAGGAATACTTTTCTAATGTTTTGCATAAGTTCAGTGAGTCACATTGCAATGCCTAGTGTATGTGAGGCATTCTGCTAGCTGACATTGGGACAGGATGATTCAGTACCTTTCTTAAAAAAGATCTCAAATTTTATAAAAGGAAAGAACTGTATATGCAAGCGATTCAACACACACAAAAAAGACTAGGGTCTTGAATAAGTTCATAAAAGGTGGCATAGAAGATTAAGAGAAATTATTTTTATTTTACTCTCTAGGTCATAAAAATCCTGAAGGGGAGCAAATTTACCCTGTCTTGACTGAAAAATGTAGTTTTTCCCTCTGGTGACTGTAAGTTTTTCACTTATTAATGATATCTGCACTGTTCCACTTACTGTGATTCTCATTTCTCTCATTTCTCATGGTTTTAACTTGAGGAGGCAAATTAAACATCATCCCCTCCAGGAAATCTCCCCTGGTAAAACCGGACTTGGCCAGATACCTCTGTGCTTCTATAATAAGCATATCTGGGGGTGTTTCATGTTGTTCGGTAATGTCTATGGCTTGCCTATCTAGTTGTTAATCTTTTACAATATAGACAACAGCTCATTCATTTTATGATTCCTTTGGCAACTCACGGTGGAACTGAATAAACATTTAACTGTGTGGTTAGGCACCTGGACTGAAGTGAAGGGCATTCCAAATGAAACAATGGGAGTAACAGCTTTCAAGAAAGAAATTTTAGATATGCCAAACAAAATAGTAGAAAACAAGGTCCTAAAAAACTTGGAGCTGTATCCTAGGGGTGCCAGATGAGAATGAGGGACTCTAGCTGGGACACAGCAGAAGATTATATTCAATCAATTGGGATAATTGTGCAGATCAATATCATTCTTGCCATGTTTATGCCTCTGCTCACCCATTATTTTGGAGAAGAGCTATTCCTATCTTTAGTTGCCACAGGCTTCAAAAGGGAGCTTGCAACCTTTGCACATAATCCTAACTTCTAGTTTCAGCAATTGGTTAGGGTGGGTAGAGACACTGACCTAACCATAGAACCCTGCCTTTTTGCTTATCCAAGGAAGTGCACGTAACCCAAGTTGGGCCAGGGGGCTTCTCTGAGCTGGTTTTCCAACCTATACTGGACAGGAAAATGTCTTTGAGAGAGTTTATTCTGTCATTGACTAGGCTCCCCACCAAAGACAAAAACAAAAACAATAAACAAAGCAAAAATGTAAAAGACCAAAAGGCTCTAAAATTCAACATAACATGCAAAAAATAGCAAGGATTAAAACACAGAGAGAAATCCTTGTTACCAGTGGTCAGGCTACAGCTCTGTTGCCTGGTTCAGTTTGTTGAAGTGGGGCTTCTATAGCCTACATGCTGATTCCTAGAATTATCCACCCTTTTAATTGCTCTGACACTTCAAAAGCAAGTAGGCTTTAAGGGGAGTTCAGAGACAACCTCAGGGGCAAAACGACTGTCTCATCACTATATGCTGACCAGAGAATTATTTCATGGGAGACTGAAGAAGAAATAGTACTTCCCTTGAGACACCTCCAGATGAAGGTGATCATGCCTACTTCCCTGCTCATTTCCCTCACCCCCTAGAACCATGTCATTGGGTGTTGGGTGTGTTTATTAGTCACACCCTTCAATGCTCTAGACTTTCATGAGATGCACTGTGGGTCAGGTGCAGAATTGGGAGTCATTAGAAGACTGCTTTGATTTCTCTGCACCAAAATTATCCAATCCAAAGGCATGCTTACCCACAAATTTTGTCTCTTCTTTTGTCACAAAGAATAACCTTACCCCATGTCCATGTAAAGTCAACTGCCCCACTTTCTACTGGATCCCATCTTTTCATTAAGAGGACCTTGTTGTTACATTCTGCCCCTCTTTTCTGCAGTATCAAGTTTTCCCCTTTTTCTTGGGATCAATTTCAGGTATTTATAACCTATCATAACATTCTCCTAACTTTATAAAAAGGGAAAAATACTGTTGACCGTTTTTTCTTCTCCAACAGTTGCCCATCTTTTTTTTCTTTTAAAAATCTGAGCTTTAAGACCAGCAGATGGCATAACACTTACATGGCAGGACTTACACATAGTCGACCACAGTTCAAGTCCTGGACTTAGCAGCTTAAAAGTCATGCCAGGTGCATGTGGGTTTGTGCCCAAAATCTCAGAGGGAGCATGGAGAAGGGATTGTGGCATGGCTATCCCCTCTGGGGAATGAAGTCTCATTTTATGTCTCTCTGTCTCTGTGGCAAGCACATGCACTCTATAGCAAAAATCTTTCCCAAAAAAAAAAAAAAAAGCTGGGCTTCTTAAAATAGTTAAAAATGAAGAGATTTAAAACAAGAGAGATAATATATAGATAAACAAAACCAGATTAAGTGTTTAAAAGATGTAAAAATATCTTCTTCTCTAGATTCTTGAAGCCAGTGATAGAACAGCAGTACCATACATTAGAAGTAGGACAGTAGGGACCAGCGGGTGGCTGGTGGTTAAGGCGCTGGGCACTCTCACATGGTCAACCATGGTTCAAGTCCTGGGCCTGGTGGCTTGCTTTCTCACCTCTCTCTCTCTCTCTCTCTCTCTCTGTGTGTGTGTATGTGTGTGTGTGTTTCTCTCTGGTCAAATTTAAAAATTAAATAAATTAATAAATGAAGTTAAATAAATAATTCTTGAAAAGAAGAGGTAGGACAGTATAGGAAGATTTGTAAATCTATTTCAGATTGCAGGCTATCGAATGCAGTAACAGGAAGAAAAGAAGAGTTAGCCAAGAGACCTAATTTAAAAGGAAAAAAAAAGGACATTTCAGACTCTTGTCTTGGCATGAATTTGCATCTCATTAACATTGAGCTGATAAGAGGTCTTATTTCCACATTTATTAAAGAAAAAATTATCTCTTTTCAATGGTACTTGAGTCCAATATTACACACACAGCACATGAAATGCAGATGAGTTTCAAGTCCATCATATCTTAGGTCTGACAAGAAGAAACGAGATGATAACAATTATATATAATTTCTGAAGCCACAGTCAAAATGTCATTTAATCTCTGTAGCCTTCCCAAATAACCCTGGCAAAATTAATCATTTCCTTGTTCTGGTCCTAGTAAAGTTTTGAATGTGCTTTTGTACTGTAGATTAGACTATATGTGGAAGAAGCATATAGTCACTAGTTGAAATACTCCTGTAGTTTCCTTGACTATAAAATGGATATATTATATACATGTTCATTATTTGGAGGAACATTTCAAAACCAACATAAAGCAATTACCAAAGTCCTTGGCACTGTTTAAATGCTCCTTGATTCTTTAACATAATTCCATTTTTTTTAATTTTCCTTACGACTGGCTGTCTCTTGCCCATTGACTTATTACTCCAAAATAATCACATCTGCAATAACTAGAAGTCAGCTTTTAGTGTTTCAAATAAAAAAAGAGAGGGGATGAGAATAAACCAGCTTCTGCTTTTGAGAAGTCTGTCCTCAAGTGACCAGGTTTTTTTCTGTTTGTTTTATTGTCTTTCTTTTTTAACCGATTAATCACCTACATACGAACAGAACATAAATAACCGTAGGAAACAACACCCCAGCAGCAGCAATGGCCGAGCTTCTTTCTTCCTTCAACCTGAAATACAGGTTGTCCTTTGCGTTGTGCCACAAGGCATCGACTGTGATGTCCCTTACAGTGCCAAAATAAGCGGTGTGCTCAGATGTTAAAGCAAATGAAAATGTGAACGTGGCTATTGTACACAGTCGATGTAGATGAATAGGGCTATCTGTCCCTAAACTAAATGGCCCTTTTTATTGTGAGTTTTTGTGACTTTCTTTTATAACCTATCTTCTTAAATATCGTATCAGCTATCAGTTGTTATTGCTGCTCCCAGCGTATCTGCCTTAACCAATATTAACATGTTATTACTGTCTTAAGGCAACAGAAAATAGGACCTAAGTGAGGCCTGGAAGCATTCATTTTACTAATGAAGAAAAGTGAGTGTCGTGTAAGTATTTTGTGATGTAATATATAGCTTCTGTTTGGTGTGATATGTGGCTTCTGTTTACCGCTTCCACTGTGCATAATTGAGGTTGACTTGAAGGAGCACTTCTGATAAGGTGTTCTGCATGTTTATAATCCATTTGTCATGTATGCTTTTTAGGAGGATATAAAGCACATGAAGCAAAGCGATGCCATTATAATCACATTACTGTGGGCAAGAAGACTCAGAATGCAGCCATCCAATGCATCCAATGTCATGGGACACATTTGCCTCAGCCTCAGCCTCTGTCTTCCTATTGTCTACAATTAGCATTTCCCCACCTGGGATTTCACAGACCAGCAGTAAACAAACTCCAAGTTTCATTTTCATAAAGTGACGGAAGATGGGTCCCCTGAGTGAAGACCGCCTTCCACACTTCATCGGAGAAATTTAAACCAGCAGATTAGATAATAAATGTTAAGGGTGTGCAATTAGCATACAAAGTGGCAGCTGGAAAGGGCACGGCAGTCAGACGTCTGGCTGGAGTCACTTCTGTACCCCAGAGATACAAAACAGCTAATAAATGCTTTTCTCTATTTATGTGTTGCCTTCTGAGACACTCCACTTGGAGTGTTTTCTTGGTAGAGTTCATCTGATCTCAAGAACCCAACCCTGCCAACCTCCAGGAGGGAAAGGTCACTGCCTTTTCCCTGGATTGGCAGGTAGAACAAATAAAGAACTAAGAAATTATGTTAATTCCTCCAAAGAGGAGGGAAGGGCAAGGGTGATCCTTTTTATGTCATGTGGAGATGAGGGTGTTCTTATTCTTTTAGCTGACATAACCCATTAGCATATGTAAAAAACTTAGAAAGAGTGCCCTGAATAAGGTTATGTGTAGAATGTCACTGTCACCACCATCAGCATCATCTTAAGGCTATTGGCAGGTATTATATGAGCTTCTTAGAATCCCAGTATAAACACACGTATTGAACGTACATACAAATAAAACACCTCTGGGTATTCGAAATATATGTGTATGCTAACTAATAAGTTCAACAGACTTCTGTGAGGAATGAAGGCACAGGGAATCACAGAAAATCACATTTATGTCTACTGAAGGAGTAAATTAAATGAGGGAGATCTTCAAAAAAAGAGGTCACACAAGCTGAAAACCATTACCAGGCAAGCAAGAAAAACAAAAAGGCAAAAAGACTTTCATAAATCAACAAACACAGTCTGGCAAACTTGGGAACTTCTAAGAAGCTTAGTTTGGCTCTTGGATCTTGTGTGCAGAAGAAAAGAGATGAGAATAATGACAGGGGATGAAGATACCAACTTGTGGTAGTCTTTAAATGTGGCCATACTAAGGAGCTGGAGCTATAAGTCATGGAAATCCATTGATCATTTCAGGAAAGCCATGTCTTAGAGTTCCTGAAGATAAAAGATTCCTCAATTAAACACCATCTAAATTCCCTACATTTATTTCCTCACAATAAAGTGAAGGTTATTATAAATGAAAAGTTTGACACCGTAGAAATAAAGCAATTCTACAACTTTGGGATGAATCACACAGTTTTGTGTTGGCATCAAAAATATGGAAAAAGCAGAGTGGGGGTAATTCTAAAACATACCCACTTAATGTGGTTGTCTTATTCTCACAGAAATAGGGTGGGTTCCAGATATAGCCAATGGATTGTCACGAACATAATATACAGTGACTCCATTTGCCATCATTGTTCCACATGTAGCCACTTTACTAGATCAAATAAACACAGCTCCTACAACCTGCTATAAAGTAATTATTCCAGAAGATGGCTGCGTACCCCTTTCTCAGAGGTCTACAAAGCACATTCATGGACAAAATTTGGCCCTCTGTTTCTGAAAATAATATTTTATTGGAACACAACCATGCCTCTTCAGTGACATATTGCAGAGAGCTAATTTCGTGCTACAGTGGCAGAGCTGATAGTTGCACAAAGACTGTAGGGCTCAAAAGTCCAAACCATTTACTGCCTACTCCTTTACAGAAAGGTTGATTGTTCTTTGCTCTCTCTTAATAGAGCAAAAATCTAGAAGTAGGCTGCTTTCACTTAGCATGGACACCAGTACACTTTCTCTGAAATCATTCCAGGCTGTGGATAACTGTTATGTTTTCTTTACAGTCCAGTCCACAGGGACTTTAATTTCTTGCTTTCTGTCTCTCTGTCTTTCTCTGTCTCTCCAGCAAATGCAAGTTCTCTGTAGCAAAAATCTCTAAAATAAATAAATTTTTAAAATATAAAATAAAAATTAAGAAATAAATGTAGGATGTGTCTTAAATATCCTGCTAGCCAAGCTGTAAGTGCTGGAGGGAGATAGATTTCTTGAAAATAACCCTGCTGGTGATGATCTGACCCATTTACAGTACTGTTTAATTATAAGGCTGTCACACTTAAGCAGGGTTCAGCAAAGAAGATTCCCCAGTTAGGATAGGCTGCAGTTTAAGCAGCAACTTCATGACTCACCAGATCCAGAGGTGCCCAAAGTGTCAATGGCAGGTTAGAAAACAGATAAAGCCTATTGCAAACTCTGATAGGAGAACTAATGGTGCATGGCTAGATTTCTAAAGCAAAGCCAGGCACTTTTAGGTAACTGATAATTCTCTTATTAACCAAGATCTATTAACTTATTATTAGATCTTGGTAGAAGCATGAGTTACGTTGCATTCTTCTTTGTCCCTTCTTTCTTCCTGCTACATGGAAAGCAGACACACTTGAAGATGATGGGTAAAAGACCTGTGATCTTTGTGAGTCAGTTAAAAGTAAGTTGGATCTATGAGAATTTCATGGAGCTGGACAGTCTTACAAGGCCCCAGGCTGCAAACCTCTAATTCTATGCTCTCAGGAGTAACATACTTGAGTATAGAGAAACAAAAAGTTTTTGTCTTAAATACGGAAAAGGATAGAAAAGAGTAATACTTATTCTTTAGAGAACAGGAGAGAATATGAGGAGTTTTTACTTAAAGAAGATTTTTTTTTTAAATAGCATAGGCTTTGAAGTTATATAGACCCAGACATCAATCCCCTGTGTGCCACCTGCCAGCTCTGGAGAAATGAACTAAACTTCTCTAAGCGTAAATGTACTCTTAATAACATGAAGATAATAATACCTCTCTTATAAGGCTCTTGTGAAAACTAAATGATAACCTGCATGCAAAGTGTCCTAGGGGTCCTCTCATGTAATGATAAATGAGAATTGCAGTCTCAGATCTCAGTTCCTGTCTACCTCCCCCTCCCCATCAAAGCAGCAGCTAACCAGACAAACAATAGTCTCCCTCATGGGCTATAGTTCAGCTCTCTAGTGATTATGAAATAGAGGATCGGCATCATAGCTACCAAGGACATCAAGTGTAAATCAAGGATAAGAAAGGAAGGGTGAAGGGCCAGCAGGTGACATAGTAGTTAAGGTGCTGGACTCCCAGATGGCCAACCACAGTTTGAGCCCCAGACCTGGGAGACTTGAAAATCATGCAGAGTACATGTGTGTACATGCCCAAAATCCTGAGAGGAGAATAAAGGAGAAGGGATTGTGGTATGGTCATCTCTCCTGGAAGTTTAATTCCATAAACATTAAAGACAGTAAGTTATATGCTGTGTTTATTCTAAAATGTAGTTGCTATACGTTTCTCTATCTTTTATAACTGTGCAATAGCTCAGATATGACAGCAATCTTAAATAAACAGAACATATGAAATGCTATAGCAGTTTATGAGATTTAAGTTAAACACACATTTGACATGAGATGAGAGAAAGGGAAAGACAAGTTATAATATCTGTCAGAGCACTCATGAGGTTTCCTCTATTCATTCTATACAACTAAGGAAAGAGCTGTGTTATAATTGGCTAGACATTCAGTGTTAACTGATCCACAGTAAATAGTAATTCTACCTTTTTTTTTTTTTTTAAATAAAAGGTTTTTGCCTTAGGATGTGTGCTTACCAGAAAAAAAGAGAGATACAGACAGTGAGTGGGAAAGTGAGAAATCAGCTCCCAGGGGGATAGCTACTCTGCAATCCCTTCTCCTCCTTTCTCCTTCTGGGATGTTGGGTAGGCATGCACACGTGCCTGGTGTGATATTGAAGCCACTGGATCCCAGACTTGAACCGTGGTCAACCATCTTTGAGTCCAGATATGTAACCACCATGCTATCTGCTTATCCCAATAGCTCAATCTTTGAGTTTATCACTTGGCAATAAAAAAAAAAAATAGTGGCTAAGGAGATAGTTTAATTTTACACTAATTAGTGGACAAAGATCATGTCAAACAATATGAGCTGTTTGAGAGCTGCTTCTCCACTTCTTCGCCGCAAGACATCTGGTGATGTCGGTAAACTCGATACTTCAAAGCCCTCATGCGTAAGTCAAGCAGTATCATCAAAGGAGTAGCAATGTGAACGGAAGAACTGAAATACTGCATGTAAAATGATGGCACCAGGGCTAGACGAGGGTGAAGACCCAGTAAGTGGATCTATACATGACCCTGAGATTCTATGTCTAATCATGTTTCCTGCCTTTTCCCCATCAGGAAGTTTTCTGTAATACATAGCTTATTCTATCCTTTTAGTGTAGGCCCTTAAACTTTCACAAGAATATTTGGGTTAACAAAATGTAAATCTAATTAACATCTTTACCCTCCTTCTCTCAAACTGCATGAAGGCATCTTCAAAAAACTCACAGAAAAATGCATATTATGAAAAAATGATGCATGCAAGGACTTCCAAAATTTTTTGCACCAAAATAAACTTATACTTTAATCTATTTTCCCACAGACTGTTTGAAGTCCCTTTGTGCAAGGGTCATAAAACCTTTTAATTCACATTACCACTCACCTGCCTTGCTAAGCATGTTATTTAATTTTGACTTTGCCTTGAATTTAAGCTCCAAAATCAATCAGTCATAATTATTATAAAGGTTGTTTTAAACAACCAATTTTTGTTTTGCTTTTTTTTTTTCACATCAGTGAGTTTCTTTGCTTTCCCTTGCTTCTTTCAGTACATGTCATTTTTTTTTCTTAGCTTTCTTTGACCAGAGAGGGACATAGTGAGAGCAAGAGCAAGAGAAGCAAGAAAGGGACAAAGCAAGCTGCCAGGTCTGAGATTTGAACAGCGCTTGGCCATGTGAGAGTCCAGCGCCTTAACTACCACGCCACCTGCCAGTCCCAGTACATGTCTTTTCAAAGGTCAATTTTTTTTTTCGTAGTTCAAGTTTTAGGGTTTCTTTCAGACAAGATATGTGAGTGACAATCCTGATGGTTTTCTTTCATTTTGAGGGGGTCAGGTAGGAGGTGGAGAAATGGTTGTGAAAATGTCTTTTCAGTTCATCTTCGTTTTTCGAGTTCTAACTTAGGAAAATATAAAATTCTAGGCTGACATGCACCCTTGACATATTGAAGATATTGCGTACTCTTGGGCTATAGCTGTGCTAAGAACTGATCTTTCTTTCTTTTTTCCCTTTTTTTAAGGTTTTGCCATAGGTCACATGTTCCCACTGGAGACAGAGAGAGACGGTAAGAGAGAAAGTGACACTTCTGTGCAGTAAAACTGTATTTTCTCTTTCGTTGTTTTAAGAGACTCCCTTCCCTTTGGTCTTCTGTTTCAATATGGTATATCTCGGAGTGGGTTTACTTTTCTTTTTTTGTCTCTTTATTTATCATTGTTCTTGAATCGGAGAATTTCTTTTCTTTTTTTGGCAAATTCCAGAACACATTCTCATTTCCCTTTTGAATATGTCCTACCTTCATTCTCTCCATTTTTTTTTTTTCCGGAAGCTCCTAGAGGTGAATAGCATCTGTTTAATTCCCTACTATCTTTCTCCTCATTTCTTTTTCAAATTTTTCCTCTGTATTCTATAGTATGGGAACTTTCCCTGAGGTCTGTCTTCCAGTTCACTGATTTTTTTCTTCAGATTCAACTGATTTGATATTTAATCTTTCCATTCCCTGAGGGCTTCCCTCCTAATGGAAATATTTTTATTATAGGGCATTGAATAGACCGTTTTTCAAATTTGCAGTTCCTTATGCATAGAGTGTTTTTAATAGTTTTGATTTTTTATTGCTTCAGTTTTAATTTTTATTATTTTAATTATACTTTGAATCAGTTTTTATATTGTCCATTATCTCGGTAAGTAGACAATCTAATCACAGTGTTTGTTTGGTCCCCATTGTCCTGCACAGTGAATATTTTCCATTTCATTGTTATGTTTATTTTTGGACACAAACTTTTTATCATATAGGAGATTTTATATTTTGCTCTATTTTCTCCTGGAAATATTTTCTGCTTTGTTTTGAGTATTTTCCTCAAGAGAAGCCTGAATTCTAGTCTCTTCAGCCTGAAGACAATTTTTATGCTACTTTCTTCTGATGGGGTTCTCCAATCTACACAGATAATGTTGAATCAAGCCCCAAATTCACGTGAGGCACAGTCTTGGGCTTTCATTTTCTAGGAAGGCTGCAGTTTTCGCACTCTGTTTCCAGGCTGAAATTTTCTCCCTCTTCTTGTTTCATCTTGTAGAAACTTTGAATTACAAACACCTTATTTTTTACTTTATCCCTGATCTGGGTGGAGGGGAGGAGTATATATAGAGAGAGAGAGAGAGAGAGAGAGAGAGAGAGAGAGAGAGAGAGAGAGAGCCTGCCAAGGGAGAATATAAATGAAATTCAGTTAATAGTTAATAAAGCACTTTTAAAATTAGGTCTGTTTACTCAGTACTTTGAAAAGATTAGCTCTGAGCCAGCGGATATATTTTTTTAGATCAAAAGGAAATATTAGCAAATAAAAGCATACCTGTTAGCATAAAATTAAACTAAATCTGTATTTATTCTGTATCTTGTCATCAGAGAGATGAGTTTCTTTCTAATTGACTTGCTAACATGTCACAAGCCTTTCTTATCAGAATGAGAGGTTTTTAATAACATGGCAGTGTTGGTATGGCATCTGGGTCTTCCTCTCACACTCACCAGGTATCTTTCTTTAGTTTTCTTGAAATTTCCTGGCAGCTTCTTGACAAAGGACAACGACCTTTTCCTCAGGTTCCCCACATCGCTGTTTCCCTTCATCACGTCCTCCCTTCCTGCCCTACCGCCTTCCCTGTTCACTGCATCGCAGCCTCAGATACAGATATACTGCTTTATGCAGGTCGTTTAACCAGCTCCCACCATGGTATACCATAAAACTCACAATTACCTCCTTATTCTTTTTTAGATAGAGACTTTTGCTATAGGGTGTATGCACTCACTAGAGAGACAAAAAGCGAGCATTCCCTCCCTAGGGGACTGGCCATGCCATAATTCCTTCTCTTCCACTCTCCTCTTGGAATTTGGGCACGCACACACACACATGTCCAGCATGAGGTTTAGGTCACCAGGTCTAGGATTTGAACCACGGTGGACTTCACTGGGAGTCCAGGGACATAACCATTATACCATCTGCTGGTTCCTAGCTTCTTATTCTTTGTCACTCACAGTGGTTCTGCTCCTGTAGGCCAACACTGCCTAATGTCCATACCAAGACCTCTGACACCATCCCTGCCTCTGCAGTATCCACACATGTGCTTCCCTTCTAGGTTATTACTTTTCTGACAACTGAGAATTTCACTCTCTTCACTATGAGCATGTGTATGCATTTATTAAAATTTATTTCATTGAAAAAAGTGTGTTTGCACCAGGAACATCTTAAAAACTGAGATCCTCTGTATTATGAAGAAAAGAATCCCCTCTATTTCATTCATTCTGTTATACCTACTTCAGACCTATAAGCACTTCCCATCTTCCAGGAAAAATCCACTTCAAAAGTTCCCATGACATCCACAAGAAAGAGCCTACCCCAGGGCCATTCTTTTGACCTGAAATACTAAAAGCTAATGCAGACTCTTCTTTTCCCCAGTTTTGTCTCTATAGGTTTTAGTCATGGGCTTTTGTTCTTTATTTTTCAGAGGAAGACATGAATGTGAAGCTGTGTTTCTCCTAAGATTCCTTAGGATAAATAGTTCTCAGCACAAAGGGTTTTCATTTCCTTTCAAAGACAACACAGCTTAATTTCTCATAGAGAAAAACACATCCTTCTTATCAATACCACTTATTGCCAAGACTTCAATGTGCCTACATTAATTACGACAAATCAGTAGCTTAGCTGAAGATGGCTCACTATGTACAGTCTTCACTCTCCTGAATATATTAAACAGGTCATATTTTTCTAATGGATGTTGTTTTCTCTGGGGCAGTGTGCATAGAGTGGGAGGAGCCGGAAATGGAGAGTGGTACAGGAAGGTGTCATCTCACTGCCCAAGAAAGAGGGTAGGAGATGTTTTCCAGTTGTTCTGGACTCATACTTTGTACTTTTGAATCTTTGATCATGCTGTTTCATCTACCTTGAAAACAATTTCCCCAGGCCCATTTCATGTCTAACAACATTTTCCTGTTTTCATCAAATAAGTGGAATGTCATCCTCTCTTGTGGCCTTTCCTGCTCATTTCTTTCCTAGAATGCTTTCTTCCACCTCCGAAAGAACCAGGGATAATTATTGTATCCTCAGGGTCCCCTTTCTTTTTGTTTGCATCTCTGCTACAATACTTGTCATGTTTCTTCTTTCACTGTAATCATATGAGGTCTTCCGAAAGTTTGTAAAAAAATGAAATTATAGTATAAGCTTATTTTGGTGCAAAATGTGTTTGAAACCCAGGCATAGTTTTCCCATAATCCATATTTTCCATAAAGTTTTTGAAGACCCCTTGCATATTTCATTTCTCTTCTTCTCCTCTAAAACATGAGGGAGAGATGAAAAGAGAGAGAAGGAAATAAGGGAAAATAAGGAAACAAAAAATAAAGTGGAACCAAGAACACCAAGTAGTGAGAAGGTGGTTGAAATCTATGAAATTATTAAGAAGTAAAAGTAGAAGAAAAATGTTCTAATAAAATAAAAAAGTGGATGAATTTAAAAGATTATCAATTTAGGACTAATGAATATGTAGAATGTTTGTATGTAGTTAGTGTTTACCACACACTCATGTGACCTTTGCTCTCATTCAATATTTGATGAAATTCTCGAGAGCTACATCAGACAGTTTCTATTTTTGGGGGGGGGGGATTTTTGCTATAGGGCACATGCGCTTGCCAGACAGAGAGAGACATAGAGACAGAAAGCGAGAAATCACCCCGCAGGGGGGATGGCCATGCCACAATCCCCTCTCCTCCATTCTCCTCTCGGGATCTTGGGCACGCACACCCACGCGCCCGGCGTGAGTTTTAAGCCACCAGGTCCGGAACTCGAACCGTGGTCGACTACGTGGGAGTCCAGCAACATAGCAATTACGCTAACTGCTGGGTCCCAGACAGTTTCTATTTATTTGAGTTTTGTAAATGGTAGAACTGAATCTCATACAGGTGAAGTAATATGCCATATTACTTGTTTAGTAAGCAATAGACCTAGACTAGAAATGTTGACTCCTATTCTTATAATATATTTGTTATATATGGCTTTGTTGCATCAAGGGGAGCTATATGGTGAGTCAATCTAAACCCTAGTAAAGCTGAGATTATCTGCAAGTTGGGATTAGGATATAGAGCCAAGAGAATAAACACACAGAATTGTGAAATGGTATCAAATAGCAATTCTCAACACATGAAGAATGGCATTCTGCTGGCTATTTCTGTTACAGCTGGACCCAACAGCATCGTGCATTACACACTCAACTTAAGCCAGGGCTGTGGCCTTGGGCACCAGGGTGAAGAGTCCTGTGACATTGGAGAAGTAAAACAAGCTTTAAGAGGTCACAAGAATGGCTATCCCAAGTTGAGAATGTCCACATAGCAATGGGATATATTGTAAAATACATTTTCTCTGAGACCTGGGTTTGAATCCCAGTGTTGCCCTGGCCAGGTCTATTTACCTAGCCATGCCTCAATTTTCTCAACTGCTGGATGAGAAAAATAAATAAGATTTTATATGTAAAACATCCATTACACAACAGGGTTGTAAAGTTCATTTTATTTATAATAGCATGTGTGAGAGAGAGAGTCTCATCATTCCATGACTTCCATTCTCCATCCCTCCAGCTCATCAGGATCTTGGGCTTCCACACACTCAGCCCAGCATATTTCAGGCTGACCTGGCCACATATACAAACCCATATCACCAAGTGGCTTGCAGTGGTGTGGTTTAGTACACTGAGTGCACCACTGAGGCTGGGCCACACAGTAGGATTTTACTGATTGCTCCATCTCCATCTCTACCTGTGTGAGGAGAGGGATAAATAAAGCATAAAATGAATAAACTCATATATGTTTTGGGGCATTTAGCAGAGCCAGCTTGCCTTTGTCTTTCAATGTAAAATATTATGTGAGCATGTAGAATAGCTGATAGCTAATAAATGCCTGTAATGCACGACCCACAGTTGTCCAGCCAGCAGTTACCTAGCAGTATAAATACTTTAGCTTTCATATTGGCTGAAATCTCATTGCTCGTAATTTTCTATAAGTAAGTTCTGTTTTGGCACATACACAAAAAATTCCTTCCAAACATTTTTGCTCTGAGAAGCTTATTGAAGTAATCATAGATATATCGTTCTACAATGATCTATCAACTACACTGTTTAATTCTAGGTCCACGCCACTAGCTATAGTAGAAATAAAGTTTGCAGACAATCTCAGGGTTAAAACCAGCACTTCCTTTGGACCTGCAGCACAAGCTGCATTTCAAATGCTTATCTGGGTCACGAACACTTCAGCACTCTGTCTAAATGGAGGAGGGGGGGCTTGCTTCTGTGTGATAGATGCCACAGAGTAATAGAAACTTAATAGCAGCCAAGTGACAGAAAGACCCTAATCACAGAAAAGCAGAGGGGGAGAAAGGAAAGATAAAGCTTGCCTTAAGAGATTTCAGCAAAGGCTCTCTAAGAGGTAATAAGGTTGGAAGTTTTTCAGAAATTGGCAGTGGGAGGCATTGCTAGTGAGTAAAGTAGGAAACTGGAATAAGACAGCTTAGCTCAGCTTCTGGAGGCAGAGCTGTGTGCCTGGTGACTCGATCAACCTAGAACTTAACATCGATGACGGTCATCTCCTTCAGCTGCGAACGAACAACATCATGCAGCCATTAACAACATTGTCCCCATGTGGCTCTTTGAAAAGCAGCATGGGGATCAGCAGTTGGTATAATGACTATGTCGCTGGCCTCCCACATAGACAACCACGATTCGAGTCCCAGACCTGGTGTCTTAAACTCACGCTGGGTGTGTGTGCTTGTGTGCCCAAGATCTTGAAAGGAGATTGGAGGAGAACATTGTGACCATCCCCTGTGGGAGGTGATTTCTTGCTTTCTGTCTCTCTCTGTCTTTTTCTGGTGAGTGCACATTCCCTATAGCAAAAACCTCTCAAAAAAAAAAAAAAAGCAGCATGAAATAGTTGAAGTATAATTTTGATATCAGGCACACTTATGTTAACAGTGCTGCTTCTAAAGAGATCTCTTAATGCTTATCAGACAATGATACAGTAAAAGAAAGAGATCGTTTATGTGGGGCCATCAAAAAGTCCATGGAAATGTATATCATGAGAAAAGTAAACTATACTTGGATTTCAAAATTTTTTTGCACCGGGAACCAGCAGTTAGCGTAATGGCTATGTCACTGGACTCCCATGTAGTCGACCGCAGTTTGCGTCCCGGACCCGGTGGCTTAAAACTCACGCCGGGCGCGTGTGCATGCGTGCCCAAGATCCCAAGAGGAGAATGGAGGAGAAGGGATTGCGGCGTGGCCATCACCCCCCCCTCTCTCTGTCTGGTGAGTGCACGTGCCCTATAGTGAAAACCTCTCAAAAAAAAAAAAATTTTTTTTTGCACCAAAATAAATTCACATTTTAATTCCTTTTTCCCACCGACTTTTTGGAAGCTCTCTCACATATTCAACATATAAAATGAGGTTCTCTTCTCCATGACTTATGCTAGGAAAGAGAGAGATTTTTCCGGTCATTTGGCTTGCTGCTCTATACATTTCCATTCTGCCTTTCTTCCTCCAACCTCACTCATTTCCTGCTGTTTATCTACAAAGTGTGTAAAGTGAGAGGATTTGACAGTCCTTGGTTCTGTCCAGGCTGGGTGATGTAATGGACAAATTACCCTCTCTGAGGCTCTTTTCTTTATATTTAAAATGAATATGGCAGAGATCTGCATTGTTTAGTGTAGCAAAAGAGATATATAACCTGTGAAAGCATTCCATTGCTTGTAAAGACCACATATATATTAGTAGTTAAAATTGCATAAGAGAAAACAAGGCCTTGAGGACCTCAAGTGACTTACCCAAGGTTGCATGTAAGTATAAAGTAATTGAGAAAAAGGATTAAGGTAGAAACTTGGGTTGGAGGACTCAAGAAAATAAAGTTTCATAACTCATAAGTGGCCATGAGCAAAGCTGAAGAACTTATTATTTATTATGATTCCTAAAGCCCATATATAACTAACATGGCATATTTGTATATATGTTTATATTCTAGATGTACATGCATAGTGTGCTATGTAGATTATATATATTTACATATAGGTACTGTACACATATTCCATAGATGTGTGTTAAAATGCATAATAAATGTATATAAGTTTACATACATATTGACATGTAAATGGAATGACAGAATGGAGTCTAAGGGCTTTTTGCTTTTGTTTTTGTTTTTGTTTTGCTTTTGTTTTTGTTTTGTTTTTGTTTTTGTTTTGTTTTAAAAACTATTAGCAGTGGATTGGATGATGGCACAGCAGTGAGCTGACCCACATGGGACAGATCCAGATTTATGTCTGGAGACCTTGAGTATATTTGCATGTGCATGCCCATGATCTAGGGCTGGCTAAGACCGGGCGTGGATCATGGTGTCAACACCATGGAGTGCTGTCTCTCTGTATCTCTCTTCCATATATATATCTCTCTCTATCTTTTTTGCTTATGGAGGAGAGAGATAGCAGATTTTGCAACACCTGGGATTTTACTTTGGGGTGGAACCTTCCTTTATTTGGGGAAGGAGAGATCAGCCATGAATGCAATCAACTCACCCAAGAGCAGATACTTAGATACTTTAGACTGGGATTTCCCTTCAGTAAAGCCAGTTGAATGCACATGCCATGGTAAGTGCCAAAAGGTTTGCAGTCGTTTTTCTTCTAAATTGACTTCAGACAGCCATCATTCTGAGAACCAGTGTACAATTCTTATAAAGTAGTTGCTCCCATTAGATCAAGAGATAGACATCACAACTAGTGCCCAAAGGATATGAAGATGCCATTTGCTCCCACCTAGAAGCAGACTGTGAACATATCTAGCCAGACTGCTCGCTCACTCAGCACCGTCTAGGAATAACACAGATTTTAGGGGCGTGTGGCAATTACATTGTCTCAATCATGGACTATAAATATCCTTTAAGTGGAGTCAGGATTACCCTGAATCTTCCTACTTCCCTTTTTCTGTTGCCTTTGTTACAAATCCGAACCATTACAATTCTGAAACGCATGTTATAAAATGAACAAAATCTTCCAAGATTCAATCTCATCAGTGATTTTGCCCATCGTGAGAAAATGCCCTTTACAGAAAGAGATGATGGGCCAACCCCTTACCACAGTCACTAAGTATTGTGCATTGGGAGCCAGATCCCACGTGGCTGACTGCAGTTCAAATCCTGGTCTAAGTGGCCTGGGGGGAAAAAAAAAGTATGCTGGATACATGTGCATGCATGCCTAAAATGTTTACAGAAAGGATAAATAGTAGAAAAAGAGTTGTGGTGTGACCATACCCAACTTGGTATGTTTTTTTTTCTCTCTCCATCTCCTTCTGTCTTTCTGGAAAGTTTATATGCCTTTTGAAAAAAAAACGCAACAAACAAAACAAAAAAAGAGATGAGGTGGATTACTAGGAGAAGACGTTCTTCTAAATGGGAATGTACCACTTGGGTTTTCCCTCATCTGCACAGAGAAGTCCAGGCCAGGGAAGGGTGAACCAAGCTATAGCCATGAAGGTGACCACTAGGGTGGGTAAAGAGAAGCTGTGGAAGAGAACGCAGTCACCTTGGGGTGTGGAGGTAATTGGGGGCTGGCACTAGAACCCTCCAGAGACACTGTGAGAAGCCACTGCTCTGTTGGGTCTGAGCTGAGCGGATTAACTGAGTATCCCTGAGCAGGGCACATATTCAAGAGCTAAACTTCTCTCTAAAGGATACTTGAGATAGAGCTCATGCTTTGGTGTAAGGATAAGACTGATTAGCATTTAAAATATGAGGATGAACACTACCATTTAACTTCCAAAGCCCAGAGTGACAGACACTCTTGGTATAGGACAGAGAACATTATAACCCCTCCTTCATAGCCAGGACTTAGACCAGTGGAGCCTTGTCTTCTGGTAATGCTCTTGTTTTTAAAGATTCCAGAGAGAATTGTTTCTAAGTTATTTACACAGAGGGATACTGCCTTTCTTATGGTGAAGACTGGATAAGACTCCACATAGGAGGGAGCATATGAACTGGACCCTGGCAGAGTAGGAGTTTGCCCATGGATAGGGACATCGATAAGTAAGTTCATGGGTGTGGAGACACTTTTTGACTGGCTCATACTGTATCTCTCAGAACCTCAAACAGTGGTTGTCACATATGTGTGTGTGTGTGTGTGTGTGTGTGTGTATATGTATATATATAAACATTTTTGTATACATAAAAATGTATGGATCATGTAGGGTGAGACATGCAGAGAGGCTTGACATGGTGACAGTGGTCAAAAGACCCTCATAGCCTTGCTTGCTGGGGCAGAGGGATAACAGCAAAGAGTAGTCAGTAAGTGAAGCTATAAAGAGAGGTGGAGAATGATTAGAAAGGCTGCACTGTGAATGGTGAGCAACATTTAGCAGTGTCCCAGGGAAAAGCGACATTCCCATGAACCGTCTCTGAGTACGAAGTTAGGCATCTGTAGAGTGCCAAGCTACCCAAGGACCAGCTTCTCATTTTTGTCTTTCCAGTTCTAATAGGCAGAATAACTGCTCCCCATAAAGATGTCAGCCCTCTAATCCCTAGAACCTATGGGTATATTAACTTACATGGCAAAAGGGGCTTTGCAGATGTAATTAAAATAAACAACCTCCCTTCAAATGGAGAGATTATCCTGGATTATCTAGGTGAGCCCAATCTAATCCACAGAGATCTTTCTCTGGATGGAGACTGATAGGCTATAACAGAAAGGAAAGCCAGACAGCTTTGAAGCATGAGAAGGATTCCCAGGGCATTTCTGGCTCTGAGACATAGGGCTTCTCGGAGCACCTAGAAAGCATGAGAGGTATGTGGGTATCCTGCAGGAGTAGAGTCTGGCTCCAAACTCTTGACCTTAGAACCCAGTCTCTCCTCCTTAACTTGTTTTATTTTTCTCCATGAGGCTTACCACCATCTGACCTTTTCATGTATTTTCTTTCTTTCTTTTCTACTTTTTTCATTTTTTTATTGCCAGAGGGTGTGCCACTCACCAGAGAAAAAAGGAGAAAGCACCCCCCAATGGGATGTGGTCATGTCACAACACTTTTACCACCATTTCATCTTCCTTTCAGGATTTAGGGCACACACATGCATGTGCTCAGAGTATGTTTCAAGCCATGGGTCTGGGATGCCATCAGCCATGTGGGATTTGGCTTCCGTAACTCCTGAGCTATGGGGCCAGCCTTTGTATTTTCTTAATAGTCAGCCATTGGCCTGCCCCTTCGCTAGCATCTAAGCTTTACAGGAGCAGAAACTGTTTCCTTTTCATGACTGTGCAGCAGTCCCCTCTCTTACCCTTGGTTTAATTTCACAGTTTCAGTTATGAATGGTCAAATTCTTTCAAAAAATATTAAATTAAAAATTCCCAAAATAAATGTTATAAGATTTAAATTTTTTGTCAATTTAGATGTTTATTTTGATCATAAGAATTAACATTTTATGCATTAAAGTGACAAAACTGGGCCAGCTCCTGGCCTAGTGGCTAAGACTGTTGGATCCCACATAGCTGACTACATGGTTTGAATCCTGGATCCACCAGCTTGAGAAACATGCCAGCACATATGCGTAAAATCCCAAATGAAGGGAGAAGTGGAGGAGAAGGAACTGTGGTGTGTGCCCATTCTCCACAGGCATACTTTCTCACTTGCCCTCTCTCTATCTCTTAGTGTACTTCTCTGACAACTGCACATGTCCTTTGGCAAAACTGAAACAAACAAACAAAGTGGCAAAACCAGAATCTTACTAACAGTCAAAGTTGCTATCCTGTGCAATGACACCTCTGTCCCAAACTGTCCCCTCTACCCTTCCCTGGACAAGAATCCCCCCTCTGTCCAACATGTCCACACTGTAAGCATTAACTACCACTAGTCACTTAGTGGCCATCTGGGTTATCAAATTAACTGTCATGGTATTGCAGTCTCATGTTCAAGCAACTCTTATTTCACTTATCAACATCCCTAAAACACAAGGGTAGTAGTGCTGGCATGTTGCTATAGATACTATGTTTACTATTGTTATTGTTAAACTCCTACTGGGACTAATTTCTATCATAGGTGTGTATATATAGGAAAAAACAACTCTGTGCTACCTACAGTTTCAGGCATCCACTGGGGGTCTTGGAACATAACTTCTGTGGATAAAAGGAGACAACCATGTCTACAGATCCTAAAGAAGTGGATGGTCTCTGGCTGCTGCTCAATAACTATGTAAATAAATAAAGTATTTATATCATTATATTATATCCTCCCAAGCACCCCATGAGGTTAGCATGGTCTCCCTGTTTTGTGAATGGTGTCAGCGGGGCTCAGCAATGTTTAGAGACTGACAGATCTCATACCCAAAGTGTCTCTGGCTCTTCATCTTAGCACCAGGGACAAGATAGGAACCTGTCACTAACAGATTAACCAAGTGGCCACATCCAAACTCAGGCCTCTCTCACCGCAGACACGTGCAGACCTCATAACACCCAGCAGCCTGCCATGTGGTGGCAGTATGCAATATATCAGGTGCCTCCTGAGTCACAACTACCAGCTACTGTTCACTTGCAGAAACTTCTTCCTTGAGTTTTCCATTTCCTTCCTTGGTAAAGATTCAGTTTATTTCATGCCAGAGTAAGTTTCAACCTTGAATCACAACAACGAACGCTATCTGACATCAATTGCCGCAGCTTAAAGAGGTTTAGGCTTGATGGACTGTGAAGTCATTTGGAGGAGCTGGGGCTGAGTGACAAAACGCCCGTCATGAGGTGTAAACCCGTCAACTGCAATTACCCTCGGGGGATCCCAGAGAAGCAGAAGAATTAAACCTTATAAATCCAAAAGGCCCAAGTGGAATGATGCATTTATTGGGTGTCATTTAATGAAGTCTTCCAAATGGACTTTATTCCTCTGCTTTCTTCCTCTTTGGACAGGACAGGTCTGCACATGGAAGGAGGAGTATATGGCAAAGTGCTGAGGCACTGAACTCACCATGAGGTAGGTCAAAGTCATACACTGGGACCACCAACCACAGCCACATCTCCAACCCCTGCCAACAAAGGGCACTAGAAAGCTTCTTATCCAACATTGAGAAACCCCTGTTTGTGTCCTGTTCACACAACTAAGTTAAAATTCTCAGTCTCACTTGTAGTTAGCAAGGGCTGTTTTAGTCCTATGATAGAATGAGAGTCAAAGAGAAGTCATATCCACCTCTCTCATATATGCCAGGCAGAGGAAGAGGACCAGAAGAATGTTCTGTAACCTCGCAGCTGATGGAGTTCCTATCAAGCTTAGTCTGAATGAACTGATATCACACTTGGATGTCCAATAGGCCTCTAGATTCTAAACCAAATTCTCTTTTTTAAAGTTGTCCCCACACTACGGGGATGTGGTGAAAAGGGAACCCTCCTACACTGTTGGTGGGAATGTAAACTAGTTCAACCACTATGGAGAACAATATGGAGGTTCCTCAAAGATCTACAAATAGAACTACCGTTTGATCCAGCAATCCCACTTCTGAGTATTTACCCAAAAGACAGGAGAATGCTCTGTCAGAAAAGTGCTTGCACATCAATGTTTATTACAGCATTATTCACAATTGCCAAGACATGGAACCAACCTAAATGTCCACAAACTGATGAATGGATTGGAAAAGTGTGGTATATATCCTCTATGGAATACTACTCAACCATAAAAAATAACAAGACCCTGGCATTTGATAGAAAGTGGTCAGATAT